>NC_091399.1:1236236-1545295 GCF_032191515.1 Phaenicophaeus curvirostris | reverse complement strand
TCCTAAGTTTCTTCCCCCTCATCTCACCCCATATCTTTATTTTAAATTTCCTTTGGGTTAAATAACAAGGATATACTTGTTACTGAAAGTCAAACATAGCTACAATGTGACAAAATGAGACATAAAATAATTATGATTTTGCATAGTGATGCAAACTCAAAAATTGTTAGTGAATGCATGTCACAGCTTGCCCTTCTCATTTTCTGAAACAGCCACTGCTCCTTAAAGTAAATATGTGTAACTTGGAGAGTATTAGCTTGTTCATCCATCTCCTTATTATCATTTAATTGATGTAGCAATGTTCAACATATCTTAGACTTAATGACTTAGTAGTAATTGGGTTGATTTGCATATTTGGCATACAGAAACTAAACTGGTGAACCTTTCAGGTATCCCAGTCTAAAAAAAAAAAGAAAAGTTATATACTTCAGCTTTTTCTGAGCCCACATTCTGCAGCAAGTGTGGACTGACTTCTTGTCTTCCAGCTGCAGTTTGGGTTGTGATTAAAATGAGCCAGATGTTATTTACATTTAGCAGAGATCATACTTGTTCCATGACCCATTTTCTGTGGGTCTGGCTCAGAGCACCATCTAAAGCCCAGGCTTTAGGGCATGGCTCCATCTGGTTTTAACTCCTGCAATGCAGTAATCCTCTTGTTGAGGGAGAAAATGCCTGCTGCTGCAGTGTTTGCTGTGGCTTCTTGAACCTTCGCTTTCTGTGCCAGTGCAGACCAAAAATTTGGGTTGGCTTCACTAATGGGGCATTTATCCTCTGGCCAGGTAGACAGTTTATTGCAACAAGTACCATGTCTTAAAATGGGACCATGAAGTAATAGATTACCTTAATGTGAAGTTACTATGACATCTAAAAATGCTCTGTGATTTTTATGCTTATTAAATAACTGCAAGGAGTGTGCTTTTTAAATTAGTTACTTATTAGTAGTTGCCAACTCTTTCAGATAGCAGCACCCAGAGAATTGTTTGCATTAGAGTAAGGCATGTGTGTTATTTTAGGTAGGGTTTGACATAATTATGAAGGTGACCAGAAGTTGCCTTTATGCCTCTCCCTCCAGTGTTATTTATAAGTGGTGGCAGGGGGAAGGTCTGCTATGGAATGTAACAACAAATGATTAAAAATAGTAGCAGGTGGGGAGGTGAGGCTTCGAAGAGCAGACCTGAGAAGAGGTTTTTTCTCGCTTGCTAGCTGGTCGGGCTGTAGCCATGTGGCATCAGCAGGCAGTGTACCACAGCAGGGCACGGCTCTCGTGCTGGTGATATGGACCCCACTGCTGCTTTGCTTTTTCATCTCCACCAAAGGGATGAGAAGGGTCCCTTAGAATAAAGGGTCCTTTAGCAAAAACTAATATCATTTTGTGGCGTTACTTCGTGAACATACAACAACAGTCTTGTATGAGCAAGAACAAGCAGTGAGGATAAACTCTGCGGTTAGCCATGCCAGGGGGCAGTCAGTCCTTGTTACCTGTCTTAACACTTGGAAGACATGGCATCTATAGAGACTGCTTCCCTTCCCCTTCACTGATGTCAAAAGGAGGAACAGGGAACTGTCAACTCATTTGTAAAAGTAAGCCTTTCCTGTAGATCACAAAGTGCACAGTTTGCTGCAGATCATAACAAAAAAATAGGGAAAATATTGTGATTAGAAAAGAAAATGCTACAAGATTCACTTCTTTATGTAACTGTACCTCTGTTTCCAGAAGCATGTTGCCATGTTTTTGGAGGGTGTACAGGGCTGGTAAAGGGCAGGAGCCCAGGTTACATACCTGGAAACAGTGAGTGACCCTAAGCTCTGTGCAGAGTGGAGACAGGGCTTCAGCAAGGTTTGCATGCTGAGGTAGTAGTGGATAAATAAAAACTGTGTTAGAAAAAATGGAGGAAAACAGAGTGGTTTTCAACTGTGTTGGTAAAGCTCTTCAGGAGAAGCTGCTCACATAATTTGCTTCTTTCAGACACCCACTGAATTTACTGGAAGGCTCTTAGGCTTTGAGGTCTGGACTTGGGATCATCTGAAGGAGAATCCTACAGCAACTGCAGCTGCTCAGCAGGTGGCTGAGCTCAATCTCCTTTGCTAGCTGGTTGTCCTCACAGGTGTTTGCACCTGTACATGTCTTAAGTACCTCAAGGATACCATTCAGTGCTTTCATGACAAAGGTTATCACACCTCATTTCAAAATTTAAATTGAAACATGAGGCTCGGCACTAAGCTTGCTCTAAAATCTCTGAATGTCTTCCTGTGCACACTGAAGAGCGTGCTGACACACTGCATCATCAGAACATTTTCACATCTACGCTGAGTGATTAATTGCCGTAACTTAAACTTATTAAAATACAAAGGCAATTAAATAAATCTTTTGATGTACACTCTCTTCCATATGAATCAATAGATGTTAAAGTGTCTCTAAAGTCCTGTTTATCTTGCATTAAATCAACTGTAATTTTAATAATATTCCACAGCATCTGTGATCCAAATGTTGTTGCCTGTCACTGCTAGGGTGCAAGGCTTTCATTCAGGTGTAGTTCTAATTTTCATGAACTTAACAGATGTATAGCTATAATAGCTGTCTATACAACTGTTAGCCAAGAAACTAGTGAACAGGAGAGAGGAAAGCCTGAAAATGTGCTTTTCCCATTACACTTTTTAGACCTAATGAAATATAATTTATTTGTTTAGACCATTATCTAAGTTCAAGCCTTGCTTCCAGGTTCTTCTTTTTTTTTGTTACTCAGCTGCTTGAAGCATGAGGAGGGCTGACAGCTTTCATTGAACTGGAGGAGTCCTGCTAGGCTCCGGTATCTTCTCTGAAACTCCTGAATACTGTACTTTGCAACCCATGGTGGTGGTGAGGCCAAAAAACAACCCCAAAACACTAATTCTTGTGGCCTTAGAGAAAGAAGGTGGGTTCATCTTCTGTTAGAGCTATTTAACAGTGTGAAACAACTGCCAGAGATACTAAAAATGGTGAAATGTCTATGTTTGTGAGCTCTTCATCTCTTATAACAAAGATGCTGCATTGTAGATATACAGATCCATTTCTTTCTCTGAGAAGTGTGTACCAAAAAGCCCCAGGTGATGTGATAGGTTTTTTTAATACTTTCAACCATTTTGAATAAAAGAGAATATGCATTTCTTTTGACAGTGTTAATCACTATTGGAATCAAAAGTAAACTCTTTGAGTAGTTACAGTTAATAAACCTTTTGCGGACAGCCTATTTCACAGGACACGCAGAAAGAAGTACAGAAAGTTGGGGACAGACGAAAACTGCTCTAACAGGAGGAGGGGATGGGAAGAACCAAGAATGAGTGTCCTTGGTCCTGTGAAAAATTAAAATGACGTAGCGTTCTTGACCCCTTATTTTTTTTCCAGACGACTATGAATGCACTATTAGACAGGTATCTCACAGGATGGTGAACCGTCTCTAAACCTGGGAAGGAATATGAAGAACAGTGTGTGAAAGGTGCCACATAATTATTTTATGAATGTAGCTGTTTGATAAGCAGCATCCCAGCATCGTTTCATTGTCCTGGTAGGACAGGCTGCCCCTTCCCTCCACGTGTGCAGAACCAGGGTGCAGGTGAGGCTCCTGGGAGTGCAGCCAGCAGAGACTTGTTTTGGTAACCCCTGGAAGCCAGTGGCAGTTAGGATGTAAAGGACATTAGACTCCATAAGTTGCTCTAGTGTGTTTCAAGGCTCTTTAATTCCCAAACTTGGCCAGGGGGCTGAATCTCTGCAGCTAAAATTAATTACATAATATAGCTGTTTATGATCGACAATTCTTTTATGAAGAGCACCTTAAAAAAACCAAAGCAAACAGATAATTTTGACCCTCTCTGAGCCATCATCCAGGAAACAGTGGGCCTACATTTTGCTTCATCTTTCTCTTCTCATGTTAGTGGATCCCAGATAAGTGAATCTGGGCACTAGATGAAAAACAGCCGTACCAGCATGGAGTTTAGTATGAGCTAGCTTTCTTCCTTCTGCAGGCACGCTGCTCAGACATGATGCTTGCTTATACACAAGAGGTAACAAATGTTATTATCTAATATCATGCTTATTTTAGGAAAATAAAAATCTTAGATAGAAAATACATAGCACTATGTAGATCTTAGCAATGATTGACTTCTTCATGTGACACCTATGAATTGAAGCATTAAAGATTTTATGAAGATCAGACACAAATAAGGGCTTTCAAGAGAAAACTGATAGGTTTATTTTATATATTACTTTCAAATTCAGTTTCATTCATGAGTTTCTGCCTGTTCCCAGCAAGCACTTTGAGGTAGGAGGTTTGAAGTTCTGTGGGCCTCCAGAGCACAGCATTTAGAAATTGGTGTATATATATTTATCTCTATAGATTTAGCCAATAACTTAAAATGCTATAGAATGAGGTCATCAGTTTCACATCTTTCCTGATGTTCTTCTCCCAATAAAGGCATGTAGGAAGCTTAGTGTATATATTATAAAAATCTTTAAAATTTGCATAGGCTGATATATCAAATGCTTCATTTCCTTACTGGAAAAAAACACTTCACATATCCATGAAAATGAACCCTAATCCAGCTCAGCCAGAAGATCCAACAGGTCCTCTTATGAAGCGATTAGTAAGGAAGTAATTTGTGGTTAACAATTTAGTCTATTTAACCTGAACAAATGATACCAGTGGAACTTAAATTCCCCCTTGAATGTAGTCACTGCTAGTAGTTACTCAAACCCTTCCTACAAATAGCTGCAGGTTTGGTAGATGAGGAGCTAGCTTGATTATCAGAATGTACTTGGTGATATTTTCCTTTTAATTCAAAGAGAACCATCTGTGGAAAAAAAAATTCAGGAGAGAATAGAACATGGCCAACATCCTCTCAGTGGACACCAGGTGCTTGGTAAGGGACAATTTTTGATGCATGGCCTTGAGAACCTTAACTTGCCTTCATTCAAGCTTACACAGCTGGAGGAGTTAAAGAAGGGAAAATTTCACAACAGCAGGACTGAAGTTCTGGCTTTCTCCGTCCTTGGGGAGGATCTTCACATGATGGGAAGAATCCAGTTGGGAAATTGGTCTGAAATATCTAGTATGCTGCTGCAGAACTGCCCAAGCTTTACTGCAGCTGGTAACACACAGTAAACTTGCCTGGATTACCCTACTCTGATGAAAATTCCCAATATGAAATAACTCCATACACAGAATGTTTTGTAGTAGATTTTCCATGTTGCTATCATGTTGTTTTGATAATTAATTATTTAGTTTTAGGAAACTGCCTAGTAACTTTGTACCTCTAACCTTCAGATCCTATCAGAGCGGGCTGCAAATTCCTAAGCTTGTTGGAAATGGGGTTAACAAGCGAGACCCAACCAAGAGCTTAAGTCTATGAGTAGGTGGATTTACTCCAGGACAATAAGGCTTTGTCTTAAAGCTCTAGGAGTGATGTCGGAGAAAGAGGACTGAGGTACAGTGGTAGGAATATCCCATGCAATTTTTCCATATTGAATTTGGATGAAGATGTGACAAGACGATAAATTATGTGGGCATGATTTTAATGTATGGTTTATGGTATTTAGATCCTGAATTCAGCAAGAAACCCAGAAAGGGTTGGTTTCTTTGCAGTTCATACTCTCAGGGGAATTCTGCTTTGCATTATCTCGTGTGATTGTGTACTTGAGGCAGCTGAGTCTGTTTGCACTCCCAATATACAGCAAAAATCCTTCAAGTCTGAAATTGAAACCAATAGAAATATCAACAGCTTAAAAAAGTTGCTTATATGTCTGCACTTCTCTGTCTAAATAATTAGCAGGCTTTTGGTAGCAGGAGAGGAATATATGAATATCATGTTCATATATGCTTTAAAACCACAGAACCAGAAGACAGAAAAGTGCTTTGGTTATCCATCTCTGTAGTTAACACTCCTAGCCTGTATGGTAGCTGCCCAGATTTCTCCGGTTTATCAGAGATTCTGAAAAATTCTGCTGGATTTTGACCCTCAAGTCCTCCCTGGACATCAAGTTAACCACTCCCAGAGCAGGATGCTCCTCTCCTGTGTTTACTAAAACACCAGGTCTGCCTATGTATGGGTGAAAAGATTGGTACTCGTGATCTTGATTTCATCTCCCCAGCTAATAAAATTCCAGTTGTTCTTTTTCCATGTAGTAACCCATACCTGTGTTTATCATATGTGATGTCTTTTGCACGGTGGCCAAGTGCCCCTGGGGATATCCCAGGGTCCCTCTATATATAGCAGCTTACACAACTTGTGTTTGTTAGATGAATGCTTTTTCCTCCTACATGCAGAAGTAGTGCTGTGATGAGGAGGAAGGACACATGGTCCTGCTGGTGTTCCCACAGGAATGCTGGGGTAGTTTTAGCAGCTGCTCAGGCCCTGGCCAGTGCTGCCAGAGGCAGCTGGGGTGCAGTACTGTGCATATTCTGCTTCACAGGAGGGCTGGGCAGGGTAAGCAGTGGTGGCACTACTCTTCTGTTGAGTTCACTGGTACACAGGCAAGGAAAGGTGACTGAGGCTGCCTGCTACCTCAGACTGCCTGTGTCCAGCCCTTCTGAACATCTGGTGCCATTCACTCTCACCCTGACACTGAGTGCTGATAAGGAAAGTGTCGCGAAGTGGTTTCATATGAGGTTTCTTGCACGGCACATCAACACGTGTTTAGTTTTTGTAGAAAACTTTCATTATTTGATCAGATAAAAGCTGTGCTGAGCGGCATGTAAGATTTGGATGGACTCAGAAAGCCTTCCTACTCCCTTTCTTGGACAGAGCTTTATACACAACTGCAAAGGAAGAGTGGAGAGCCTTAATACTTATCTAAAAGTTGTTATGTTTAGCCTGCAGACCCTCATCTGTACTGACGGTCATATTATATCATCTTTTTCTAACAATTTATGCATATGTGACAAGATTCAAATTGTTCCTTTAAAGTGCCAACATAATTTTACTGTATTTCCCTGATTGCATGTTATTCTACACTCTTTTGGAGTATTTTTTGTTTGATCTCTTGAATGATAATTACTATCAGTTTTTCATATGTTGTTCATCCTTGACGTGTTTCTTCAAGTCTGTTTCAGACTGCAGAAGGAAGAAAGTCTTCTCCCTCCAAAGCTGATGTTAACTAAAAGCCTTATTTAGCTGTCTAAATCTAAATTCCATGCTATGAACTAGTTAGAATCTTTTTTGACTCGAATAAATTTTGAGAAATAAATAAATATATATCAAAATATAAGTATTGGGTTTTTTTTTCCAAACAAACTTGTCAGTTTGATGCTTCTAGATATGTTTTCATTGGCTGAAAATTCTGGAGGATGCTCAGGTGATTCTGTTGATGTTGTCCTAAGTGCTATATTTAAAAGGTCCCTTGGTATCACAAAAGTGAAAGTGCAAGTTAATCTTGCTAACAAGGTAACGTGAAATGGAAGTATTTTGCATTTAACTGAAATTATATGCAACTACCTGAAACAGTATACAAAAATAAATGCTTACATTTGAAGTAATGTTTCTTTCAGGTTACTTTGATTCCAAACCAGACGTCTAAACTTATGATGGCATAAGTATCTTTTTGGCAAGAGGTGCAACAGTTTGCCAGGAGCTGTCCTCTCCCTTACCACATCCTGCTATAAAGCCAATGGCAGGTTCCTGCAAGATGAAGATGCAGGCATCCAGAGCTCTGTGTCAATGACCTTGACCAGCCCTGCTCAACTTCTGCGCAAACTGAAAACGAAAGATGCTTTCTCTTGCAGTGCTATGAGGCTCACTGCAATGTGTACAAACTGTTCATGGATTCTCAGAAAAACAAAACCACATTTTGCTCTGAAGTGCCTTATCTCTCTCTTCATCTGTGGTAGGGAGATTGCAGATTAATGAAGCAGAATCCAGATCCAATCCATCCTTTGTTCGTGGTCTGACAGTACCACAGCTTCTACGCTTATTTCCATAAATACAGTTAGCGGCCTGAGTTTCAGAGAAGAAGGTAGTAAATCAAGCAGGACTGTCACAAAACTAAATTAATTCTGCATTTGGTAAAATAGATCAAATTCACCTTACCCCCTTTCAAGACTCTCTGCAGTGCTGCTCTGAACTGTGTTTCAGTACTTTTTCTCCTCTTGTTGTCTCAGTTCCCTGTCTGCTGGTGTTTGCTTTGCTGTACCCATCACTGGCTTTAAGTGTTTCAAAGGCACCTCCTCCTCTCACACCTCTGCTTTGCCTTAAACTGTTTCCTTTAAGGATCTTCTGTGGCCCTGCAGCCAGTGCCATGTTTTGTAAGCAGTTATTGCCAATGTTTTTGTATTCAACAAAGCAACATATCTGTTATAAAAGACATGTGGGATTTCAAGTGGGTACTTTTTGGGGTGTTTTTGTTTTCTAACTACAGCTTGAACCAGTGCGCTTAAGTGCAAATTCTTTTGCCCAAGAACAGATGCCCAGCTCCATCACTTGTTTTCACTATTCTCCATGTAACCCTCACCATTGCTTAAGTAGAGTTTACTGTGTAATATTTCTGTTGGGCTGGAACATTCTACAGGACCTGCTGATACTGCATCAGGCAGGCAGGGAGCCAGCTGCCTCTTCCCTCCCATGTTCTCTTTACTTGCGTGTTGGCCCTAGTGTCAGTAGGCAAGAATGCAGTTAGGAAGAAAAATAGGAAGCCTTAGTTGGCTGCTACTCCTCTCTGGTGTAATATCACAGGAGTACATCCATGTGTGAAACCAGAGTGACACTTGGGCGTGGAGAGAGGTGTGGGAAGAAAATCTGTGGTGATGAGCTGCAGTAGAGCTGGCTGGCATACAGGGAAAGGGCAGAACAACGTGAAGCATTCTATGAAGACAATGGCAGGAAGAAGAAAATGACGTTTTCTAAATAAAGATGAAATGCAGGACCTTCCTGGGTGTGGGTCAGCATCTCTCAGCAGTCATCCTGTCCCAGCTCCCACTGCCTTTAATGGCAGACACACCGTTGATGTGAATGGAAACACTCTTATTAGTAAGTGGGGATTTTTACAAACAGGAATTTTTGAAGGAGGATTTGGACAAGAAGACTCAACAGTCCATTTTAAAGCCACTACTCCAACGGGCTGTCTTTCTGCTGGGGCTGTGCAGATCAAACCTGCCTGCACTCATATCCAGGGAAATTTATTGCCATGGCCCATGGCCCGGGTTCCTCCCTGTGTCAGTGTTCCTTCTGCTCTACTATTGCCGAATCTTATTTTTCTGATAATTTGAAAAAAATCTCCTAATTCTCATGCCTTTGCCTGCTTATGGTCATCACGCTTGTGCCAGCAATATGACCTTACTTCTCCTTCTTCCTAGGGCCCTTTCTGCAATAATTCAAGAGAGCAGTTGCCTCCTCTTTTCCATGCCTCACCTATTTGTTTGGTTGCCCAAAGACAGATACATTTTTTCTCCTTGTGTACCAGTCATCCCAATCATCGCATTACTGTAACTAGGGCTTTGGTGGAGGTAGATGCGTCCCCAGGTTTGCACTGGATGAAATTAGGGTAGCACTGTGTTCCCAGGCTCTGGATGTGCATCTCTGCTAGTCCTGTCTCAAATGGCCAGGAGGGACATTTCCAACAGTCTAGGACTCCCTGAGCAGGGAACCATGTAAGGAGTGCATGAGTCCTTTTAAAAATATATATTAGTCACTGAGAAAACTCACATACAGATCAGCAGAAAACAAAACAGGTTTGTACTTGCCTATGTATACGTATAACATTTACAAATGTCTTATAGTAATCCACATGGGAGGGACCAAGAAAAATAAAACGAGACAAAATAAGACAAAACAACAGGGAAGGCATAGCAATAAATCAGGAAATAAATCATACATTTACTCCTCTTAGAAATACATTTTTTGTAGCTTTTAATCTTGCATGTAATAAGGAAAACTAACGTCAGCAGTATATGATATATGCTGCTCAAAATTCAGACTTGGGAAGCACAGGTGGGAGAAAGTGGTTTGTGGACTTCTATTTTATGTTTAGGATATCTCTTGCTGTTATTAACAATCAAGCCAAGTTATAGACTCAACAAGCTGAAGGAATATACATTTCTCTGCACCATATGCATTCTTGGGCTGTATTTTGAACATTGAGAGCAAACCAGTAACAAGCTAACCCTCTTTTCTCCTGCAAATCTTTACCCTGTATGAGCCGCTCATTTCCTTTGTCATTCTTCTGAACATTTTATAGGAAGTCACATTAACCTGTGTATTTTTACTTCTTGTATCCCCATGATTTTTTTGTAAGGCAACATTTAAGTATTGAACGTCAACAGCTGGAATATGTAAAATAGATAGAACAGTTTTCTACTCTGACTTTTCTGCTCTTGTGTTGTAGAAAAGCAGACTGTCTTCAGCTGAAAATTCTGTTCAAAACTTTCATATATTTAAATGTTTTTATTTTTCTTGTCTAGTATGGTAATTTTTTTGTGTCCAAGGACATAACTTATTTTGGTGTGGATGGTTGCTTGATCTATTTCTTGGCATTTTAGGGCAGTAACCACTATCAGAGTTTATCAGTAGTGACTTGACTTTTTAAAAAATACACGTTGTAAAAGAGATTTTCATTTTTGTGCCAGGGTTCGCTGGTAGTCTTTGTGTTTATTTGCTATGAGGTTGCTATTAATATTAAGATAAAATCTATACAAAACCACCTCCAAAATCTGAAGGCTAACAGCAAGACAGAGCTGTCACAGCAGAAATCGTGTGAATAAGCTTGCTGAACTCAGCAGAGGGGTTATTGCATCTGTTTCAGACATTGACCAAAAGTACGGGACACAGCAATTTCTTTTCAAAGAAATTTGGGTTCTTTTTTCCCTAATTAAAATAATTAAATGGTATTTAATTACAAGACTTCAACTGAGCCTTTGTAACATCTCATTAACTGATTTATTTGGATTATCAGATATTGTTTCCACCCATGACACCACGTGTAGCTGGAGTAGCCCTGGTTCCTGATTTTCAGAGTGCAGTGCATAGCTGCATACACCAAGAAGCCCCTGAACAAAACCAGTAGCTTGATAGTAAATGAAAGTGTAGGTGGTATTTTTCAGTGTTCATTATATAACCTGCCACGTGTGTAGCATCCTTAGCTTTTTATCTTTTCCATTTGTGTCTGAGCTATATTCAATAATTTTAGAAGTGTCTGTAGTTATAAACATTATTTTGAGTTTTACATTTAAATAGATACATTCAAGCATACAGATGTCCTCACCTTCATTTGTGTGCTAAGAAAAAGTATTAACCTTAGAGTGTTGGTGCCAATGTGCTCACAAGTTTTCACAGTGCAGAAATGTTCTTTTTGTAGAAACAGGCGTCAGACGTTTTGGAAATGTTTCTCTGCCTTGAAGCATCCTTCAAATGTGCGAGGAATAAGACGGAGAGCTTGTCCGTCCCTGGAAAGGTGGCTTCTCTAAATGGCAAAAGTGACCCTTGTTTTATTAATCGGGGTCAATAGGATACTTTTTAGGTATTGATGAGCAGTCCTTGGTCATCCCCTTGAGTTACAGACAACCACTATGACTGTAAGGGTCGTGTCTTCCGCCCCTGAGCCTTCCTCCTCCTGGAAGATGACAGAACAGAGATGTGACTGACCGGAGCCTGACAGTGACTTTCACGTTCGTGGCTAACACTGCCCTCTGTGTGCACGTTAGTGCAATGGGATCAAGAGCTTGCCAATATCTGAATCAGAGATGTTCATAGGTAAATGCATGAGGGAGCTTCCTTGCCCCATCACTGTTTGACATACGTATCTCTCCACTGAGATTCCTTCCTATGTTTCTCCTCACAATCCCTCTTCTATTTTCATCTGTGTTGTGGACATCACTGAGAATAAAATCATCATTTGAGAGATATACTACCATCTCCCTCACATGTATTGCTTCTTTACAGGCTGGAAATTACGAAAAAAGGGAAAGAACTCTGTTTCTAAAAGCAGTTTATTGTTTTCTTCTTCTTTTAAAGAATAGGAGTTTTTCAGAACTCATATTATGTTTTGAGAAGATGAGACTGAAGTGTTTGGTGAAGACTCAGAAGGAACTGAAGGCTCACAGAAAGCCTTCTAGGGTAAGAATACCGTGAATGATGGAGTCAGGGTCAGAGATAGAGACAATTTTCCATGTTCTCTGTCCACGTTCTCTGCAGGAAGCATGAGGATAGACAGTTTTAGATTTTCATCTCACTGGCTGTTCCTCCTGAAAAATTTCAGAGACTGAGTTGCTGGGACTTCTTTGCTACCCAGGACCCACAGGTTTTTGAATTGTTATTTTATATATGCTGCACCTCTGCTATTGCTTTGCTGTTGATCTTGGAGCACCTCTTTATCCAAGATGAATTTAAAGTATTAGAGCTTGAGCTCAGATGACCTTTCCCATTGTTTGCTTCTGTGTATTTATGTTAACATCAGGTGAGAAATGGAGTCTGCTTAATTTCCCCCTGCATCTCCCACTATAAAACATAAAGATAAAGTCAATTGGTATCTCTGTCCCACCAGTGCTGAAGCCAGTGGTGCTTCTGGATGAAAACACATCCCATTCTAGGTATGGGAGATAGCTAACTGCATACATTTGTAAACTGAAGGCACACTACCAAACTATGTCTTGCTTCTGTATGAAAAGTTCTCAGAAATATCTTTTAATATCTGTATTCAAGATAAAATCTAAATATATGTGGATATGTGCATGTGTATACATACACACATGAAAACAGGTATATCAGAGTTTAAAAAACAACTACAAATTGATAAAGAATAAAGACTGCTAGAAAAAGGATATGTTCTGATCTTTTAAGTCTAGTTTTGATTAGAGTTCATTAAAAAAGAAGGAGTTGAAAGATAAATGTCATAGCAACATAGCAAAAGTGTAACTATGCTCAGGGCCTTAAATAACCAAACTATTCTCTTGAAAAGTCTGTTGTCAAATTTTGACACTGTGTTGCAACAGTTTGTGTCAGTCCTGAAGCACAAACAAAATATTGATGGTTTTTGGAGATATGAACAAAATCAACCAAATGTAGAAGGCAGAAACATAGCTGCTTATTAGGTGTTTTTTTACCTTAGAATATGTATTTTAACTGTCTAGATAAGGTGTCCATTATTGCACGCAAAATGAAATCTGAACATATTGAATTGCCTCTGGCTAACAAATGTGTTTCTGGGATATGCTATATTATAAGCAAGTAAGTCAGAAGTCTGCAAGTCAATCTGTCTACTACTAATCAAGTATTCACAGCATCTTCTAGCAAAATGTTTTTAAAGGAAAGTCACCTGCCAGTTACTAACAACCATATAGATAAATTAAAGAAGTAATTTCTACAGGAAAATAAATATACAGTATGATTTCTTTTAAAAAATCAAATCTAACTTGTTAAAAATAATTATATTCCATGAACCCATTTGCTAAAAAATCCATCAATTGAGTATATTTTTAATAAGGATATGGATTTCATGACTAAGCACTATGGCTTGTAAAGAGTTTTAGTTTCAGCTGACCCAGACTCTGCATCTGAATTTAGTTAAAGTAAGCATTTTGTCTCATTTCACCATCCACAGAGAGGCCTTGCTGAAAAATGATGCTCCTCTATCAGGGGTTTTAATATTTTCACATAAAAAGTGTTAATAAATACACCTGTGTTTATGAGGGCCCAGCCTTAAACAATGGTTTCTTTCATGCTTCACCAAGACCTTCTTTGACATCTGTTGCACCACACAGAACAATAGAGACTAATATTGCTGTAGAGTGCAGCTTTTCTAAAAGCGCAAATCTTTCCCCGTTGTAACAGAACTATTCTTCACAGTGCATTAGTCAGCATGACTTTGTACCAGAAATACAGTTGTATGTCCAGGTAACTTCAGAAAAGCTTCTGTTTTTCCTGCTTGGGATACGAACCTGACACATTGTGTCTGAATATCATTTGTAAAGTTGAAGAGCAATCTCAATAAAAAATGGGGGGGAGAAGATTACATGGGAGAAAAGGGAATGAATATACAGTATCAGCTATCACCTACAGAGGCATCTCTTCATTCTACTATATTCAGATTTGTGAGTTGGTGTTGTAGTTCCTTTTCTTGAGCGACTGTTTGACTACAGCATCCACTACTGTTGTATTGGAGGTTACAGGAAGAAAGCAGATTGTGTTGGATTGTATTCTTCTTTTAGCTGTGTAATGTAATCCAGCCACTGACCTTATACAGCAGCCTGTGGATGCAATTGTCTTCAGAGTTTGCTGTATAAGGCAGTATCTTGGTGTTGAAACATTTTTTCTTCACAAACTCTCTCTGCAAGAAGTTTGGATGTATGGAGCAAAGCCATACTTAACTGGGTTTCAAACCACTAGTGATCAGGTTTATTGCTACATAACCTAAAGGAAGCCATCAATTACTCCTCCCTAAACATGAGTGCATTCAAATGTCCAGTCAGAGCTCCTGAGTGGCAGAAGAGTACAAATTTCTTAGATTCTACAGGGAGCAAAAATCCAGAATTAACTAAATTTTCTGGAACCACCAATACTGAAAATCAATGCTTCAAGTCCCCCACTACAACTTTTGATATCCTGATACATCTCTTGTGATTTCTCATTTATTCCAAATCTAAAATGGAGGTCTTCAGATAACTTAGCTGCAGTTGGACCTCCCTGATTTGCTGTTTCCTGGAAGAGAAGCTGATGTCCACTTCCAGCTCACCCTATGAATACCCCCATTAGTCAGTCCCCTCGCAGCTGCCCCCAGGGCAGCTCTGTCTCGTGAGCACTTGCTGGAGGTGTTAAGGCACTGATGTAGGAAAAGCATAACTTGGCAACATAGAGGTTCTCATGCTAACCATAGCCATGAATACTTCAAAATACTCAACATACTTTGAGCTTGAAAAAAGTCATTATTGTTGCAATCTGTTACCCAGCTGCATGAAAGCAGTTTAAAAATGTGTACATTTCTGTTCATTTCAATAAAGATATATTAAAATACTGAGAAGAGACATGCCTTTACCCTGAAGCAACGCAATAAGCTGTGCAGATAGTTTGTTTTTAAATTTAATTGATGTGGCTTCAGTATTAGAATGGGTCAACATTAAAGGCAGCTAGAGTTATTAATATTTCTGGTGAATATAAAAGCTTTTCTGCTTTTATCCACACAGACACCTAATAGGAAGGCAATCTCTTTTCTAATGCTCAATCTGTTAGTACTCTGCTAAGTACTGATGGCATCAGAGCAGGTAATGAACTCGGCTCCTGAGAGATAATGCTATTTATCATATTGACAAATGCATACACTTTATGAACAGGTTTTTGTATTACTGCAAAACAGCAAAGCCATCTTGTATAAGATCTCCTGAATTTCATGTCTGACACCAGGAACAGATTAGTATTATGGCAATCAGGATGACAGACTCATTAGTATTTTGACAAATTTAGAAATGGAGAAAACCAGGAGCATGGAGACACAGTCTATGTGTTTCAGATTCCAATGTAGTTAAACAGTAGCAGAGAACACATAGACTTAGGCCAAGACATGTTTTCAGTTTTCACCAAATGAGTGCATTTTCCCGTCATGTCCAGATCCTCAAAGTCTTGCAAAGTTTGATTCCATAATCCTTTAATAATAACCTGTATTTCACAATAAGCTAAACTGTTAAACCATTATTAATTACAATTTAAAGGCACCATTGTAAATATAAATCTGACTGTTATGTAGCTGTTGATCAATAAAAGCCAACAGTCCAGATTTGAATTTTATGCAATTAATTTCTAACAGCTAGTATTAACTGTGCTTGATAAGGTCCCAGCTTGATTGTTCTGACTGCATCCAACCTGCTTCTATGGAAAAAGCTGCAACAGTATTGTGAAGTGATCTTCTTTTATTTATCTCTGTTCTTCGTGGTGAAAGAAGTGTTTCTAAATTGTTTCCCCCCATGCAGCTACAGAACTTATCCTGATCTCTTTGTACGTTTTCTGCAAAGATTCTCTTCATACTCCACAAAGACGTGTGATTACTAGAGCGTTCCCTCAAAGGGACGTCCTGTTACTCTGGAAAATAATACTCAAAACACAACAAAGTGGTTTGTTCAAAGAATCTCAGATTAACTTTGACAAGTAACCAGTGAGAGAGATTTGATCAACAATTTTGATATATTTTGGTTGTTAGAAATGTAGTATCAAGAACTTGGAATCTAGTGGTATACCTTTTTTTTTCTTCTGGGATTGTTTGCGAGCTGCCAAGGTCTCCTTGGCCATCCCAGGTCTCCCTGGCCCTGCTGCCATGGGAGGAAGAGATGCTCAAGCCCTTTCTGTCCTTTGCTGTGCAGTGCCCTAGGATTAGTTCTGTTGCTTTTCTGGAATAGAAAGGTGCAACACTCAGGAACATGCACTACCTGATCCATTCTAATCAGAGGTTGTTATTCATGTTTACCTGCCCACAGTTTTGTGTAGCCTCCTGAAAAAGACTTCAGGAACTTTGACCAGGCTACCAGCTGTCACACAATTAATGTGCTGTGTACCTTGGTGCTGAGCAGAGGACGTGGCCACATATGAAGGCATACTCATCTTTTCAAAAGTGACTACCTCAAAACAAAAAATAAATTAAAAAATAATTGCGATTCCATATTAATTGCTTTTGCTTTATCAGATATCCTTGAAATGAAAATATCATCAAAGTGCTGAACTGAATATAATATTAGACTTAATCCCACTATTCTTAGTTTTGTCTCATCGAGATACCTCCCAAGTTCTCCATCAAAAAAAAAACAAACGGAAACAATTTGTCACTTAGCTTATTAAATGATGGAATTTTAAAAATTGATTTTGCCACTTATTCATATTTGAAATATATATTGATGCCAATGATCAAAATCTTTCTGGAATTTGAGGGGGCGGGGGAGAATTCCATTTTGAAATTCACCTGTCAAACATTTGTACCTTATGGGATCTTGAAAACTTATCAAATTTTCATTTGATATTGACCTAAATGCCACCTGGTAGAGGCAGGAGCAACCACCACTGATTCCCAGAGGCATTTATCCACATATCCTGTACCGTGATCTTGACATCCAAAGAGATATTCAGAAGGATGATCGTATATTCATTATGTTTCAGACAGGAAACACATATGACCTACTCTGGAACAGTAAAATGTTTTCTTGATGTCAATGCTGAAATAATGAAAGTGAGAAGACAACTATAGGAAGATTTTTTTTAAAAAATAAAAAACCATGATTTTCCTGTTTAGAAGTCTCTGGCAAGGATCTCTTGCAAGAAGAGAGATAAGGCTGATAGAGCATAAACCCAATGAAATAAAATGTTGATTGTATGGAAGAAAACCATCTTCACAGGTTCATAGTACAGTGTAGTAAATAAGATTACAGCCAAAAAAAATATCATTCAGAATCTGAATAAGATTAAATAAATAAAACAC
The DNA here is from genome assembly GCF_032191515.1 of Phaenicophaeus curvirostris. Classification (NCBI taxonomy): domain Eukaryota; kingdom Metazoa; phylum Chordata; class Aves; order Cuculiformes; family Cuculidae; genus Phaenicophaeus; species Phaenicophaeus curvirostris. The sequence goes on along the minus strand of NC_091399.1, from coordinate 1,527,888 downwards.
CATTTATGACACAAGCTGATAACCTACAGCAAATTAAATTGGCCAACAGAAATCATAATGCTGTGAACATGTTGGAATTCTGTTCACAGTCAATAATGTGTCCCTTAGTGTTTGTAAGCCACTGGTGATATACGGTGTGATGCATACAAACTCCATAGTCTAACCAAGGCAGCACACAATCAGCATTTATAACAACTGTCCAAAACACTTTTTATTTTTACTTTGAATTGTTACATTTTTCCTATAAGTGCCATTACAATTTTAAACAATCTTCATAAAAATGTCTTTTTCTTTTTGTTACAAATCTTTTTCTGTAGAAATGCAAGCCACCTCTATTTTATGTTGGACCTACCTTTCATTTCTGTAAATTGTTCCCACTGACTTACCCTTTGTGCTCTTTGGAAAGGGGATTTTATTTTCTCTACTCCTGTAACATTGGCTGTTCATAGTCATCATTGGGTTTGGTATTTCATAAATATATGGCAGTGATTATGTTGTACTAAGGGTTAGCTACATATTCAGAAATGTTAGGTTTAAATATCTCATATCAATTGTGCTTGAGATTTGTTCATCTGGAAAATTAAGCAGCTAAATTTCAGTTTTAACTGGAATAATGAGAAAAGTAAGAGGTCCAGGTTTTCCTGGCCATAAAAATCATAGTTAGAAATCTTTTCTTTTATCTGTCACTTTGCTTTGGTATTTATATTTGCTTTCTTAAAGAAGTACAACACCTTAAATTAAGGGTTGAGAGCTTAATTATATGTGATTGATATGCTTATTTTAAGTGAGTCATTACCAGAACATAAACTGCAAATGCGATTCTTTTTTTGCATTTGCCCTTTCCAGCAGAGGCAGGGAAGGAACACGCTCCAGTACCAGAGCATCAACAGGCTCCTACTGTGAAAAAAACTTGAGATGGATCCTTCCTGCAGCAATGCCAAATATGTGTCTGACAAAGTGACATATCTGGAGATTTCTTGCCCAAGCTGAGCCTCCAAAAATGAGTTAGTCCAAGAATTACACTTCATACGAATGACAGTAAATTACCCTCATAGACATGGGTACGGAAACTGGGCTTGAGGAATTTGTTGCTTTCCCTAGAAACATTTCAGATGCAAACCAGAGCTGAAGGAACAAGAACATTGGTCATCTGACAGGGTCTGGAAGCAGGTCACTGCCTTCTGAAATATAAACCAAACCCAGTCACAAACTACACCGTTTGAGAGAAACTGTACACAGCAAACATCAACAGTCCCAAACATACAAAACCCACTGAAGTTATCAACAAACTTCTTCTAAATTTTGTTGACTGAGCTTCACTTAAATATATATAACTCCTGCCTTTCTGTAAATTCATGCTGTCTACCAAGATTGTTCAGAAGCTCATAATTGTGTTGGCTGGTGTTTGTCAACAGAAGGGCTTTCCATGAAGATTGTTCTCTGGAATGTTGGTGGTAAGCAATAAATACAATGCTTTTGCTGAAGGAGAAATGCCACTTCAGAGAAGGGCTGTGATATAATCCTGTAACAAGCCGTACAATGTCTACAGAGCTTTTCTTAATGTTACTACTGCTTTAAATGTTTAACTGTTTGGAGGGGAATCAAACTACTCAGTTGATTTAAACTTTACCCATGTCTACTTTTAAAATGAATGGATGAAATTTGTGTAATGGTTGCTGTGTCAGAGCTACAGGGATGAAGTTCAGTTTTTAAGTTGATTTGATTGCTCAGTCCTCTCTAAAGGCATGTCATTCCTTATCTATTTGATGTCAGATGTTGGATAATGTTTGTGACATGGGCTTCATCTTCTCCTGGGAACAGAACAGCTAACACTGAAATTTTAGGCATTGTCCCTTCTAATAAACAAAAATAGTCCATGAAAAATTAAGTAACAGCTGCTGAATTGTCAAGACATTCATGCTTTCAAGGTCTTTGAAAAGGCCTGGAACAGATTTTGGTATCCTGTTTGATGTTCTTTCTAGCCATCACAAACACAAGAATGAAATGTGCCTTTCTTAATAATTCAAGGATGAATTATTGTGTTTTTCTGTAAAGATGTACATCATTGTGCAGAGCTGCTGCACTGTAAAGGGTCACACAGCTTCTGAGACCATCCGAAGTACATGTTTCCAGAAAAAGGTCGTGCTGAGTGGGCTGTTAGTGCAGGTGACATAGCTTAAATCTGGTTTAAATTTTTCTATTAAACAGGTTTGCAATATTCTGGCTTCCGGACCTCAAGAGCCATGTGCAAGCAAGAGTGGTGCTTCTAGTGTTTAAAGTTTCTGTGCTCTTTATAATGATTAGTTCAAGCTTCAATTGCAGTGTGTGTGTGTCCTTTGTGATGAAAATGTTATAAAAGGTGTCTGATTCCTTCATCTTCCTTACACAGCACAGCTGCTGTATATCCTTACTTTCAGTGGGACTTAAGCCAGCAAGGGAGGAGCTTTCCCTTTGATATTTTCTGTCTCTCAGCAAGTAAAAGTGAGACCCCTTTTTATTATAATGCAAATAAGTTTAATTTGTTCTAGGATAAAGTGAACAGAAATTTCTAGTTGGTTGGTTTTCATTCATCATATGACTGGTTAGTTGCTGACCATTTGGAGGATGCTGGTTTATTAACCTGAATTATTCTTCTTGCTCAGCTCTCAGTTGTATGCCGAAACCAGAGCTATTTTTACATGTGCTGCTTAAACTCTCTGTGAAGATGAAACACCTCTTCCATGTGTTTGCTCCCTAGGAGGCTTAAAGCACAGATTGTGGATAAAGTTTCATCAGTCCAGTATAAGAAAATACAGTGTACACCTACAAGTGCGTTCCTCCTGCTGGTTTTTTTCCCAAAAATTTTATTTAATCGTAAGTTTCAGAAATAATGGGAACCAACTTTAAGGAGTAAAAGATAATGTTTTATTGAAGCATCATACAACAAAATTAATGAAAATACATATTTTGGACCTTGGTTGGTTTAGGGTCAGTACTCTTCTCATGATATGTGCCTCCATACAGTGACTTTAACACGGGCTTCTTAAAGAGGCCTGGATAAAAGCTGACTCTCTTCTTGATTTCCACACACACTGAAAATAAACATTGAAAATATTTCCTATTCATTATTACTTATATGACTAAGACAGTAGAAATTTAAGAATTGCTGTCATCTTCAAGCACACATAAAGCACACATTGTTCAGTTCTGGGCCCCTCACCACAAGAAGGATGTTGAGGCTCTGGAGAGAGTCCAGAGAAGAGCAACAAAGCTGGTGAAAGGGCTGAAGAACAGGCCTTATGAGGAGCGGCTGAGAGAGCTGGGGTTGTTTAGCCTGGAGAAGAGGAGGCTGAGGGGTGACCTCATTGCTCTCTACAACTACCTGAAAGGACGTTGTAGAGAGGAGGGAGCTGGCCTCTTCTCCCAAGTGACAGGGGACAGGACAAGAGGGAATGGCCTCAAGCTCCGCCAGGGGAGGTTTAGGCTAGACGTTAGGAAAAAATTCTTTACAGAAAGGGTCATTGGGCACTGGAACAGGCTGCCCAGGGAGGGGGTTGAGTCACCTTCCCTGGAGGTGTTTAAGGCACGGGTGGACGAGGTGCTGAGGGATATGGTTTAGTGTTTGATAGGAACGGTTGGACTCGATGATCCGGTGGGTCTCTTCCAACCTGGTTATTCTGTGATTCTGTGATTCTGTGATAAAATGGTAATCAGAGGTAAATGTATGCTAGGGAGGAGTGGAGGAGAGCATAATCAGATAACAAAAGTTTTCTCTAAAAAATGAAATAAACCTATGTATATTTGAAACTGTGACGTTTAAGAAAACATCTAAAAATATATTAGTGAAATAGTAGGAGCGACTAAAGTCACTTGGTCTGTTTAGCCTGAAGAGGAGGATTCTGAGGGAGGACTTCATCACATTCTGCAGCTCCCTCACAGGGAGGAAGCAGAGGCAGAAGGAGGAGCAGGCACTGATCTCTTCTCTCTGGTGACCAGTGATGGGACCTGAGCATACGGCAGGAAGATGTGGCAGGGGTTCACTCAGAGGGTATGGAGCACTGAAACAGCCTCCGCAGGGGAGCAGTCATAGCACCACGCCAGACAATATTCAAGAAGCATTTGGATAACTCTCAAAAACATGGTGCGAAATTTGGGGTTGTCCTATGCAGAGACAGGATTTGGACTCAAGGATCCTTGTGGGTCCCTTCCAATTTAAGACATTCTATGATTCTATAGATTTTCTCTCAAGTTAGTTTCTATTAAAATGCAGCCTTTTTTTAACTTTTGATTTCAATGAACACTAAAGATTTAGTTTGTACACAGTAATTACAGGAATACACATATCACACATAATCTAACAGGCTTTATTTTCTTTTCTAGGTGTTCCAGTATATTTTATATTGGGAAATGCCTTGATAGTCCTTTTCTGGTTTGATCAGCTGCTTAACCTCAAGAGTAACAGGTAGAGGGGGATGTACGAAGTGACCCTGCTTTTGAGCAAAGAAAGAAATGTTCAGTGCATATCTCAACATATGGCTCCAAGGAGGGACTCCCGTTCTTGGGGGATACAGGGTGATTCTCATGATCCCTCGTTGGAGAGGCTATTGGCGGTCTGCAGCTCTGGGCACAAACAAGCTCATACATCTGCAAGGTCGTGTTCCTGGTGAGATCTGGCATTCTGTGCATCACCTCTTGAGCCATATGAAAGGAGACAGCAATCACTATGACTAGCATTTTGGAAAGGAGTTTTATTTTACTTTCTTATAAATGAAGAATATATGTAATATATAATCACTGCACAGCAGAAGAGCACTGGTAGTACTTTCAGGGTACAATTTTCTATCCATATGCTACTAACAGGAAAACCTTCAGGGTGTAAAGCACCACTATGTTATTGAACTTCTCTGGGCTCAGCTGAAGCCAGGGTTCTCTGGAAGCTCCAGCCCAACCCAGGCTTTGATGCAGTGGTTTCACAATCACTTCAGTAACAGACCAGCATTATGCTGTGAAGAGCTCTGTCTTACACACAGTGCTTCCTGGTCTTGTTAGGGAGTTGCTCCACTGCTCACAATTATACTGGAAATATACCCTGAGAAAAGGTTGTATTGTTCCTCAGTAGCAGCACAGATTGAAGTTACTGAACAATACATCTCTGAAAAGAAACAGTCCTATTGCATGAGTAGAAACGTGATGGTATAGTACGTGGTAGGTTTTTCCAATAGAAAACTGAAATTTAACCTTTAAGACAATCACCTGTTTTGATTTTTTTCCCCTTTTAAGAAAATGAAGAGGGAACAACTTGACTCATGACAAAGCTGTAAAAAAGCAACAAATATGCGGTCAACTGGTGTACTTCAACAGTGTGAGTGAATGAATGAACGAATTAGGTTATTCATGGATTTTTGGAATTGCAAAAGGGGAGACAGTATTTTAATTAAAATACAAGTGTGGCAGAAAGCTCCAGCCATCCTTGTCTATAAGCATTTCCAAGCCAGGTACACTTACGAGACCTCATAACAAACAACAATTTGTGCATTACTGTTTTTCTTTGAGGAACGGAAATATTTTATGGCATTTTATATCACCTATTTTACATTGTTGTGTTTTGAGGCAGGGCTTTTGCAACCTCTGTGTTTTATCAATATGTGCAGGTAATTTCTTTATGTTTTCTCATTGTTGAAACTTGTTGTTTCCTGGGTTTGCACATGAAATCATTTCAGTAGCATTGTTCAGTAGCATGACATATTTATTATAGTGTCTAACATTCCTATTTAAATGTTCTTCACACTGCCCTCAGTTTTTCACCCCCTTTCATTACTAATGTTCCTTTGTCCATCTCTACTTGGGGAGAGGGGGGTGCAGAGTATTACACCCGAGTACTTTATCTCCAGAGGTTTTGTTTATGAACTAATACAGAATGTTTCTTCCACATAAGAATAATGGGTTTGTCTGCAATCTGAGTCATCTCTTTCATATAATCACAGAATCATTCAGGTTGGAAAAGACCTTTAAGATCATCCAGTCCAGCTGTAACCCTAACACTGCTAAGTCTAGCACTAAACCATGTCCCTAAACATCACATCTATATTTCCTTAGTATAGCCACACTCTTAAAATCTGCAGATTTGCTGTGATCCTGGTTTTGGTTTTGTTGCACTGATTTCATGGATCTACTATTTTAAGTGGAAATAAGTACTCTGATGGCAGAATAAAGAACTCTGCAGAAAGCTGTTGGTGAGCCTTCTGCACTGTCGGGAGCCAGACCTGGGCCCATCATCTCATGTGGCTTGCTTGAACTCCTCTGCCACGTGCATTAATTTCTGTTCTCTACTGGCACAATAGTTTGTGGGTTTCTCAGTGATGTAGTACTTTCTGTCTGAATTTCACTAATAAACATCTTCAGACTTCACACCAATACATTAGGATTCCTGTACTTCTGGTACATCGTAACCTCTGGGAATTGTGTCTGAATGACACATCATTACTTTTGTACTAGAGGTGTTATTTTAAACTGCTATGACTAATTACTAGCAAATGATGAGAATTTGAACGTCAATTTCAAGTTTTTGCTCTGGGCAAACCCACTTTTCATAAATCTTCTGTGGTTTGTTGACTGGAGGGGGTCAATTGCTGCTGGCATTCATTGTAGTTGCTCATTCTGCATTTTTGCATACACAGACGAGCCACAGTGAGTTCTAGGATATCAATTAAGCATTGAAATTGTGTCCTAGATTATTTTAAATAATTATTTTGTTGTTGTTTAAAATGGTTCATTTTTGTTGATCCGTCAGACTCAAACATCTGAACCTTATGCTTGAGTAAATATCTCTGCCTATACACCAAATAATTATATTACTGCTTACAGTATACCATTGTCATCATTGTCTGTGATTTATCCTCGACTGGACTTAGCTCACCTATATATTAGCTCACTTCTTGTGCCATAAGTTTGTCCCCCTACTGTCCCAATCAAATATTGGGGAGGGTCCTTAAACGATCCCAAGAGCGAGATTAAGACACAAATGAGGTCAGATGCCATACAATCTTGTGAGCTTTATTTTCTAGAACAACTGATAACAGCGATAGGTCAGAGAAGAAAAGAAAGGAAAAGTTAGAATCCCTAAGCAAGAAAATGCTAGAGGCACAGCTAATTGCCACCACCATGAATCCAGCGATGTCCCATTGGATCAGTTTCGGTGCAGGTGAAGATGCTCCAAGTTCCAAGAAGACCAGGGGGGGAAATACACACAGACAACACACCAACAGCGGAGGAGGAGGCCCTCGATATATCGCCCCAGTCCCCACGATTTCTCTGAAAAGTCCGCCCATTTCCACGGAACTCATTGTCCTCCATGCATGCATGCCCAGGTGGTCATGGTGATCCTCTCTACCCGCCTCCTGCACAGGGGCAACTTGGTAGGCACTGCTTCGGGCGGATATCGTGATTTTCATTGGGGACAGTTCACCTCCTTCAGAGCAGTGACAGGATGTTGTGGTCGGCAGCAATGTTGAGACAAACAATCCAAAACAGTCTCTTACACCTACCACAATGCTTTCCAAAAACACTAGTCATGAAAGCCAGTTATTCATTCTCAGAGCTGAATTTGAATATCCTAATTTAGACTCATAAATTTATGAAAAAAGAAAGGTGCTGCTGGTTTTATACCTGGAGACATCTATTCTTCCAATGTATGGTTGGGAAATAGGAAACTCCAAGAGGCAATGCAGCAGTCTTGAGACTGCTGCTATAAACAGATTGCTGCAACATATTGTGGGGTTTTATACTTTAAAACAGACACCAAAAACTTGGAAAGATTTAAGAACATTTATGACAAAGAATAATTCAAGATCTGAAAAATACGCTTTTACAATTAAAAGATAAAATTTAAAGGTAAAAAGTTGATCATTGCCTATCAGGTGCTACATGGGAAAGTTTCCTGGTAGTTTAATGATTCTTTAATGAAAGCATACCAGGTATAATGGCAAAGACAAAGCCACCCCAGACAAATCGTGAAAACATTTAACATTTCCCGTAGAAGTGACCTACTTAGGAGCATCTTAGATTCTCAGGCATGTGAGTCTTGTTTATTAAGATTTCATTTCTTTTTAAACAAGCCCAATTTCCCACAGCTTTGCTATTCAAGATTGGATTCTTGGTGTCTAATAAAGGATAAGCTGATGTTGCATTTTTTTCTCTCAGGTAGGGCATTAATAAAGTGTCTCTGGTTGCTTGGTTTCCTAAAGTTAGTGGAAACATCTATAATTTAGACCTTTTATCTTTATGTCAAAAGTTTCAAAGCTATTTATGGTAGATAGGCACACAAATACAACTATATCAGGTGATATGAGATATAACAGGATAAAAAAATATAGTAAGGCTAAAACAGGTTTATTCTTATGTAAAACTTTTCGCAGTACCATGGTCAGGCATTTTATTAATATTTCACTTTGAAAATATAGTAATTTTAAAAATTCCGTGTCAGTCAACAGAGATGTTTACTTTCAGGACAATAATATCTTTTAAAGTTCCTTGGATTTTGAATTTAGATTTACTATTTAAAAATGTGCAAATGAGCTTGTTTCATTGGCAGATATTCTAGAGGTGATCTTTGCAGGTCTTTTTGAATATGTGAAATTATCTTTATGTTGAAAAGCTTCTCTTCAAAATTTAGCCTTTCAAACAGAATTATTGATCTATATCACCTTCAGTAGTAGTCTCCATGTTACACTGGAACTAAATTTGTTAAGATTACATCTTTTGACTCTGTCTGCATGAAGCATATATTTATGTGTGTAAGCATGCATACACAGATAAGTTATGTACAAGAAATAAGAAGTATATGCGCTGGCAAGTATACTTTTTTGATGAATTAAGCTTATTTTTTAAATCTACCATATCCTAGCAGGTTTTGTGGTTCATTTCTCGTGGTTATTTCAATTTCTTTGACAGATAAGGTATCTTTTTAAAATGCCACACTGAGGATGGAGTGTGAATATTCAAAATATGAGCCATACTACTTGCTTGAGATTGGTGAGATAAATCATGTTTCGTAGTGGTTAGTTTGTGGCTCTCTTTGTTTTACTGTTATACCTCTTCTCATGCAAATCCTTTAATATTCAGAAGGATAATTGGTTGCTGATAACATGACCATGAAATTTCATTTCCGTTCTTGACTATAAGCATGGCCAAAGTTGACTTCATTTTGATTGTTTTATTCATGCACATTTTCTAATAATGTCACAACTCTATTCTTGTTATTGAATCCAAACTCAGGTGCATTTTCACTTAACAATCCTGTGAGAAGTGGAGATTGATTTTTCAGGGAAATGATCAACCTTTCTGATGGCTGGTTTATATCCACCACAGCCACTCCTCACAGATTCCAAAACCCCTGTTGTTAGTCAAAAGAAATGACTGATATGCAAATATTGTTTCCTATAGACTCCAGCAGTGCTGTGATTCAAGCATCAATTACGGAAGTGCTATAAGGCATTTCTTTGTACCATTGCTCAGAGATTTAGAAAGTCACTATCTGGAGATTCCATGGGTTTTTAATCTTAATACCTGGGGAGAAAACATGCAATCCACACAGACTTCCAGTCTGATATATTATTAACAAGATTAAATGAGTAAGCTAAATTATACATGTAAATCAAATAGAGAACAGAGTAGGATAGTATGAAGTCAGCACATTAATTAATTTATCAGGTTGGTTTATTTGATATGCTGTGATCAATGGTCTTCATATCCTCCATCCAGTGTGCCGCATACCAAAAGAAAAAAAAAATCCCTTCCCTTTAAAAACTCGCTTTATATCATATTATTTCTCCTTTTACTACAGGATAACAGGCCTCATGACTAAGGAAAGAGCATTGTGGAAATCCACTTCATTTTGGGAAGCCTGATATTTTCCTATAAAACATTTTTGTAAAGAAAGCAGTTATAAAAGCTAGGGAGATAAAACTGCTCTTAAATGGATTCATGATGGTTCAGAAAATCTTAATCAGAAGAAATTGCTGGTGTTCACTGTCAGAACGGCATGATGCACTGACTACGTCCTGCACCTTTGGGGTATGTCTTGTGTCAGTACTGGTCTGAAGTTTGGAAATATGAAATGATGACAGCTCGGAGGAACTTCTCCAGGGTGTCTGGTCCAACCTGCTGCTTAGATCAGGGTCAAACCTGAAGCTGGATGAGGTTGCTTTGGGTTATGGGCTTGCAGTGATCTCAGTGGTAGATTAAGATGTATCCAAGTGACCCCCAAGCTAGCAGGGCCAATAAGCACTGTTAGGCAGCTAGAGATGTCCCAGAAGACACCAACAGGAATCATTGGTGGGATATGAGTATAGATGGGAAGATCTTTTTTTTATTAGCCTAAAGAATTAAAGAATAATGCTTTTGGATGAGGAACTTGAATGTAATAAGCCTCATGTTTCCAGAAAACTAGTGTGTACACTTTAGTGCACATCCTTTAGTGTGCTTTCAAAATTAAAAACAAGAGATCCCATAATATTATGCTGGGCATGACTATGTCCCAAAGGAAAGTGCAAGTCATATTCTAGAACAGGAAAAAAATAATTTGTTTTGGTTTGGTTTGGTTTTGGTTTGGTTTAGTTGTAAAATAGAGAGTAGAGTTCCCTCATTGTAATAAAAGGGGTAGGGGTTTATGTTGTAACACTGGTGGAGGCTTTTTACCCTGCCATCTGGTCAACAACACGGGTATTTATCATCAGGCAAGACAAGGAGAATGTCCTGACTATTCTGATCCCTTCTGCTTTGCATACGCTGTCCTTGTCCTTCCATCCTGCAAGGCTCATGAGCGTATGGCACTTTTCTCCCAAGTTCAAAACATTTGCGTGAGATGTCAGAGGTTATTTAGACAAAATGCTCCCTGATGAATAAATGAAATCCTAACACGAAAGAATGATCTGGGCTGCTGAGCATGGATTCACAGATTGTCCACACTTGTTAAGATTTGACATGTAGCACATCCACTCTAGTCTAAGTTATAAACTCTGACTATATACTGAGAGATCTCAATACAAACCATCATAAAATACAAATATCTCAGTTAGGAAATATGATTTAAAATGTGATACTTTCGTTACGACTACCCCACACATCTCCAATCTGAAAAATACCGAAAGAACAAGTGCGGTTTGTTTTCTAAGTTTGAAATAAACTGTTTATATAATCCTTAGGCTGATAAAATGGTGTTACATTAGCAGCAAAGATAATAGAAACAATATTTATACACCTCCTGAACACTAAAAAACCATTTTGTCTTTAAGCACTGTACCATGCTATTAAAGTAAGTGCTTTGACTTGTCTCAAGTATGGAAAGCTGTGAATTCTTGCCCCACAAACTCCAGATTTCTTTCCTCTACTCCACTTCCAGACCCAACAAGGAGGATATTTCCTCACTACAGAACAGTAGCCACAAGATGTATTTCTAGTAAGGCAGGATGCTTGTGTCTTATCACTTACTGTTTTTTCTGTATTTTATCTAAAGCTATCTCTTTGTGCAGCAAACTCTGCTCTTTACCTTTATGAATCAAAGATCCCCAAACAATTAAAAACCCCCACTACTCTCTATGCATATTGGGGACCTCTGTCTTTGCAGAGTTCTTCAGTCTAAAGCTTCTTGTAGATGTTTTCAAACTGTGCTCATTTGTATGTCTTAAAATAGGAAAATGTAGGCTGATTGCACGTTGACAGTATTATCTATGTATTTGGCATCAATATTAGTGAGCTTCTGTCATTTGGCAATTATTTCCATAGCATGCCATATGGTGAGGAAAATGTTTTCATTCACCCACATATGACTAAAGTTTTATTGATAGCCTCGTACTGTGTGCAATCTTATTCCACAAAGGGTTGGTTAAGCCAACCAAGATCCTAAAGACACAGGTGCGCTTCTGTCAGGCAGAGGGGTCTAGATTTCAGAAAGAATATGTTGTGTAAGTAACTGCTGCATTTTCATGCTTCTTGTGGGTTAACAAAGCTGGCCTATGAAGTGCTGCATCAGTACTGCTCTTCTTGTCACCTCTGTAGACACTGAAGAAGATATTGCCCCACCCCCTCTTTTTATTTTTCCTGCACTCTTGAGTCTTCCTGCTGGAACGATGCACATGTAGCATGTCTGTCTTTCCGCTATGGTGGGGGGATGCAGCACAAGTCAAGTTTTCTCAGACGTGAGAAAATCCAGAGCAGTGACATTATGAATGCCTCGTGTCTGCGAAAGGTATAATTAGAGCTTGTATTTTATAAATAGGCACCCATGGATTCACTCCTCCTTTGAGAATTCTTTATTATACGCATTTTCTGCTGTCTAATATGGGCTGAGCTTGTTCTGCAGCCCTGTTCTGTCAATTTAAAAACTCAAATATGATGACAACTCAAATCTGTGTAAATTAGAGTCCATTTGTTCTTGTTCTAACAGAACTATTGGCTTACAGCTAGTAGGTGCTAGCTTAGAAAACAGCACATTGGGATTCTTCCAATTATTGACATTTGGGAAATAATTTTATATTTTGCCAAGGACTTCTGTACATTGTCATGTAATAGACTATGCAGAGAATGGAGGATGCATTTTGTGGAGATTTCAGAATTTTCTTTCAATCCTATTAGCAAAAAAACCCCACCCTACCACAGTGCCATGAATTCTGAAGTTTTCTGTGAAAGAGATACTAATTAATTTTCTGTTGAAATTTCTGTTTCAGTAATTGACAAAATAACTATTTCCTTTTTTTCGTGTATGAGGGATGCGAAACTAAGAAGTGGATATTGGCAAGAAGTAAAACCCCTTTTATTTAAAAATGTGAAAGCGCTGTGTCTGTGTTTTCTGAGATTAATGCTTTCCTCACCTTTCTCTGCACCTCCCAGCCCTTTTCAAATAAAATTTTCGGAGAATGTGTTTTGTAAAGCCTTCTTGTAGTATAACTGATGATTCAGTGGAATTGATCTAGATGAGTTCTTTTACATAGTAGTTCTGCAGAAACATCAGAAATCGCATATTGAGAACTAAATCTGACTAATGCTTTGTGTGCCTTGGGTTGTTCATTCACATTTTGGGCAACTTGAGACAGCTTAAGAACACTGAGCTATGGCTGGATGCTTCTTGGAAGACTTGGCACTATGGCATAGTAATAAAGTTTTTTCCTTATTTATGTGATGGTTTTGTATAAGGAGAAAAAGGCAGAAAGCAGATATATTAGAAAATATTATCTGAAAATTCTTCAGCTAATAGAAATATCTACCTTTTTTGTCTTCTTGAAGATCTTCATTTAAAATTTAAAAAACAGTTTTACTTCTGTTAATGTTTTATTCATTACCACTAAGTTTCTACTCTTCTTTTGCCACTGTAAAACTATTTCAAAATTCCAAAGTTTTTGTGAAATTGGACATGAAACATGGCTCAGAAAATTCGTGTTGGGTGGGTGTGGTGTTCTTTGTTGTTGTGTCTCATTGGCATCCCATTACCCTGTATGTCTCCCCCTGCCCAGTTTAAAGTGCCTATCCTCTCTTTAGGAAGAAGAACCATAGTTTTTATTATCAGGGGCTGTATCATGACAAACTTCAGGTTGTGATTCAGATACTATGGATGATGCCAATCAAAGTAATTTGGCAACTGGGTGGAAATAATTAAACACTTTCAAAAACACATACCTCAAATGCAAACAAATGTACATATGGAAATTGTCCAGAGCTCTACAAAAAGGTTTTGATTAAAGACATTAACAAAATCACAGGTACATCACTGCAGCATGATTGTTTTAAAAGACGAGACACACCTTGAAAATGCTGCTACTTCAGATGTTGTTGGGAACTAAAAAACGTGACGTGCACATTTGCAGCCAATGTTAAAACACAGAAACAGAGCAAATTCCTTGACTAGCTCTAGCATAAGGGTAATTAGCAATTGGTAAGCACTGTTTGAAGAACACATCAAAAAAAGAAAACAACCTGGAACTCAGCATGACCAGGAATTAAACATTAAACTAAACCGAAGAGTTCATTGAAAAACAGTGATCCATCAACCAACTCTTGTGCCAGTGAGAGGGGTTTCCCTGAGCAGATTATTCCACCAGGATCCTCTCCCTAGATCCAGGCAACGTGCCACAGTGCTCTGCCTGTGGGCTATCAATGAACGACCCATGGGTATGCAGTGTGCATTGCCTGCTATCTCTGCCCATGTTGAATGCTAGGGATGTGATGCAGATCAAAGTTATCAATTCTCTCGGTGTTTATCCTAGTACTTCAACTTCCATATTTTGTTGCTAACATGAAGGAACATTTACAGGAGAGTTAAACACAGAAGGAAATGAAGCAAAAAGCCAAGTGTGAAGTTTGTGAATCAGTCTTGAATATTTGTGCAAACTGTTAAATGAATACTTGCAAACAACAAACAAATTTAGTTTTTCTAAGTGACTCTAAATAAAAACATGCAGTTGAATCTCAAGAAACATCATATGGCCTTACCATTACTATGTTGGAAGTACTCAGTTCTATCAGGTGAAACCAGCATGCTAAAATAGCCAAATGCAATTCATAGTAAAACTAGCTAATGGGAAAGATTTCTGCCTTCCCTCCATGGAAATCGTTTTTCTATGTGTGTACATGTCTGCTATGATATATTCTTCTTTTCTTTTTCTTTTCCCCTGCAAGCTTCCTAGACTTGGGAGATGAAAGAATTTAGTCTCTAGAGCAACAATGATTGGCATAACTGTTGTTGACTCCTGACCTGCTCTTTTTTCCATTGATCTGCAAATAACATGAAAGCTAGGGATATGAATCTAAAAATGAAAAAAAAACCAAAATAAAATGCTCTATCTCAGCTATTGTTGATTGAGATTTACATGATCTCGTGCAAAATTAATAGAATGTTGTTGAAGAAATGTCTTTTGTCCTTCTTATTCAAGAGAAGCAAATTATTTGATTGTTCATTAAGGTCAAGTGAAGACAACATCATGTGACTCATTAAAGGTTACACAGCTCTCCCTAAAATTAGATCTAGACTATTATGTCACATCTGTCTCTGGATGATCTGAGTACTTAATGTACCAGAACATTCAAAGGGCTTCTCGCGTGAGGCAGCTGTGTGAAGTTTTTCACTTACAAAAGCTGATTCTCGTGTGGTCATATGTCTTCCTCCTTGCAAAATTTGGATCATGCCTTGGAGGTATATTACCCCCAATACAGGAGTTATCTTCTACTGGGTCTCGTTAAAGAATTACTGCAGTACTGCTCACTTTCCAGCTTTACAGACAGCAGGAGTCTATAGAACAGAATACTACAACTGTAGGCAGTTTGATACATTGAAAGTGACAGAAGTCCAACATGCCTGAGTATGTGAATGGGGAAGACACCATCCTAGGATCCAAAGCCAGAGCCATGTTATATGTTTGGCTCCAAGATAACATCCTTGGCTGTAACGAAAGAAGTGTGACCAGCAAGTCAGGGGAGGTTATTCCCCCCTCTACTCTGCTCTCATGAGACCTCACCTGTAGTTCTGAGTTCAGTTCGGGAGTACTCAGCTTAGGAAGGAGAGGAGTCTGTAAAAGCAAGTCCAGAGGAGGGCCACGAAGATGATCAAAGGGCTGGAGCACCTTATACAAGCACAGAGTGAGAGAGTTGGGCTGGTTCAGCCTGGAGAATTGTAAGGCTCTGGGAAGACCTTAAAGCAGCCTTCCAGTACTTAAAGGGTGCCTACAAGGAATCTGGGGAGGAGCTCTTTATCAAGGAGTATAGGGATAGGACAAGGGTTTTAAGCTGAAAGAACAGAGATTTGGGTTAGACATTAGGAAGAAGGTTTTTACTCCAAGGGTGTTGAGGCACTGGAACAGGTTGCCCAGAGAAGTTACGGATACCCCCCCCATCCCTGGAAGTGTTCAGGGCCAGGTTGGATGGGACTTAGAGCAACCTGGTCTAGTGTCCTAGTTGTCCTAGTTGGTGTCCAGGGACACCAACCTGGTGTCCCTGTCAGTGGCAGGGCGGTTGGAACAGGGTGATCTTTAAGGACCCTTCTGACTCAAAATATTCTGTGATTCTATGACAAAAAACTTGCAGACCCAGTAAGCCAACTGGCAGGGAATGCATCAAAGAGGCTGTGGAGTCTCCATCTTTGAAGATATTCAAAATCAATTAGACATGTGCCTGGGTAACCATCTCTAGGTGGTCCTATTTAATTGGGGGACATGAGGGTGGACAAGATCACCTCTGGAAGTCTCCGCCAGCCCCAGCTGTACTGTGATTCTGGATAGTTATGCAGAAGACAAAAAATAACTCTGAAAGCCAATACATTGCCACAGGTGAAATGTCAGAGAAGAAATTCAGACCAAAGACACTGAGGTACTGAGGTTCCTCTGAGAGTAAATATTTTGAGGATGCAGTATTTGGAGAACCATTTTGACACTGATGACAACAGAACTCGATGTGTGATTGTAAAAATTATATCCAAGAGCAACGCAGACACGACATTTACAACTGTTTAGGATGTTAAGTTTTGTTGATTGCTAATTGCAAGAAGGATACACATCTGGAAAGGTCCTACGGGAGACTGTTGTATATATTTGAATGTGGGATGGTGACTGTTAGATGTGGGACATCTCCACCTGTTATTAACAATTCCCTATTAGGAAAAGGAACTGAGGCTTATGGTTAGAGTCTGTCCTGTTGACAAACCCATTTCAAAATGCATGGTGTTGCCTCAGAAATACTCCTAACAATATTATTGATACTAGATGTACAACTCGTGCTTTTAGGAAATTCCTACTGTCTCAGTCCCAATGGGTAGATACTGCACACTACGGCAGTTGCATGTCTGCTAGCACAAACAATTGTCTCTCTACAGAGTTGCGTTTACCATTAAAAAGGCATTAGTGTACTATAGCAATAATACTGATGGCAAGTCTTTCACATCAAAATTTGTGAACCAATCTCTCTCCTTACCAAGGAAACTCGGTAGTAGCATGTGCTGCAGAAGTAGAGGAAAAAATCCCTTTTGTGTACCCTAGAATTCATTTTGGCAGCTGGAAAGATCTTATGTAATGGGATGCAAGAGAAGGAATACAACTTTATCGAGAAAGTGAGCTTTGGAAGTATCATGATTATTAAAGCTTTTTACGTGGAACATTCTACTCTGAAATACTCCCAGTGCAAATTTGGAGTAGGAAAAAATTGTGCACCAGGAAAGTACGTATTCTGCGGCAGCTGATGAAAGGTAAATCAGTGCATGTTGTACTATGAGCTGGCAGAATGGGGTTGCAGAGCTGCTATGAAGGAACCATTAGAACATTGTATTGGCCAGACGTGTGTGAATTAGTGTGAAAATGCTTCAAAACTGTGTATAATGTCGCAGCAGTCATACAATTCCTGTTACATAATCATGCATCGCTTATGCAATTTCTCTCAAACAGACAGGAGGAGAGTGATTCCTGTTGGAGGCTCAGCCTGACCCCGGAGAAGTGCAGCCTCATGCTCTGTGGTGACCACTTAGGCTGGAAAGTGGACATTTGGGTAAGCAAGCCCAGCAAATGGTCCCTCATTTAGTGGTGTTTATCAGAGGCTGACAATGTTTTGAGCGTGCATTTCACATGTAGGAGAAGACCACAGGAGGAAAAAAAGGTTGCTCGGTTTTATGTCTATAGGGAAATAATCTGTCAATGTGTTTTACTACTTTTTTCCTGCTGTTGGTGAATGTCCTAGTAGAATTGTAGGAAACGGTATTCCCGAAATATCAGAGTGGCCAACCCTATATGCCAGAAACAACCGGATGGTTTCTTTGGAAATCCTAGCAGCTCCCAAGGGAGGAGGAAGCCTCACCGTGGAGCTGTTGGTGCGATTTCCAGCACTACAGCCTTAAAGCAATATTTGACTTGCTAGCGTTTGGCAAAGGGGTAGATTTTCATTAAACCCTGGGGGAAGAGAGCGGTCCCGAGGAGCGGCTTGCGATGCGATGTGGCACCGGCGTCCGCTGCGATTGCTGGGCCCGCCGCGCTCAGGGATGCCGAGGGGGCGGGACGGCGGAGCGGGAAGCCCGAGAAAGGAGGAGGGGTGGCGGTGGATGGGGGGGGGGGGGGGGGGGGGAGAGAAAAAGGGGGAGAAGGCAGAGAAGCCGGCCCCGCGAAGCGGCGGGGAGGGCGGCGCGCATCCCTCCGCCGCCGGGACGGTTGCCAGGGCGACGGCTGCGTGGCAACGGGCTGGGAGCGGGGCCGCCCCGCCGCCGCCGCGGCGCGCAGAGCGGGCGCGCTGCCCTCTCCTCGCTGGATGCTGCCGCGGCGGCCGCCCGGGAGCAGCCACGCTCCGCTCTCCGCCAGCGACCGCGGGTACCGGCCGGGAGGAGCCGCCGCCGCCGCCGGGGGCAGCGCTCGGCAGCCGCCGGGCCCGGGAGCAGCGCGGAGCGGCGCGGAGATGATGCCGCTGGTGCGGAGCGCCGGGGGCTCCCACCAGCGGCTCGCCATCGTGTTCCTCGGCCTCTGCTGTCTCCTGCCCCCCGGGAGACTCGCCGCTCCGGGCGGAGATTTCCCCGGAGCGGCCGTGGACAATCTGGTGGTCAGGAAGGGGGACACGGCGGTGCTTAGGTAGGAGACGGTCGCGGCCGCGATGGGGCGAGCGGGCTCGGACGCGTCCCCGAGAGCGGCCGGGGCTCCCGGCGGAACCGCGGGTGCCGCGCTGGGGATGCTGCGGCTGCTCCCGGGGAGGGCGGGGGGCGCCCGGGCGGTGCGGGAAAGTTGCCACCGACAGCTCCCGGCGCCCGCATCTCCGGAGCCGGGGCGGCCGCCGGGCCGCTCTCCTGCTCCCTGGGGCGTGGTGGCGACCTTTCCCCGTTTTGACTGGTTTTTTTTAGCAGCGCGCGGTGTGTTGATAGAAGTTTGGAAACGGGCTGCTGGGTGAAATGATGCGGTTTGGAGTTCTGGCAGCAGTTGCGGGCTCTGCAGTCGGAGCGTCGCTGGGCTGGAACGCGGATTACGACCCGCCAGGAGCATCCGCCTCGTTATTTTTCTTTTACGTTTTCCTGCTTCTCAACGATTAACGTGGGGAGCCAGCTTTACGCCATTAGGAGATTACAGGCTTACCGTAGCTGTTATTGCTTCTCCTAATGAACCTTGCGCTCCCCGTGCCTACGGTATCTTCTCAGTCCGCTTGACTGGAGCAAAATTTGTTTACCGGTAGTCATACATCATACTTAATCTTCTTGAATCCTTCTTGTTGATTTGTCTTCATTAATCCTCTGGCTTGATTTGATTATTTTCTCCCCCCGATTCTAACTTTTTATTCATGCGTTGTACTTCTGTTTTGATCTTGCCATAGTTCAAGAAAAATACATTCTCCCGTTCTCTGGAATATGATTGTGGTGGGTTGAACCTCCTTGCTTGTCATAAAAGCTCTGATTTAATTGGCAGTAGTTTTAAGCTATGAAGTATCTGGCCGTATTTTTCTTTTTGTTGGGGTGTCACTCACTTATGCCTTCAGATTACAAAGTATTTTGGCCATAATCCATTTTTAATGATCATACAATCTGCTATGAAATTTTCAGTAGGAATTTGGAATAATTTTACAGCAAGTCAGACTGCTTCTGGTGTAGTAGCTACTGAAAATACAGTAGATGTCTATGTAGGGCAGCTCACAACTATTTTTTATATATACCTCAATTCTGCTCTGTATTTTGAGATGTCCTGAGGTCCTCCTGCTTTCTGTCTGCAGAACAGGAGAATCAAAGGAAATGATAAAAAAAAAAAAAAGTCTGCTTTATTTGTACCGTTTCAGACTTAAAGGTTGCATAGAAGGTAACTAGGTGAGTTCCTGGGCAGTTAAGAAGGATACTCAGGCAGTACTAAGCATTATTAGGGCATAGACAAATCTATGTTTAGAACTACCTTAGTAAACAATTGTGGAATTACTCTAAAGATTACTTCCTGGTGGGTTTCAGCTGGAATATTTTCTGTTTCCTAGGCCTAAGATTCCGTTTTAAACTCAGTGTCTGTGCAACTGGGTAGGTTACATAAAAGAAAATCGAGCTTTAAGATTAAGACATTACTATTTTCTCACAAGGGAGGGAGAATATCTGTTTTATAAAGAGATGCTGCTAACAGAAATATTAGCATCACTACTGAACTCTGGAACAAAGCAATTAGATGGTGAAATAGCAGCGTTACATCTGTTTGTTCTTCTTCTTGCTTTATGATTAACTTCTTTCATTTCATACACCTTTTGTAGGCTTTCTTTCAAATTAGAGTTTATTTTGTTTTCAGCTGTCATTGAAAGGGGAACTAAAGCAACTTGAAAGAGGAAATGTAGGATCACTGTAGGACAAAACACTTTCAAAAGAGTAAGCAGAAGATGAGTAGAGCTGTTTAACTTGAATCTCTCACTGCTCATCTTCACTGCTCCTCTGCATTTTTACTCACTGGATATTTGTAACATAAATATATTTCAATATACCTTAAAATAATTGCGCTTAGCACCCCGAGTACTGGAAGCTGGTGATTTATTTAAATACAAATTCTGATGAGCTGGATAAAGCAATTTGGGTGTTAGAAGAGGGGTTTCTTCCTTCCAGCCCTGTAGCCATCTGAATTTAGCTCTTCTCTGTTACCGTACATCACAGCATCCCAAGCTGGCTGTGGTTCCCAGCCACTTACGGCAAGACAACCATCAGCACCCTTCTGCTGGCACGTGTTGATTCACCTCACAGCACCAGGCTTTTCCAATTGTATCCATTCTCCAATCAGGGCTTCTAAAGTTACCTTCTTACTT
This sequence comes from Phaenicophaeus curvirostris, assembly GCF_032191515.1. NCBI lineage: Eukaryota > Metazoa > Chordata > Aves > Cuculiformes > Cuculidae > Phaenicophaeus > Phaenicophaeus curvirostris. The sequence goes on along the minus strand of NC_091399.1, from coordinate 1,507,152 downwards.
TGTTACAAAGGCAAGCACCACGCCTAAAGCATCTAGCATTCCTGTCTTTAATAATTAATGCTAGAATATGGCAGTAAATCCCATGTCTTTGAGTCAGCATTTTCTTGGCTGCAAGAAGATGCGAGTGATTTATGTGATGCTCGTTTAGGTGGAGGCATCACCTCATGAGAGGGCGTTGTGGGCGCTGTGGGAGCACTCACACGACACACAACCCGTGCCGGCTCCCAGGGCTCTGGTGCTGCTTCTCAGGGCTTTTATTCAGCTGTGCAGCTTACTTACGTACCGGCCCACGTTTTGAGGTCTGCATGGAGTGGGAATAAATAGGGATACCTGCATTGAACTGAGGATAAACTTTCACTTGCGAGTCTTGTCTTTAGCTAAAATATTAGGGCACAAAGTACATAGACTGTTTCAGTGAATAAGGTGGCAGACTGAGCAAGCCAAGTTCCAGTCTCAGTTCTCACATTAAGTTTTCATTGTCTTTCCTAAAGACGAGGAATAAAACCTCCTTGAGCTGCTGAGGTTTTCCAGAATAACCTCTAAGTGTTAACATGAAGTAAAATAATAGTATAGCTGCCTCATTCTAAAATAGTTAACTCAGACGAAAGTGTAATTAATCAATTTAGCATCAAACTCATGCAGCATTTTCCTAGTGCTGTAGAAGTGAAACTGTGAGCATCACTCCCTGCTCAGAACTCTTGCTTGGCCAGCCTCCCTGCCCCATCACCCCTCACTGTACACTGTGCTGTGGGTGCTCTCCCCATCCTCCCCACCTGGACCACTATGGGGCTGGGACGCACTTTACTGGTGCGTGGCGAGTGATGGGATGCTCCTGGTTCTTCCATGGCCTCCATGGCCAGTGCTCCCCAAAGCTGGCAAAAGGCATAGCACCCCACCCTTTTTACCTCCAGATGGACAAACTGAATAGACAGTTTGCCAAGGATGTCACAGAGCACTTGTGTTGGTATGGAAAGCAGCTTAGCAATCATTTTTTAAAGAAATCTCTCATTAGGCATTCTTTCTTATGATGAGTTATTTCTGTAGTCTGAATAACTAAAACCTGCTACCTTTTGTTTCTAGTCAGTGATTGATCTATGCAGTCCCAACACTGTTTTTGTCGCTGTTTATTGAAGTTAACAAAAAAGTGTAACAGTAATGCTGTTGTTTTGTACGCCAAAATACTTTGGGAAAGACACTTATTTTCAGAAGGTGTCCTGCATCTTTTCTATACTCTTCCTGGGCAACCAGCTATGATTTAATGAAAACACATGAGGAAAGAGAGAGCAAGTTATAAAAACATTATTTTATTAAAAGAACAAATTTGCCATACTGTAAACTCTTAGAAATATGGAAACAGTCTGTATTTTCAGGACTGGATTTCTCTAGTGACCCTTTTCAAGACCTCCTGTAAGTAGAGGGATCACCATATGTTTGCAACATGTCCGTAATCTTGACAGTAGAAGTGGCAATTTGGAACTGGAGTGTTTCAAGAGAGGTGACAAATGCAGAGCAGTTTGATCAGAGCAGGCATAACTAACCTGTTTCTCATCCCTCACTGTCTGGAAAGCAGTTTTTGTACTTGAGGGTTGGATGCTCAGAAGTATGAAGGCCACCTCCACCTGGGTGGCGACTGCTCTGTCCCTATCCTGCTGGCCATGCACGGAGTGATGCAAGCAGTGCAGCCTGAAAGCTCGCTACCAGCATTGCAGCAAGAGGCATTTCTGCTTCCAGGAAAGAAAAACGGATTTCTCTCTGACTTTCTGCGCTGATGCTTACCTAGTTTGTGAGTGTGGCCCTCTTGGCTTTATGTGTCCAAGAAAACAATTATGCATTTCTTAACAGTTCCTGCATACAGTTCTCCCATACCTCACTTGCCATTTGTAAACAAAATCCCTTAGATATGTACATGTACAAATCTGAAGACAATCAAAATGGCTTTCTCAAGCAAGCAGGTTTTTATCTTGCATTTTATTTTTCTTGGAGCTCATGGATAATAAAAGCTAGTTTACCTGATAGTATGTTTGCATTGCGTAATCACAGTAAATTAAGTTTTAGAAGTTGACACATTTTTCAAAAAAGTGAAAGATTTTATCTTCACTGTGAGTATAGAGTAATGTATGAAATACGTGTTCTGCAGTATGTAAAATGATGTGAATTCTTCACTGCAAAGAGTTAAACCTGGAGCTGGGACCCCCTGAGGTTCCCAAAGTCTGTCAGTGAAAAGTAGGAATCATAGAATTGTTTGGTGAGAAAATACCTTTGACATCATCAAGTCCAATCATACCTGTCCACTATGTTCCTATGTCCTTATCATGCAGCAGGCATGATTTCTGCCTCCTCCAAGAGGCACTGATCTTTTTGACTATGACACCCCCAGGGCCACACAGGAGGCATGCAACTGTGTATCGGAGAAATGCTGTTCCTTGCGTGGCACTGATGACTAAGTGCTTCACTGTGGCTCCCTCGAGCTTGGCAGAGATCATTGTTCTCACCATCTATTGAAAATGACTTTCCAAGCTGCATATCATCTTCTTCATTCATATTGGAAAATGGGATGCTTCCTCTTTTCTGCCACAGCTTTCATCTGATGAACATTGACTGTTCAGAGCACAGATGTCCACCTAACATTGTTTATCTAATCTAGATAACAAAAGCAAGGTCTCTGAAATCAGAGTCTGTATGGGGATGAACTCTGTTTTGGTAGGAGAAGTTTGGTGGCAGCAGCCAGACCCACTTGTCCTATGTCTCTGGCATTCAAAACATTCTGATTTTCAGACTAGATTTCTCTTTTTCCTGGAATGCAGATCAGTGCCTTACCATGGGTGCAGGGGAGTCCTAGCCAAAGAAAAACATGTTGGGACCACTTCCAGCTCCTGCTTCTTCTTCCCCTGACTTTAGGTGCTCAAGAATGAAATTACAGCATTACAGTCACTATCATGGATTTTACTCGGGGAGAGGTGAGGGTAGGCGTGGAGCTATGAAATCCCATAGAATCATAGAATAACCAGGTTGGAAGAGACCCACCGGATCATCGAGTCCAACCATTCCTATCAAACACTAAACCATGCCCCTTAGCACCTCATCCACCCGTGCCTTAAACACCTCCAGGGAAGGTGAATCAACCCCCTCCCTGGGCAGCCTGTTCCAGTGCCCAATGACCCTTTCTGTAAAGAATTTTTTCCTAATGTCCAGCCTAAACCTCCCCTGGCGGAGCTTGAGGCCATTCCCTCTTGTCCTGTCCCCTGTCACTTGGGAGAAGAGGCCAGCACCCTCCTCTCTACAACGTCCTTTCAGGTAGTTGTAGAGAGCAATGAGGTCTCCCCTCAGCCTCCTCTTCTCCAGGCTAAACAATCCCAGCTCTCTCAGCCGCTCCTCACAAGACTTGTTCTCCAGCCCCTTCAGCAGCTTCGTTGCTCTTCTCTGGACTCGCTCCAGAGCCTCAACATCCTTCTTGTGGTGAGGGGCCCAGAACTGAACACAGGATTCAAGGAGCATTCTCACCAATGCCGAGTACAGAGGGAGAATAACCTCCCTGGACCTGCTGGTCACGCCGTTTCTGATCCAAGCCAAGATGCCGTTGGCCTTCTTGGCCACCTGGGCCACTGCTGGCTCATGTTCAGTCGGGTGTCAACCAACACCGCCAGGTCCTTCTCCAGGCAGCTTTCCAGCCAGGCTTCTCCTAGTCTGTAGCACTGCACAGGGTTGTTGTGCCCCAAGTGCAGGACCCGGCATTTGGCCTTGTTAAACCTCATCCCATTGGACTCTGCCCAGCGGTCCAGCCTGTTCAGATCCCTTTGCAGAGCCTCCCTACCCTCCAGCAGATCGACACTTCCACCCAGCTTAGTGTCGTCCGCAGACTTGCTAAGGGCGCACTCGATGCCTTCATCCAGGTCATTGATAAAGACATTGAAGAGGACTGGACCCAGCACTGAGCCCTGGGGAACCCCACTTGTCATTGACCTCCAGCTGGATTTCACACCATTTACCACCACTCTCTGGGCCCGGCCATCCAACCAGTTTTCCACCCAGGAGAGTGTGCGCCTGTCCAGGCCAGAGGCTGACAGTTTCCGAAGCAGAATGCTGTGAGAAACTGTGTCAAACGCTTTACTGAAGTCCAGGAAGACCACATCCACAGCCTTTCCCTCGTCCAGCAGCCGAGTCACTTTGTCATAGAAAGCGATCAGGTTAGTTTGGCAAGACCTGCCTTTCGTGAACCCGTGTTGACTGGGCCTGATCACCCGGTTCTCTTGCATGTGCTTCATGATAGCACTCAAGATCACCTGCTCCATGACTTTCCCTCGCACTGAGGTCAGACTGACAGGCCTGTAGTTCCCTGGGTCCTCCCTGCGACCCTTCTTGTAGATGGGCACAACATCAGCCAGCCTCCAGTCCAGTGGAACTTCCCCAGTCTTCCAGGACTGTTGGAAGATGATGGAAAGGGGTTTGGCCAGGACATCCGTCAGCTCCTTCAACACCCTAGGGTGAATCCCGTCCGGCCCCATAGACTTGTGGGTGTCCAGTTGGGCAAGCAAGGCTCTGACCACCTCATCTTGGATCATGGGAGCCTCATTTTGCTCCTCTAGCTCCTGGGTTTGTACACAGACGGAACGACTTTCTTTACAATTAAAGACTGAGGCAAAGAAGGCATTAAGTACCTCACCCTTTTCCTCATCCCCTATCACTGTTGTTCCTTCTGCATCCAATAGGGACTGTATGGTCTCCCTAGTCCCCCTTTTATTATTTATATATTTATAGAAAGATTTTTTGTTATCTTTCACAGACTTTGCCAATCTGATTTCTAGTTGAGACTTAGCCCTTCTGATTTTTTCCCTACACAATCTCTCTTCCCTTCTGTAGTCCACCCATGAGGCCTGAGCCCTGTTCCAGAGCTCTTAAACATTTCTCTTCTTCTTGATATCACTCAAGATCTCTCTATTCAACCAAGCTGTTGTTTTCCCCTGCCAGCTTTTTTTCCGGAACACTGGGATGGCTTTCTCCTGAGTTGCTAGGATTTCCTTTTTGAAGAGCTCTCAGCCTTCATGGGCTCCCTTGCCCTTGAGTACCGTCTCCCATGAGACTTTGCCAACCAGCCTTCTGAAGAGTTTGAAGTCTGCCCTCTGGAAATTTAATGCTAGTGTCCTACTAACCACCCACTTCACCTAGAACAGAAAACCCTATCATCTCATGATCGCTTTCTCCTAGGCGTCCACCTACTGCCACATCCCCCATAAGGCCTTCTCTGTTCACACATCCCCCACAAGGCCTTCTCTGTTCACAATCACAATCAGATTCCCACATCAATGGTCCTGAGGAACGTACAGCTGATCTGGTCAAAATTATTGATGGTGTTTATGCAGCTTGAGTGCCTCTGTCAAGCAGATCATGCAGGCTTTGACTGCAAAGCTGTTCAGGTCCTCAGGGGGATTTAGGTGCCTGATTCATATTTAAGTTGCTGAACAGGGCTAGTGACTTTTGGAGACTGGGACTTACTTGCCAGTTTTGCCTTCTTTTCCAAGAAGAACTGCCTTTTATAGCCAACAGTCTTTGCCTAAGAAGCAACAGTGGTCATGGAAAGATGGTGACACAGTGGCCAAATGTTTTCCGTCTGTTGTCATTGGTATTACTGAGAACTGGCCATTTGAAATGAAAGTTTTGCAGCATGAGTAGCAAGTGAATATCAAGTGTATATAGCATATATAAATTTTGAGATAATATATATATTCCAGCATTACAGTCCCTCTGATGTATGTCCACTTGCTGGTATTGGATGCAGTTGTGTGCACCCACTTATGAATGCAGCTGTGTGTATGGATGGAGAAGTCATGTAATAAATATACATTTTTTTTCTTTTTTCCTTTATGATTTTAAAAGGTATATTTCTTGATTTCTATACTTTTTTTGGTATTCTTGTGCAGTTCAGGATCATAAATTATTTGGCTATAGGAAGCTTTGTTCCTGTCTCTCTGAAATGTTACTGGAACGAGTAGACATATGTGCACACACAGCCATAAAATTAAGTTGTTGTTTGGGTAAGGCTTTCACATTCGAAGTCCTTGCCAATTATTAAACAAGCACATTATGGTGCTTGCCTCTTGTCTGTGCAGTAATAATAAATAAATTTAGAGTAAATTAAAATAATTTATCATTTTAAACGATTGCAAATGTTTCATATGTTATGTGGAGGAAGTAACAAAACAAGGAATCAGTAAGGAATGAAAACCAGAATTTGTTCCAAAGGGCTGTTCTGTTGAGGAAAAAACAGAGACTTAAATTACATTCTTCTTGTCATTTAGCATAAGAGTTGACTGCAGCCGATATCCCAGGGGAACAAGTCTCAGGGGTTCAGGCTGCCTCATTTCACAGGCCATTCAGACACATGTGGTATGGGCTTACCACTGTCTCTCCTGGTGGAAATTTGACCCAACATTGTGCTCAGAAACTAAAATCTGGGCTCCAGCACACTCAAGGAATCAGTCTGGAGACAGTTCAGGTCTTTTGGAGCCTTGTGGAGATGGATGGGTACAGCAAAGCTTGCACCTCTCTGAGGGTGCTGTTGATCTTTGTGGTAAGGGAATGAGACGGAATAGATGATGCTCAGCATTCACCCTGCCACTGCCAGCCACCCCCTTCAGATACCCCCAGTGCAGGGCAGCTGTGTGGGCTGAGAATAAGCAACACTTTTTTTGGAACTAGAGAGGTCCAAGCCAGCAGCAGAGTGAAGGCAAGGGGAGGTCAATCTGGCTGGATAAGCTCTGGATCCAGCTCTGGATAAGTTCAGTGAGGTTTTGCTGGTGACAGCAGCAGCAGTGGACTTGCCTGTGATGAAGTAGTGCTTCACTAATCAATACGGTTAATTGATTGTATCCATCTGCAGGCCTCCGGTCCAGAGCTGCTGGCTCCTTTACCTTGCTTCATCTGTGAGTCAAAACGGTCCACAAAGATAAGGTTGAAAGGCAAACCTTTGTGTCCCCATAAGAATGCTGCTCCTCACGAGCAACATGTGGAGAAATATTCCTTAAACACCCCTCTGCCAAGGCAGAGGCAAGGGGTTTATAGTCCTCTTGAGCCCTGTCTCTCAGCTTTGAGCAGAGATGATTGATACAAAATCCAGGTACTTGCCATTAAAAAAAAAAAAAAAAAAAAAAAAGGTCCCACTAGGAAACTAAGGAAGGAATTCCTCAAATTTGCAGTTTTGTTTTCCTTGGCTCAGCCCAGGCGTCAGTTCAGGGTTGATATTAACATGGCAACCTGCTTCCTTACGTTTGTAAGCACTGGGGCAGTGCTTCCTCTGTCTCTGGTCAGTAGTTGTGCCTCCACCTGACTGACGGTGCGGAGCAGCCATCCCGAGCCATCACTGCCGGGCCAGCTTTGGAGCACAGAATCACAGAATCATTAGGTTGGAAAAGACCCGCCGGATCATCGAGTCCAAACATTCCTATCAATCACTAAACCCTGCCCCTCAGCAGAGATGTTTGGTGGGGCCAGGATGAGGCTGAACACCTGGGCTGCTCGATGGAGGTCTGAAAGCAGCACGGCAGAGGTTGGCTTGAGCAGACCCTTGCTCTGGGTGCTTGCTAAGGTTGCATCGGTCTCATGTTCTGCAGAGGCGCACCAAATCCCACTCACTTTTATCCTACCATATCAGAAACTGTCAGTCTATCTCCTTTTATTTTTATTCAAATATCTTTTAAGCTCAGCAGAAAAAATATTTCCTCCTCTGACTAGCTGCACACTTTTTTTCCCAGCATAATAGCTGTCAGCGGCCCCAGAGCAGGCTGGATTAATTTCTGCACCTGTATTTGGATGTAGGTGGATATGTAAAATAGGCCAAATAAAATCTCCAGCCATCACTGTAGTGTTTCTTGGAACTCTTTGCATAGTCTTTCCCATATACGTAACAACACTGAGCCAGAAATGTCTGCAGAAGCTCCAGCAGTAACTCTGGTTTTGTGTGGTATATTAACACTGGTATAGATTTAGTGGTGACACACACAGGAGAATGCCCTCCAATGAGTTCAACTGAAGTTTTGCTTTTCACACCTGCAGAACTGTTACAAAATATAAGATGAAGTAGAACATCTCTGTTCCTGAACTGGAAAACAGTCAATCTATTTTAAAAGATTTTCCCTCGGCAACGGCAGACAATCTGGTGGTCAGACAGCCAAACAGCTATCATTAGTCATGCATAATTAAAACAAAGAGAGAATCCAACTGTTAGCAGTAACAGTTTTATCTTGGAAAAGATCTCATTAGCATACAATACCTCTTGCAGAAATCTCCAGTAATTTTTCTCATGCAAATGTCAATGTAAATGAAGGAAATTCTATGTATTTATGTATATATGCTGTATGTTTTTCTATACTTACATAAATATACAGGAATATGGTAACTGTCCAGTTTAGTGTAGCATCTGTGATACACATGCTGTATTTACATAATGCAATTCTGTTCAAAAATAGGCAGGAGCCTTATTTCTTCTACCAAACATAGGCATACATAATTTACTGTACACTTGTATGCCTTTGGTATTTCACTGGCTTCATGTTAAAAATGTCTTTAAACTGAAAATAATTCACCATCGTAAAGCAGCACTTGACACTGGAGTCCTCCCTTTCTGATTTTCACTTGACGTAAATGCTCCTGTTAAATTTATTCCAGGTATGAAGAAGGCAATGAAGACCTTTGCCCTTTATTTCTTTGGAAATGACTGACTGACGGGTTTGGGTTTGTCGTGTTACACTGCGCAACTATTCAGGCTTACTTTAGATGCTGGTTGGTACAGAGGAAATGTGTTTCTTTAGAGCATGATCCTAGTAAGAAGCTCCAGAGCTAGGGATGTTGGGGGCATAACGCTGCTGTCAGCAGAGAACTGAGAGGTGCTGGGATACTTGAAGTCAGGCTAGCAATAGGAGCCGCTAGGAGTTATAAATAACTAGTTAAAGAAGAAAACAAGGCTTTGAAACCACACTCCCATTTCTTACTGACTGGAGAGGGGAGCATCTGTAAACCACAGGTCTCAAGGCACACTGTAGCTTTGCTGCCAGCTACAGATTTTGTGTACTTAATTAAGAAAGAATGACAGGAAGGACAGTTCTCTCCAAGGAAACATGATTGAAGAAGGGAAGGGAAGTCTCAAACTAAGTTCTGATTGATTTAGTGTGGTTAAGGTGCATGTGATTATGCAAAAATAAATAGTGGTTACATCCTGTACCACCCCAGAAGCAATAGGCTCCCAGCTCCATGGGGAGGCTGGATGGAGTGCATATAGAAGTACCTGCCCTAACCCGCTGAGCAGACAGGCCTATGCTGGGTGTCCAGGAGCACGCAGAGGGCAGTAGAAAGCTGGTGATTCAATGCATTTATTTTGCTGTGTTTCTGATAGGTGGTGAAAAAGGGTAATCCATCCACCCATCCATCCATCAGCTATTGACTTACAGGAAAATCATTATTTTTTCTTCAGTTGAATTTCTGACCAAAATTATATATATATAGGCACCCATACATGTTCTTTATAGTCTTGGTACTGGTTTGGGTTTGGGGTTTTTTTGTTTTTTTGGATTTATTTTTGCATTAAAGATGTCCATTTTATGTAGAATTCATAGAATAATATTTAAAATAGAACAGACTCCTTACTCCAGTGTGTTGATGTGCCTCCTCAGAGGTAACTTTGGTGCCTGCCCTGGAAAGGTACTTCCTTTGTGTTTGGTCATGGCCGCACACTATGCAATGCTCCTAGCTACTATAGATAGCTCCAGCAACCTCAGGTTTATGATGAGGGTAGATGCCATGTGGAAACAGGAAGGTGTTGCAGGAGAAATGTTTTGTGCTGCTGTGGAACCAAAAATTTGCTGGAGTAAATGAAGCAGTATTTTTCTAAACCATTTTTCCTCTTCATCCTCTCCCCTACCCCCAACCTTTCTGCTTGGCAATGCTAGTTGCCTGTTCCACTTGCCTCCACCCTGTTGTAAAAAAAGGTCCATGTGGCAGTAAGCTTTGTATATGGAAGAATAAATTTTACTGAACAGCTAAGTGTATTTAAAATCCAAGCAGGTACTTCTTGGATTCAGTACAACACTTACATGAAAACTCCAAGATGTTTTTTTTATCAGGTTTTAATAAGCTACCAGCTTAACTACTGAAATATCTATGAAGAAGTTTTACTGCCATTTTACTAGCTCTGGGTTTTAATAACACAGGTGAAAGTGGTGAAAAAGACAACATGTTAGAGTACTTCATTCACTCAGGATCAGGAGCACAGAAACAAGCAGTGCAGCTTGCTCTCTGGATTTTTTGGTTTATTTTAATTCAGGAAAGTTTACTCTCTTCTTTTAAAGTAACAGACCTTGTAGCAGCAGACACACACTCAGGAAGGGTGCGCTAGCCCAAGGGGTAATTGCTCCAAAGCAGCCGATCGTGCTGCTTCACCATCCTCAGCACATGCAGTGTGTCTGAACAAGGGGCAGCTCCTTCAGGAAGCCAGAAGAAGGGCAACATCCTTCAAAACCAGTGCAGAGCTTTTTTAACTGTGGAACAGGCTCTGATCAGGGCAGGTGGGTACCACAGCTTGTGCATGGCTGGAGTGTGAGTGGCTGGGCAGGTGCAGGGTGCAGCATCCCTGGGAGCTGTCTACAATGGGCTTTTGCAGAGCGAAGGCTGGCCTTGCTGCGGTGTCTCCTGCAGTTATTTTGGCATATGTGCCCAAAATGTTAGTCTGTACTCAACATGTTCATCAGAGGTGTAGTCACTATGCACATTGCATAAAATCACATAGGGGTCCAGTTTGGGGCATTCAATTGGGCAGCTCTGGTTCTCCACATCTTCTGATGTTTCTTCATGGTTGGTCCCTTGCTAGTCTGGAAAGCTCTGAGTTATCGGCTGGTAGGCAAATGACCGCCACACGGTGAAACCTAGGTGAAATGTGTAGTGTGTGGTCAGAAGATGCCGTGGAAGGTAGTGCTGCTGGGAGCAGGATGTGAGGAGGTGCCTGGGATGCAGCCTTCAGGGGAAACAATGCTTCTGTAGACTGGCTTCCAGTCTACAGAACAGTCTTCCAGTCTTCCAAAACACCAAATTACTGCTGTATAATGGTCAGAGAGAAATTCAATGGGGAAGAGTGTAACTGAGTGCATTTTGTTTTCCCATTCTTTTGACTGTGATACTGCCCAGTAGAATCGTTCAACTTGACACAGGGTCTCCAAGCATAACCTTAGCTTTCAGTAAATAGTGGTGTCACTTAATTTTAAAATAGAGCTATAAATGCATGATGGAAACATGCAAACACTAAATATTGAAGCCAATATTTTTGGTGAGTTGTACATTGCAGTCTTGGAATAAACACATTTTATGTTTGTGACACAGTTCAGAATAAAGTGTATATTATTACTGATGTAATTTAATATCAGATCAGGTTCTCTGTATTGTGTGTTATAGGACAGCATGATGGTTCAAAGCTCCCATGATCGACTACAACTATAAGAGCTTGGGGGTTTCTGTGTGTGAGCAGAGCACAAGGTCTGTACTGAGAGCGGCACCATGCTCAATAACGAATGTGTGCAGCATTTTGGAACCTCTGTGCTTGCCTCAGTCCCATTCCCAGTAGAGGACTGGGATGGTTAATGCTGCTGCAGTTGCTGCTTCTGCTTTTCTCACCCTGGGACCACCGACACTGAGAGTCCTCTGAGAGGACTATGTGTCTGTGATGAGTCTTCTGCGTCCACAATGTGTTGCTGGTGTCCTGGCTCACTGTCTTTTACATCAGTGGTACCTGACTCGCCAAATGGTTCTCTGCTGAAGACTCAGAATGGTATTAATGAAGCAGACTGAGAAGTCCAAATTAATGGGCTGTACTGCAGTGAAGGCTCAGCAAGAGGGGAACTGCTAATTTTCTCTAAATTAGCTGAATAAAGGTCAAGAACTTCTTTGCCAGCAGGGGAGAGGAGGAGAACAGCTTCCATGCCATGACCCATGGGAGTGTGAAGGAGAACAGCAGAGGTTTGGGTGCCTCAAAGAAAGGATGAAAAGATGGATAATTTCCCTATAGCCTGTCTGCTAGTTCCAGGAAACCCAGAGCTGAAATGAAGACCGCAGAAATCAGCAATCATACTGAGCTGGTTGGCTACCCGCCATGAGGGAACAGCAGCCTGTAAGGCTTCGATTTGTTTGGGCTACAGAATGCACGTGGAAGCATTGGTTTCTGCCAACACTCAACAACTACTGCAAGAGCTGGAACAGCTGGAACAGTACCTCGTGCTTATAGGTGGGACTCGTGCTTTGATGCTGAGAGGAAAACTTGGGGTTTAACCAGAGAAAAACATTTAAGTAACAAGCTTTCAAAGACTGTTGGTTTTTGTTTGTTTGTTTTTTAATTCTTGAAGTTGTGTTGACTCATCTCAGTCCCTCAATAAATATTTTCTAAATGTAAATATTTTCTAGTGACTTTTTTCGTTTCTTGCAAATAAGTGAAGCTAAAGTTAGGGAGCAGAAGAAGAGTTGTTCTACCACATTTTTAGATTGATTAGATGATTTTAGCTTAATTAAAACAGAGATGGGGAAATGTTCTTCAAAGATGTTGATCAGTGTCAATATACTTTGAAATAAATTACAGGTGAGGTTGTCCCAGACTTTGAATGCTTAAAGTCTTTAGGAGATTGAATGCAAGCTTGAGTGAAATCTCAAAATAATTTGATATCCTGAATTGAGACAATAATAAATATCCAAAGGCAGTAAGAAGAATGGATATCTTGGCAAAAACAAACAGAAAAATAAAGGCACTGTTTTCTGTGTTTGCCTACTCTGTCACAAAATCTGAAAGGCCAAGGTCTTTTCTGCAAGATTAATGAACTCAGCTGTATTGAAAACACGACTTCAAGTAGGTAACTGTCAGGCCTAAAAGCAATTATTTCAGTTATTCTGTTCCCTACCATCATAATATAGCAGTTTTTAATGAGGAATTTGGATCAGATGGACAAAATTAGTTAAAATGAGCACAGCTGTATATGAAGGTCTCAGAAAGGACTTATATTATTAAATTTACTTATTTTAGGATCAATGCTTATGAAGTATTGAGTTAGCTTAGTTATGTACTTTAAGAGATGTAATGAAAAATCACATACCAGTGTGAGTTAAAAATGTGGTAGTTTTGCAGGTATTGTGTCGCTTACAGAATGAAATAATACACAATAATGCAATAACTAAAACTTTTGTCTAATAGTCATGCTAAATATTTTTGTTTATAAACTTAATATGATGGTATAATATTTACAAAATTAAAGGTTAACTCATTAAAAGTATGTGTACATTTATCTTGATGTGTTACTCATAGTTGTCTTGAATTTATCATAGGACTTAAATCAGTAAATCTGCAAACTCACGTACATTTAAATGTGTTATATAGAGACATATGTCAAAGTGTTTCACTGCCTAGCTGCTACTTCAGGTCCTCTTGCTAGAAGTTAAATTTCATTGTAGCACTCAAGGCACACCTTTCATGATTGGACTCACCAGGCCACTTCTAACTTCTAATCACGCTCCCACTTCAGCAGTGTAATTCTCTTATAGTCTTGTGCAGTTATTAAGTAAATCTAAAATTAAATATTAAAAATGTCACTGGAATGCTAATATAAACAGTGGGGGGAAAAAGGCTGATTAGTCTAAAGTTTTCTTTTAGGTATTAAGGCTCTCTCATATCACAGTTCTTTTTTTATGATGTGTAAACAGATTTTTTGGTGCTGTGGGCAGTGATTGTAGGGAGCCACCGTGACCTTAAAAATCTTTCAGTGTACTATAACATGTGAAAGCTAACTTCCATACTTCTGCTATAGAAATTATTATTATATTCTTCTTCATAAAGAAAATCCCAACCCTTACTGTTCCATTTACTTGAATTCTTTGGGAATTTTTTTGATAAGGTATTTTAGGAGATAAATTTACATAACGGCTTGAGAAACATAACATACATTGTCCAACTAAAATTCTTCAGAAGATGTTGATGTGTTGAATTACATAATGCCCCATTAACTGTAGAAGTCCTTTAGGGCTGATTCTGGAGAAAGAAGGTCTGTGAAGTAAACTATTGTGCTGACAATTCAACTACAAATCAGAAGCTTAGCATCCTATCCCAACCTACAGGAAACTGGAAATCCTCCAGGATTTTTGAAACACACACTGCTTATCAGAAAATAATGAAAACCTCTCTACTAGTAAAGACAGTTACCAAGCACTTATCCAGTTTTTCTTAGAGAGGGGCTGTTTGCCCTTTTTTTATTTGTTAACCTCACAGTTTAAGTACTGCTGGGCTGGGGACACAGAGTGAGGAGTTGGAGCAGCTTCTGAGTGGGAGCCACTCAACAGCACCAGGTCCGCTGCCACAGGGACCCACGGCTGGCTTTGCACTAGCAGCACTTCTGGGCAGGGAGGTGATCTGGTGCCAGGTCAAACATCATAGTTGTTTCTGGATAATTACTCGAACATACTCAACTAGATATTTCACATCCCTGTATAAAGCAATGTCTCAAAGTCTTATAGGATCATAGAATGATTTCGGTTGAAAGGGATGTCAAAGATCATCTAGTTTCAACACCTTCCACTGGATCAGGTTGCTCAAAGCCTCATCCAACTTGGCCTTGAAAACCTGCAGGGATGGGGCATCCACCACTTCTCTTGTCAACCTGTTCCAGTTTTTCACCACTCTCACACTGAAGAATATAGAATCACAGAAAGGTCATCTGAAAGATTTTCTGTTACTGAAAATCTCTGTTTACTTTCTGTGGTGTTCATGTATGAGTCAATTTTGTTCATATATTTTTTTAAAAAGATATGAAATTTGTGTTACTTAAGGTAGAAGATCAAAACAACAGCTTCCAACTTGCTTTAGTGGTCCAGCTGCTGCTCGTCCCCAATTAAGATTGCATTTCAACTTCTGCTTTTGGCAGAACTTTGATTCTCTACCCACAGATAAAAAGAAGGGCACGTATAGCTGAAAAGAACATTTGTCAATAAATAATGAATACACCAGACATGTTAAGTACACTGGAAAGCCTAAATCCCAAGTACTGTGAAAGATAACAGGCTTGTGATGACCAAGTAACCTATATCTGCTGTGGCAGGGCATGGGTTAATCCTTCCTTGGTCCTCTGCAGATCTATCATCAAGCCTTTCATACCTCCAGCCCTTCAGCTTTAATGGGTGAGCAGGTCTCAGGGCTTCCCACCCATCCCAAGTGACCCAGAGTGCACCAGCACAGCCTTATTGGAAAAGACACAGGCAGGTTCCGTAGTCATGAAAAGCAAACAGTCTTTTATATGTTTTTTTCTGTAGTTGGTGAGCTTTGCTTTTCTGTCTGCAACCTGTGAACAAGTGTGTAGTGGGATCAAAATCAGGTGAGAGGAGAGAAGATGGTGGGAAAATGACCAGTGGTGAAGGAATAGGTCACCAATTCACAGATGTAGAGCTTTGGTCAGATTCACAGGAGACCTGGTGATGAGTAAATATGTTATGAAAGTGGCCTAATTATGAGGAGCAATTTTCCCCCCAGCTGGAGCAATTGAACTAGAAAATTGTACAAGACTCTTCATTCTGAGACTATTAAATAAGAGAGGAAGAGAGAATGAAATATTTCTTTTTTCACAGGTACTTTTTTTTTTTTCCAACCTTCAAGGCTACAACAAAGGCGGGGAAGGACTGTTCATAAAGCCTTGTAGTGATAGGACTAGGGTCAATGGGTATAAATTGGAGAGGGGCAGATTTAGACTAGACATAAGGAGGAATTTCTTCACTATGAGAGTGGTGAGGCGCTTGAACAGGTTGCCCAGGGAAGCTGTGGCTGCCCCATGCCTGGAGGTGTTCAAGGCCAGGTTGGATGGGCCTTGGGCAGCCTGAGCTAGAGGGAGGTACCCATGGCAGTGGGGTTGGAACTAGATGATCTTTAAGGTCTCTTCCAACCCAAACTGTTCTATGATTCTATGATTACATGTGCCTCTCGGCCTCTACGTGAATATCTATGAAACATCAAAACCCATTCAAACTTTAAAATTAAACTTGGGGCACAGGTGTGGAGTGAAGATGATCTGAGAATCTTTACTGTAGATAGAGTAGTTGAATTTTCTGTTTTTATTTTTTTTCTATAGAGAGCTGTATGCTCTTGTTAGGAGATTGTAAAACCTGCAGCATTCACCCTGGCTGTGATAGTGTGGCCAAAGCCACGGCACTGGCGGTGCTGGAGCTGCTGAATCAGGCAGCCTAGCATGGTCCAGGCTCCATGCAAGGTGACAGTCCAGTGACCTCGGGTAGGCTCCAGGAACTGGGATTGTTCCCTACACATTACAGAACTGATCTGGGGCTTTCTGTCTCTTCAGCTTTCATGTATTATATCCAAATACCTGATCATGATTTTTTTTTTTCTTTTGTCACTGTAACACATTTGTGATTAATTTGTACTGATCTAATCAAAGGGCAATGGATTTAAAATACATCTTGTTTTTGGAGGTGTAAAGAACGCTTTCTGTGATAGTCATCTCATTCAGTGCAGGAGTTTTGTGTAGACATTTCAAGTTAACATGCATTCTTTGATAAATACCAACGAGGCTTAAGTGGTAATATAAATGATTAATACCTTAGGATGCCTGGCCTTTCTAAATGTAGGTAACTGGCATACCAGAGCAGTTTTACTACCTGCATGTTGTTTTTCTGTGTGCCTGTGGCCTTCTCTCCCCAGCAGTAGTTCACCTTTCCCTCCCTACCATGTATTTTAGCATTAATGTTTACTGCAGTGAAGCTATTCATGCCCAGGGAACGCACTATTCTGTGTATGAAAATAGTAGTAATAAGCACGGCCTATGTGTTGAGGCTTTCAGCAACCTCATCTGATTCCAGGGTTGGAACTGGATATTCTATAAGATCCCTTCCCACCCAAACCATTTTATGATTGCATGATTGTATCATACATCACATTTTCAATGGACGATGTTGATTCCTGCTTTTTTATATATATTGGCTAGCTAAAGTGAGTAGTGAAGGAGAATATTTTCTAAAACAAAATGTATTTTTAATTCAAATATGATAATTCTGGAATGACTGGCTTGAAAAGTATACTTTTTAGTATTTTAGACACATCCAAATACATTTTCTTCTTAAAAGATTAACCAAGTGAGGGATTAGAAGGAACATTGTTTTGAAGTGTTCATGAAAATAATTCTTGTGTGGAAAAGCGGAATATAATAAGAATGGTTAAGTGCATTGTCATGTGACTTGAGGAAGTCATCACAGAAGAGCCAAGTTAGTCCCCAAGCCACGACTCAAGTACCAACTAAGTAGGAGGAGATATTCAGATAGTCATCCAGAGTCTAAATGGTATATTGATGTCAAACATATGGATAGTTGACCTGCTTATTATAGCTAGAATAAACTGCAAGGAGAATCCACTGTCTCACTAAGATCATAGCTCATGATAATATATATTTGGGATGCAATGCTTAAAACTGTAAGTGCATAAACCAAAACCAGCCACCAAACAAAACATAGCCATAAAGCTTCCAGTGTTCACTGAATACGAGTACATTTGAAATTCCTGTGATTCTTTTTGAGGTGGCAAGGTGGAAGAGGAATAAGCTTAGGTTCTTACATTTATTGCAAATTTTTTGAATTCTTCAATGGAATATAATACATTGGAGTAGTACAAAGTAATAGTATTTTATGTAGTAGCAAAAGATGTGCCGTACTAACCACTGGTCAAAGTTTATGTTACCTGGAATAGAGTTTCTGTGCAAATGTCTGCTGTCTTCAGAGAGGACTTGACACATTATTCATAAGTTGGAAGCAGAGAAATTACACTATCCAAACATGTCTGTGGCTAAAAAATCTGACTGATTGTAGAAGATCAATATATTCATAGCAGAATAAGGGATTCCTTTTTCTATTTAAGAATATTAATTTGGCTACATATGTAGGCTGTTAAATAACGTATATCTGTACCTGTGTGATGACAAATCAGGAATGCTCTTCGTTATGGTTTTTCTAGATAAGAATCAGTAATCATGTAAAACAACAGGAATTCAGTGCTCATTATTGAAGTTGTCAACCCTTTTATAAAGTTAAAACATCTTGTACATCAGTTAGTGTAATCAGTTGATAATAAAGAGCACCACTCAATTAACAAATAAGTACCTTTGGCAGTACTGAAGTATAATTTTGACCCTTTATAATAGGTAATGCCTTTGTAGGGCTGGTTGTAGTTATTAGAAGATAATAAGTCTTGGGAAGGGACGGTATCAGGAACGTGCAGCTTGAGTGCCTGCTACTGATTATTCACCACTGGTGCTTGTCAAGCACCCAATGTGAGTGACTGCAAGTGCCCTAGTGTGGCTGGGAGCCAAGGCTAACATGCTGGTGGAAGGTGTGGGATCTGGAGCAGGGGGAATTCTCCTTCTTGCAGCTTCATTTCCTGCAGAAAGGTATACTTCTGAATTGCTATTCTGGGAAAGTTCATGTGCTTATATACTTTTTTTTTATAAGTTGTTTTGGTTTGTTTTTTTGGTTTGTTTTGGGTTTGGTAGTGTTTGAATTTTTTTTATTGTTGTGGTAGTGTTTTTGTTTGTTTGTTTGTTTGTGTTGCCATGCCGCAAGTGTAGAATATTGCAGATTACAAGTTATTTTCTGAAAATCTTTACTATACTGACCCCCAGCAGACTGATACAGAATTTCCCTGTCTAGCAAAGCTTTATGATGATACAATTATGAACCTGGCGCAGGGCAAGCTGTACTTCTTAGCATTCATCTGTCTTTAGCAAAAAGTAGATAGTTCCTGTAATGGTTCCAAGAACATTTTCACAAGCAAAGAAGTCCTTTAAATACTACTCACTGACTGAAGCCACTAATTTGCTTGACAGCTTGATTAAAAGTAACCTGGTTCCACACTTAATTTTGAAACTATCCAACATTTTCATTCCATCCCATTAATTTTAAATTAGTAGACTAGCTTGATTAGATTATTTAAGAAAAAAGATGATTTTATGATCTTCATTTATGTAAGTTCAGATCCACACTATAAAGCAGTCCAAAAGTGGTTATAAATAATGAAACTGTTTGCACCATAAAGATCTGTTGAACTTGTTAGTGGGATGCATAATGAAATGAAGAATTAGGTCTGTTAATGATCATCTTTAACTTCAGCAGAATTTGGATGGCAAATTTAGCTCCATATTACAATATATATTCCATATTATAATGTATATTCCTGAGTATGTTTTACCGGGAGAAATGAACCTGAAAAGATAATGTGTAAGAGTGCATTTTACACAGATCTTCAAGAGGACTCCATTTTCAACAGAAAGTGATTTTCAGCTACAGGAAGTAATTTGGAGTTGGTCTTTAATTGTACGTGAGATTGCAAGCAATACTTGTTCTGAACAATTAGCGATGCAAAGCCTTTCTTGGATGGTTTTTTTTCTTTTCTTTTTCTGATTTAGTGTTGTTTGATATAAAACCTTTTTAAAGATTTCAGAATTCTTCAAGCACAGAACTGTCTGCACTGGATATGTCCTACCACTGGTGAGGTGCCAGGAGAAAAGGCTATGCCAAGGTTTGTGTTTGTGTTCTAGGAACGGGAGGGTTCAAGAAATATTTGTCAACTATATACACAGAGGAAAAAAAAATCATTATCTTCTTTGAGCAGAATACCTTTTAATGCCTTTTTATGAAGTTATACTTGAAATAACTGCTGGATGGTCCTGAGGTACCCCCAAGACAGACAAACAGATGCGGCAGTGGAAGAGCAATTTGCCTTCAGCTCTGAGACTGTGGGTTGAAAATCAGCAGGAGAAGCCTTGGAGCAGGCAGACGATGGGATGGTTCAGGGCAAGGATCGGGGAGAAGGAAAAATGTTGGTGGCTTCAAGCTTGTGCCAGCTTCATTCCACAACAGTTGTTTCAGGCTGCTGCATCTTGCTGTCTTCAGATCATCAGATGTTCCTGATCAAAATAAGGAGAGAGAGTGTTTACAGTACAGGGAAAGGATTTATCACCCCTTCTGACAATTTGACAAGCTAGTGTCTTTTTGGTGCTATATGAAAAGGGTAAATGAAAAATTCACAGTAAGAAACAAAGACTACTATTAGTATTTGTTACTTTGTTTGCTAACTTCTTAACTCCGAGTTTTATGATGGCAAGCCAATTTGTCTGCATCAGTTCTGCCTGAAGACTAGCAAAACCACTGCCCTTCAGCCTTCCAACTTGAGGTTTTCAAATATGTCCTGTTCTTTGCTGCTGTGTATGGGTTTAATGTATGAACAATCCACTGGTGCAAAATTGAGAGTTGTAAAACCTTTTCCAGAAGTGTTGTATTAATTTTTTTGCAGTAGATCTGTTAGAGAAATTGCCCAGAGCTTTTGCTTTCCCTCACACTGAGCCCAGAATGCATCGCGATTGTAGCAAGCCCTGCAGAAAAGGGTTTAGGCAAGATATTTTAAAATCTATTTCTGAATTCATTTAATTAGCTTCTCTTTCCAGGGCAAGACTTGTACAGCAGTTAACAGAATATGTCAGATTTCTAACAAAAATGGATCCAATAGTTCAGGTTATCTTTTATTTCTTCCAGTGGAATGTTTTCATGAGTATGCTTGTGAATACTTTTCCTAGACAAAGATTATATTAGAGATTGTAAAACATATTCTGATCACTGGTTAGAGTTTTATTGTCATTATTAGTGTCTTACCACAAGAACTAATAATTGTTTTGTTATAAATTAGACTTCCAGAGCATTGGAAACAGTAGAGAAGTTTCAGTTTGCAGTATGGCTAAAGATTCATGGACAACATTAAATATTTCTCATTTACTTCTTTCCTTAGATCCATAGAAAAATTGTTTTGATTATTCATTGACTACATTAATCAATTTCAAAGGTTTTTTGAAAAACATCTTTTAGTAATATCTTGAAAATATTCTGTGGGAAACCCACAGTTTATTTTCCAATGAAATTTTAGCAAATAGGACATAAATATTTTTTCTTTTCCTGAGCTTGAATAATTTCTGAAAACAGGGAAAGAAGCTTTTGAAACTTGTTCCCTGTTGATCAGTCAAACATGCTGTGACTCTGGTATTGCCATGAAACTGTAGATTAAGCAAGAAGGAGGAACATCACTTCCAAAACCAGTGATGGTGCTCCAGCTTCTGTCTGCATCCAAATCCTGTCTGTAACTGTAGTAAGTTCAATTTCCAATGTGCAGGACATATCTCCTAAAAATATTTGTGAACATGCATTTATTTGTTTGCTTTGTAGTCCTTAGGATTTTTAGTTATACTAAGCATATAAAAGATTTTTGCAGTTCTTCAAGGCAGCAGTGGTTTTTAGACTGGTTAAAGTAAACTTGGTATGTCAAACGCGGACTGTTGGCTTCTTTACCCCAAGCATAGTAATTATCTGTCAGAAACAGTAAAAGTAACAACAAAATATAATACCGGATGTGCTGTGAAATATGTTTTATATTCATGCTAATGTGTTATATGAAATATTTGATCAAGGTGAGTTCACCTCGCTTCACTGTTGGAGATAAATTAAATTTCCTAGATCAGGGCCCTAATTTACTGTGTTAGCTACTCTAAAAATAATAAAAGAAAAAGAGCAGGAAATTCTTTCTGAAGGTGATCCAGCCACCTGAAATCTGGCTATAAATATCCTAGTGTATGATGGTCTGTATCATTAAACAAAAATAATATATAATCCAAGAAAGTATGTTGTTAATTTATCGCCTCTGAAACTGGCAGCCTAAGCAAGATGAGTTGATCCTAAACACATAAAAACCCTTGGAAACAATCATATCCTCCTGGAGTGATATTGCTCATGAAAATCTCAGAGCCGCTGAATATTATTTGGGCAAGTAGCTCAGTATATTTCACAGTAGCATTAAACCTGAATATGTAAAGGAGAGACAGGAGTTTTGCCAAAAAATAGTTCTCTTTTTTTTTATTATCTGTCAGCTAGCTTTAACATCACCAGCTGTGCTCATCTTGAAATCCTCTTGACTTGTGAGTCTCTGTCCTCTTTTGGTTATGTTTTTATTATTAACATTATCGTTATTATTTACCTTTTTAAAAGTCCTGTTCCATGTTTTTGCTACATGACAGGCTTTGGATCCCTTTGGCTGGTTACTCCCTCATTTCCTATTTCTTTGCTCTTGAAAGCTAACTTGCTATCTCCATGAAGACAACACGCTGATACATTTTCATCTCAGAATGAAATCCTACATCAGCCTCCTAGATTTGCAAACTAAAAGCTCAGTTTTGTCTTCTGAAATCTCTTTGTAGATACCCAGCAAGAAGCTCAAGCTTTATATTTTTTTAGAAAAGATCACATCTTTCATTTCTGCCAGTCTCAAATAAACACCTTTTCAACTGACCATCTCACTTGACCACTCCTACTTGGACTGTTTCTTCTTGATTAATGGAACTGTTTTTCCTTCTGTTTTTAAGTAATGCTATCTTGCATTGCGACACTACTTCAGACCTCTGTGGTAAATATGTCTTCAGACCATCCTCTTGGTATCTTGCTTCATTTTCCACTGGTTCCAGCTTCTCCATCTCATCAGGGATAATGTATTTGACTTAACATTCTGGTTGCCAGGTATTAATAACCAGCCATGAAAATGAATGTCCTTAATTTGGCCACTGCCCTGGATGTGGCAATGACAGAGCCAGCTCATTGCCTGTGCTGGGGTGTAAGGCACTCGGTAGGGCTTGATTTGCTTCTATGACTGCAAATCTTATTATTACAGAGTGGAAAACAATGAAGACAGAAAGCAGAACATTTTACATTTGAATGAGAGGACCAAGACGTGTGGCACTAAATATACTTCTAAAAGATAATTTTAGAAGATAATTTTTATATCCTAAACCATTTTCACTTTTGAATTTCAATAGTAGTTATGGATGAAAACCACCTGCATTTAATCAGGAAGTGAGTGAGCATTGCAGCAAATGCTGTGGGCGTGCTAGTAAATATTTATTTGTGATAGATGTGCATAAGTAAAAGATAGAATTCAGCATTCACTAGAGGTGAATCCACCTTGTAATGTAATTTACAATTTCCAAATTTATGAATGTACATATGAATGGCTGAATACAGACTCTGCTGTGAATACTGGTACTTGAAGGTCATGCCGTATATCATTGGAAAGCTAATTTCCCTGTTGTATATAATAAGGTTTCACGCTTGATCTTTATGTAATCATTACTGGAGCTTTTTCACATGCTACTGTTGTGTAAATAAATGTAGGTATGTAGATATTTTTCTTACACTTGATGAAGAAAGTACTGTTTCTATTATGTATCTGAAAGCAAAAGATGTAGCAGATCCCAGTGATGTTCACGTCTATGAAACCATAACAATGGGACAGGCTCATGCCAGAAAGAACAGTAAGTTGCCTATCTTTCATCACTGTTAACACTTTTCAAAAACTTCTCTACATTTGGAAAGAAGCAGACAAATGTCACTTGGGAATCATTACTTTCTGAGACAGATGTTGCACACTTAGCTTTGAAGGGTGACCATCTGTGTGCCAGCAGATCTGGATGTTTTGAACCTTGGAGTGCTGCAAGACTTGGTTGAGAAGATCACCAGTCTGTAGATGTCATTGCATCATAATATATGATATAAAACACTCCACGAAAAATCCAGCAGATTCTAGTAGTTAAAAAAATCAATATTTTTTTTTTTTTTGCTTTCTTTTGAGAGGAAGGAACTTTTTAAAATCTGCCATAATCTTGAGATTCATCTGAAAGGCTGCATGCAATGAGCACTGCCTATTACTGCTTTTTGATTTAGTTCTACAAAACCCCTTGTTTCTTAAAAAAACTTGAAGCAAGCTGTAAGTTCATTAAGGCTATCATAAGTGGATTAAGATCCAGATAGTTAACAGACCTGAAAAAAATAGTCAGTGTGGAGTCAATTCCGAGTGTGGGTAGGGAGGGTATTTCTGTTGGGGTTCTTCAGTGGTAAGCAATGAGGGCAGTTCCCTTTGATGCATGAATATTTAATTTTATATAAAATTATTGATAATGAAATTTGAAAATAACACAGTCATGAATGGAATAAGATAAAATGAAGAGGAAAGCAGCTCAAAAGTAACATCTCTGTAAGGTGAATTCATTCTAAAAATAAAGTTTACCTTGTGTCCTAATATAACACTGTGGCAAAACCCACAGTAATAGGATCCAGACTTTTGCACATTTGGAGTTATGGTTAGGAATACAAATGCCTTGATGAGATAGGTAGTGAAATATGATATATAGTTCTGGTGTGTGTTTTCTCAAAGATGCTGAACAAACAGAAAAATGGCAGAAGAGAGAGAAAAATGTTATATGGGAAATAAAAAATATTTACAAGAAAAAACTTAAAGAACTCAGCCTAATTAGTTTAACAAATTAGAAATGGGCAAACTCTTTGTTTTGAAAAATGTTTGTATGTCAAAAAAACTCAGAAAATTCAACCTGGGCAAAAAACCATAATGAAAACTAATGACTAAAAGCTGAAACTGTACAGTTTCAACATAAATGCAAAACAAGTATTCTACAGGCAATTAGCTACTGGAATCAGCTATTGAAGAAATAGAGGACTTAGTTGTTGTGGCTGGTTGACTCTCCAGAAGACATATTTAGGCCCTTTGCCGAGCTGAATATGTCAGAAGGGTGATTCTTTCCTTTGACTCAGTTATGGGAGTTGTTCCCTTTCACCCAGGCAAAAGGGGGTAAAGAATCCAGATGAATCTCAGCTCCCCTCACTAGCACCATTGCCTGTTGTTTGGAGCACAGAAACACCATTTGCTCATTTGAAAATTTCCTGTATCTAAACCTTTTGTCACTGCTACTGTGTCTCTCTCTGAAATTCTTTAAGTTCTCTGAAGTTCTTTAAGATTTATTAAATTCATAATTACTTTTAATGTTAAAATTCTGATTTCTTTAATGGCCTAAATAAAATCTCTTGTGTGTAGGAGTGTGATTGAGAACATTTTAATGTAGGTTGCAAACACAGAAAAAAAAATACAAAACAACATGTCTAAGTTGCAGGAGATACTTGTCATTTGTCTTGTCTTCATCACACCTGTGGCACAGGGTTGCGAAGTGCAACTGTACTGATTTGAGCCACTTGTGGAATCAACCTAGTGAACCAAAAGCATTTCTGTGGCTTTTTTTCCCCCCACAGTTATTTAGCAAGCAATTTGTTCATTTGCCCTCTGTTCATAAACCAATGAACGTTTTCTATAAGTGAACAGTTCCATTTATCTTTAAGAGTCAATTTTATTGTTACATTGTGGAAGGCAGCACTTTTTACAACCAGTGATTTCTGTCAGCTAAAAAAAAAAAAGATGACTTTATAATCCCATGTGATGGGTTCTTGTTTAATTTTGGAAAAGCTGGCAGGGTGGACATTTCCCTGCTCCACTGATACAGAGTTCCTGAAGAGTGTTTGTATTCATTATTTCACTGACAGCTTTCAGTCCTGTAAGCATATTAAAATATTGCAAGTAAAAAAAAAAAAATGCCTGGAGCAGCAGCAGCCACTGCTCTGTTTTTCTATTCTTTTTGGGCTCTTTTTTAGCTCAGCTTTGACTTTGTCACCTACCTGGATAATGAATGGGGGGAGAGTAGGCTGCTGCTGCTGGTTAGCTGAGCAGGCTAATTGGAGGGGACTGCATTGGTGACAATTAGGAGGAAGTACAGCGGAGCAGATCAATATCCTTGAGAGCAGGCTTGCTATCCTTTGGGAATCTGTGCCATAACAGGAATGCCATCTTATAGAGAGACTAGGACACAGCCAGTTGCTGTTGGTAATTTATTTGCTTTAACTTATATAACTACCAGCTATCAGATATATTGTTCATACCATAAACTGCATTAAAGGTTCTAGTGCTAATAGTCTGCCAGCAGTTTCATGATACTACAGTGATTATGTATTTATATTATTTTCCTCCATAAGACTCTAACATTTATATGCTGCTTGTGCTGCTGAGTGTTATAATTATTGTGAAAGCAATTGTATGTCTGCTTCCTGAGCTCTGAGGATAAGCATTACGCTGATGTGAGATGGCATCTTCCTGTTTCCCAAAGATGCTGAAAGGAGCCTTCTGGCCTGTGTCATCACAGCAGGGCGCAGGGATACCTGAGAACAGATCTGGAGCAGGAGGTGATGTCCCAGCTGGCAGCTTGGGTTAGTGAATGCTGGTCCTTAGGCAGGAGGGGTGCTGGGAGCAGGGCACAGGCTGCCAGCCCCAGCCCTGGGAAGATGTGGCTGACAGCCCTATCACAGTTGAAGTGTGCAGGTCTCTTTCCTTGGCTCTGAAACCCAGAGAAGTCTTGCTCTCACTATGTGCAGCAGCTCCATGCTGAGATTCTCTCCATCTCTTTTATTTTCTAGAGAGGGAGTATTTTGGCTTCTGAATGAGAGGTGCCAATGACTTTTCCCCTGATACACCGAGCTAGCTCACTTGGTTCCCCTTTTTTTTCTGCAGTGCCTCTTGCACGAGCTAACTGCAGCTCTTCTTTATGGTATCCGATATGTAACATTAATTAGTTTGTGTAGAAGCACTCACATTGTCCAAGCAGAGTCTGCACGAATGTGTCTTTCTGCTAACTCCATTGTGATGGATTCATTGTCTTTGAGGCTGTCAGGAATGTATGTGCAGTTCTGTTTTTACCAATCTGGTCCTATTGAAAAGCTCATCTAGAACTGGTGTCCATGGCTAGTAAACTGCTGCTGAAGAGGTGAACAGGATGGGTTGATGGAGGGCAGATCCTTACATAGCCTGGCACAGGGCGAGGCAGGTAACAGGCTTGAAGCTTTCGGCATATTTTCAGAGTTAAAAATAACACCAAAAGTTTTTTCAGAAAATTTCAGCTAATGTACCAAGATGTCTGCAGTGGTAGTGATAAATCACATTGCACTGGGGTATTTAAGGGCGATACAGATCTGCCTGCTTAGCCGTCCCTAGCATTACCTAGGTTTAATGAAGATATCCTATAATCTTGAGGATCCAATTTACTAACTGTCACTGTTAATGTAATCTCTATAGAAGTAAAACTCCAGATTTGACATTAACATGGACATAGACAGAATCCATTCCAGGTGAGTGCAAAAATTCAGTCTGTGAGGTACCTGTGACTGTCACAGGTGAAAATATTTGCTAATGAAGTGTGTATTCGTCTTAGACAGGTAGAGAACTCCCTTAGTCCCTTAATTTACTTTGAATAATTCATTAGTTAGCACTCTTCACCCATGACAGTCATAGGTAAATCCCAGACTGGAGCTGCTAATTAAAGTTGCAAGATGAAGAGAAGCTACTAACGAGATGCTAGACAAGTCCTCAAACAATACAGAAGTAAATTTAAGCTCATAAAGTTCTGTTGTTAGTTTTCACACAAGGGTAAGGAAATATTGAAGAGTTTACACTTGTTACAGCAAATAATTAGAAATGTGTGTGAATGTGGATGTGAGGCTGAATGAGGGGACTGTGGCTGCCCAGGACTAGCAGTTACCTTTAGCTTGAAGAGGGGTCCTGTGGGATCATTCAACATATTGACACCTAAAATTGTTGAATAGTATACATTTAGGTTTGGTTTTTTAAAGGGGCAAACAACGAATCTATGTGGATTTTACCAGACACACTTATGGATAAATATATCATGGAAATATGATCTGTGTCTGCTTAACAAAAACTTGTTACTCAGGTGATGATCTCTATGTGTGTTATTGTCAAATGCAACTTAATAGTGATCTTATGGAATGAAAATATTTAGCTACAGTTTTGGGTAGTAGAAATTAATTTTTATCATTGTTTCTTCTACAATGTGAGATTTGGAAATTTCCAAATTTATATTTTGTTGAAGAAAAAGGAAGACTGCATCTGTGTTTTTCCCATTGTCTATCTGGTTCAGTACACAGAAATATGTGATGTTGCAATACATTTAAATGTGTTTTAAGTTAAGAATGAGATATCTAGAACTCTGTATGGGATATGAAGGAGGATAAAAGCACACTTCAATGATTATTTTCAAAAGACAAAATACAGCACACTATTCAGAAAAAAAGCAAGCATGTTAAAGCAGTTTATCTTAATAAAAAAAAGTCTAATTGGAAAATCTGTGTATAAGAGCTTTACTGAACACTGAAAAAGTGTGTGTGTGGAGTGCCTTGTCTAAAGGGAAATTAAATCTAGTCCATTCAATGTGTTTGCTAATTCTGCTTACCATGTGGCCACAGCAGCAGTTCTAGCACTGCAGGTGGCAGGATGGGAGTCCGCAGGGATCCTCTGTAGTCCACCTGGCTTAATCCACTGCAGAATCAGGTACTAAGGAGTACTGGGACTGAAACCTGGAAGCTCATGAGACTCCATCTCTGTCAACAAAACCCACCACAGATGATCCTAGTCCCCTCTGCTCCTTCTCACCCTACACAGCTCATGCAGCCACATTGTGGTTTGACTCCAGAGCCTCTCCAGTTTTAGAGAAAGCAACGTGTGACACCTTTGCAGCTAGGTTCTTCCAAAGATACTTGTTTCTCTAATTCATTGTTCAGACATCCAAGATGTGATGGCTGACTTGCAATAAAGAGCAGAGAAAAACTTTGGAGCTTGTGCACAGGCAGGACCACGTTCAGACACTGCCATGGCTGGGGACTGCATTTCAAAATGCCACGTGCATTTATAAGGGTAGGATCAAAACCTGACATGCTATAAAAGCTGAAGTGTTCGACACAGGAAAAGCGCAGTGGCAGTGTTAGGGATGTTAAGATTTCCAAGGAATGCATCTTGTCTTGGTTGAATACTTGGTAAAGTAGAGTTTTAAAGCACTTCAGTTTACCAGCCACATCAAACCCTGTGTCTGGTAGGGGAAAAGGAAACATAAACTATCAGATAACTATGCTTAGGTCACTTGCATTGAAAATTAAATGTCTCCATCAGTTCTCTGTGATTTAGTGCAGTCTTGGTTTACTGGAGAGATTCTGGCTGTTTGTATTGGCAGCTCTTCACTAAACATGCCTGTGCCATGCAGTGTCCCAGACTCTTAAAGCTGAGGGAGAAATACCTTACTGATGTGTCTAGTCATCACCCAGAATAGATGGCTAACTACCAGGTTCCTCCAGTTGCTAATGAAACTTGGAGTTTGGAGAAGCTGAGTGGAAAAGTTATTTTCATCGTTCTGCTGTATGATACCAAATGTAGAAGGTATGATTTTAAAATCCGCGTGTTGATAGGGTATGAGATTTCAGTTTGACGCTCTCTGCTAATTGCTGTTCTGATAAGTTTGCAAAGTGGTCCAGGAAGGCATTCTGCTCCCAAGCAATGGCCCAGTGCTCCACATGCAGATATTTGCTGAAGGGCTGATGTAGAGATGTTCTTTCCAGGTGAACCCAAATTTCTGATTACTTTCATGCTGCAAGAGATTTTGCACTGACTGAAAGTGCTTTCGACCAAAGACAAGTTATGATTCATTTCCCACTTGTATTCAAGCAGTCTCTATTTTTATGCTTACATAAAGAATGGGGTGACTATGGAAAATTTGCATGCTCTCCTAAGTGTGCTTCCAACTGCAGGTGACAGAGATGAAACACCACCATGTTATCCAATAAATAAGATAGTAACAATTTCCTTACCTCAGAAGAATCAACAAAACATCTAAAAAGTAAAGAAACTATAGCATGTGTTAAAATAAAAGACAAAAATAAATCAAGGGTTTGATTTATACAGAACATTACCTAGGTATTTCAGAGTGCTTGTGCATGAGGGAGTTAAAACCAAGTTTGTTCAATTTTTGCTCTGCAGAACATTGAGAGAGAATTTCAGTAAATTAAAGGGAAAATAAGGGAAATGAGTAACAGTAAGTTCCCGAACAGTGTCAGCTGTGTACAATACTTTCATGATCTGTATCTCTGCTGCTGGTGGGCACCGAGCATCCACTTGGCTCCTACATTTGACCTAGAAAATGAAAAAAGGCTCCTGACAGCCACAAAGATCGTGCACCATCCAATTATTTCATTCTGATAAACATTAAAGAGAGAAAAGAAATGTGTTTAATTTATTACTTTTGAGGCTGTTGATTGCACCTGTAGCTGTGGCAGATTGTTGATTGACAGCAGGGACATGTCCCACTACTTATTTTTAAAGAAATCTCAGAGTTCACTGAGACCACAGTACAGCTCTTGCTGTCATGGAGATAAATCTGTGTTTCATATGGTCTCCTGTTGATCTCCCACTTCCTCTATAGAAAATACCCATTTTAAGACATTTCATGTTTTCCAGATTCAAAACATTGTCATGGAGTGTTCTAATAGAAAGAGCAAAGCAAATTCAAAGGTGTAATTTTATGCCTCTAAAGAAACACAGAAAATTATGAAGTGCAATTGTAATTATGCAATAGTCCCAAAAGCTAAGGGAGGCAGAGAGCTGATGAGCTGTGGCAATGCTTACCCTGTTGTAGGTCTGAGTGCAGAGCTAGGAACTGGAAGTCATTTATTTTGCCCAAGCTTCCATTCCTAGGGTCTGAAGTGGTAAAGAAGCAAACGTCCCGGTGGATCCCCTTTGGCTTGCTGACTAAACTCCCTTTCAACACAGAGACATGTTGTGGAAATGTTTAAATGATAGAATTGATAGCAATTTGTTCAGGGTTTTTATAGCTTTGTTGGATCACCTAAAAGATGCTGAAATGTTTTCTTTCACTTCAATCTGACTTTGACTTTGAAGAGGATGAAATGTGGCTGTGTGTTTCAGTGGTGACACATTTTAAAAAGAATCTGCATCTGTAAAGTACTTAACATACAGGGAAGGAGGGAGTAGTAAAAGGTTTAGAAACATTTGATGGTTTGCTGCTGCATGATTTTGTAAGTTGGGATCAGAGCTGCTAGGAAGCAGCCTTCAGGAGAGTTTCTCATCTTGCTATTGCTCTCAGTGGAGACACTTGTTAACCCCTTCCCACAGCCCCCATCTCCACAGTGTACGGTACAAGACAGCAGCAGAGCCAGCTCCCATGCAGGGCCCTGGCCACGGTTGTCTTCTCGGTAGTGGGTAGTAAAAGACCTGGTTTTCAGCCATGGGAGAGAAAGGCTGAGAGTTCAAATGCACACAATATATTCAGCACATCCTGCTCCATATATAGGATCAAAATACATGAAGATAAAGTACAGTAGTGAATGATTCCTTATAGCATCCCCATGATACTGACAGAATAACTATTAGTTTTCATAGAATCATAGAATCATAGAATGGCTTGTGTTGGAAGAGACCTTAAAGATCATCTAGTTCCACCCCCACTGCCAGAGGCAGGGACACCTCCCACTAGATCAGGCTGCTCAAGGCCCCATCCAGCCTGGCCTTGAACACCTCCAGGGATGGGGCAGCCACAGCTTCTCTGGGCAACCTGTGCCAGTGCCTCCCCACCCTCATTGTGAAGAAATTCTTCTTTACATCTAGTCTAAATCTGCCCCTTTCCAGTTTATACCCATTGCCCCTAGTCCTATCATTACAAGCCTTTGTAAAAAGTCCCTCCCCAGCCTTCTTGAAGGCTCTTCAGGTACAGGAAGGCTGCTAAAAGGTCTCCCTGGAGCCTTCTCTTTTCCAGGCTGAACAACCCCAACTCTCTCAGCCTGTCCTTGTATGGGAGGTTCTCCAGCCCTCTAATCATCTTTATGCCCTCCTCTAGATCCATTCCAACAGTTCCATATCCTTCTTATGTTGGGGATTCCAGAACTGGACACAATACTCCAGGTGAGGTCTCACAAGAGTGGAGTGGGGTGGGGGAGAATCACCACTCTTGATCTGCTGGCCACACTTCTTTTGATGCAGCCTAAGATATGGTTGGCCTTGTGGTCTGTGAGCCCATTCTCTTGTTAATGAAGGAATTGACAAGGTCCCGGTGGATGAGGTGTATTACTTTATTCCAAGCCTTGTTTTAATTCCAGTAGATGACTTTCTTTCCAATAGTAATATTTAGAAAAAACTATAAACTCATTGTCTTTTCACCCTACAGCTCTGTTTTCCATTTAAACAATGTCTCTTCTGCTGAACCCCAGTTTTAATGTCTATTTCCACTTAAGTTGCACAAATTATGTTGCTCAACAGTAAAGTAATTCAAACAAGTGCACGGTACAGTGTTTTTTATGGTACAGACTGGCTTTAACCATGTCCATTGCTTTTAAAAGTCAGTTCGTAACTTAGTGCTGTCTCCTGCCAGACAGGCCTTGGGGTAACAAACCTGGGAAAGATCTTGTGCAATAACTTATTTCCTGTGAAAATGTGAAAACATTAACATTGCACCTTTGTAATAAAGTACATTGAATTGTAAATGAAAGACACATAGTTATGATTTAAAATGCAAGCAGCCCCTGCGAATCAGTACTAGCTATATAAAAAGAGTTCAAAATGATAATAGAAATTAATCCTAGAGAAAAATATTCGTAGCAGTCATAACACACTCTTTTCTGCCAGTCACAGCTTGATTGCATTTACAGTTACATTTGTGATACTCCTGATAAACCCATGATTAGAAGATAATGCTTGCATTTGAACCACGTACATCTTTGAAGAAGTCTCAAGGCTGTAAAATACAAAGCAAACCCCATGCCTTGCCTCTTTGCTCAGATCTAGTTTTAGGGATGAGGTTTTTTTCCAGGCTTGGCCCAGCAGTGACTTTGTGCTCAAGCAATGTGCTTCAGCACACCAATTCCCATCCAGGGGAATGGCTGGACCTCTGACTTCATCTCCCCCAAGGCTTTTAGCCTCCTTTGACCTCAGCAATCCATAAGAATCTGCTTCAGTTTCCCAGCAGTATATTAAAAAATAATAAAGTCAATAGTTTGAGCTGTCGATGGGAAGGCAGTCTGATATCGGGAGCTGAGCAAACTCCTCTGGCCACAATCCTCAGCTGTAAGAAGATGCAGAGCTGGGGTGGAGGTGAGTGCTGGCATCCAGGGGAACTGGGGCTCTGGGCAGCAGCACAATTCACACTGCAGGGGATAGAAACGGTTCGAAGAGCAGCTGTAGGAGTGTTTTAGGTTTCTGTCTCCAGAGGTGCACAATCCATTCTTCACTGATATCTGTGATGGCAACTTGTTTACCTGGGGCTGAGTTGAACTGAAACTTCATCAGACAGAGTGTCCTCTCTATAGGGTTCCTAAATTTGTTGCACAGCAATGAGAAACAGCATATACATTTCTTTTCCATCCTGAAATACAATAAGAGAGCATTTTGACATGCAGGTAATTTATGAACCTTACTCTGCAGTCTGAAAGAAGCAGAGCTGCTTGTTTTAAGTCAGATGGTTGCATTGAATTGTCACCCATAAGAGCCATTTAAAGACAGTGCTGTCATTCTCACTTCTCCTTGGCACAGATTTGTTTGGTTCATGATCTGCTTTTCTCACACGTTGTTGTGGTTTAACCACAGCCTGCAGCCAAGCTCCATCTGGACACTTGCTCAATCCCCGACAGTGGGATGGGGGAGAGAATCAGAAGGTAAATGTGAGATATCTCGTGGGTTGAGATAAAGACAGTTTAATAGGTAAAGCGAAAGCTATGCACACAAGCAAAACAAAACAAGGGATTCATTCACTACTGCTCATTGATAGGCAGGTGTTCAGCCATCTCCAGGGAAGCAGGTCTCCATTGTGTGTAATGGTAACTTGGGAAGATAAATGCCATCATTATGAACATCCCTTCTTCCTCCAGTTTATATGCTGAACATGATGCCGTATGGTCTGGAATATCCCTTTGGTCACTCGGGTCAGCTGTCTTGGCTGGGTCCCCTTCCAGCTCCTTGTCCCCCCGGCCCCCGCCTACTCAGTGGTGGGGTGAGGTGAGGAGCAGAACAGGACTTGACTCCGTGCGAGCACTGCTCAGCAGTGACTAAAACATCTGTGTGTTATCAATGCTCTTTCCAGCACAAATCCAAACCCTAGCACTCTACCAGCTACAGTGGAGAAAATTAACTCTAAGAAACAGTTTGCCTTAATCTGAAATAACAATACTTGACAGTGTGCCTCTCACTTTCCATGAGTAGTGACTCTCCTGTTTTTCTTTTTTTATCTACATAACGAAGTTTTATCTCGGTTCTTGTGCATCAAGGGCCTATGTTTTCTGCATATCCCTTAGGATGGCTTCTCCACCCGTGCACTGAGGAGAGGTAATGCTTTCTTCAGGTGCATGTTTTCAGTTTTCACCAAACTGGCATTATTTGTGATAGAAGAAGCAACTTTTAACCTCCCTGCTCTTGGCCAGGATTCCTGTGAGAGTGAAGGCAGTGTGCCCAACCCACGGGAGCGATCAGAGCCCTTCTGCTGTCTGCAGCTTGTGGAGCAGTGCTGGGGAGGAGGTGTTTCTCTGACAGCTCAATATTACAAAGTTTCTTCTTTCCTCACCATTTTTGCTTTGTGTTGGTTTTAGAGATTTAAACTCTCCTGTGTGGAAGCTGCTCTCATCCTGAAGGTCCGCTGGTTTCAGCTGGCCACGTACACATGAATGGGTTGAGTTAGTTAGTGCTTATTCCTAAATTACCTTTAAAGCACCAAATAGATTTTAAACAATACCTTCTTTTTGTTTCTTTAAAGCAAACAAAATGTGTTTGGACAATGAATTAAATACCTGCAGAAACATCAGAAAAGTGTATGAAAATTTGCAGATGTTTGCACACAAGATTTTTTTGATTTTTGTTTTGATATGTAGCATGTTCCTAAATTTACACTACAAGATTAAGTGATTTCTAAATCCAGGCTTCATGGGAAAACACATGCCTACTCCAGTACCTGTACGAAATTCAACATCTAGTGAATATTTTTATCACACTCTCATTTTTATCACATCTTTCTGAATTACTTTAGCTTATTCTTACTACAACCTAGATCTCGACCTGTGCTAACCTGCTTTATTGTGCATGTGTTTATGGCTGGGTATTTTGCTTTCTTCTCTTACAGTGGATGCTGTAGATCTTGGCTGGCCCCAGCGTCTTGGCTGTGGATAGCTGTTACATGACTGCGGCACGGCAGGGTTCAGCAGCCACGCAAAAGGAAAGCTGGGAAACAGCTTCCCGTGTGCAAGTGCTTCTAATAGGTTTAAAAAGATGAAATCAATATCTTCTCTTTCTCTTTCTTCTATTCTTCTTCATAATATGAGGATTTGTATTTTGTTGATTCACAGGTTATCTAAATATGAATAGGTTCACATCAATCAGTACTGCTATTACCACAAAATGAATATAAATGTTGTGTTCAGTACTTTGCTAAAAGAATGAGTGTGTGTCTGAAATGTAAATCCACATTCTGCAGTCTTTTCATACAACTCCTTCAAGCCTAACTATTTAGTTTATTTTTTTTAAATATTAATCAATTACTTTTCTCTAGGCTTCTAAATCATTTTGCCGGAACTTATATTATCTGTGGCATTATGTTAATTTCCAGCAGATATTAACAATCAAGTATTATACAAAGCATAAAAGTTAGAAATGGGAAATCTTTTCTTGTTCCTCCAGATGAATGTTGGAAATGTATACAGTCTGTTAAGATTTTCTATTTATTCGGTGACCAAGCTTTAACTTGCACATGGCAATTACACAGTGTTCTTCATACTAACATATTCTGGAGCACAGAGGGAAAATTACGGTGCACCCTTGATCATTTTAGAAAATGAACTGAAGCAAGATCCAGTAGCATTTTGCACCATGTGGAGGCTCCTGGGAGAAAAAGAGCCTGCATGCTGCTGCACATGCAAACTAAAATGTTCGATGATTTGTAGCAGATACCATTGTCATTAAGAAATGAAAGGTGAAATTAAAAGTTTCTCACAATTACCAGTTATAAAACCAGAACAAAAAAATACTTGAAACCTAGAAACCTTCCCCTACAAATCAGGGCTCCTAAGATAAAAAAAACAACTTCAAATTTCAGTTTGGCCCAAAGTAGCCCCAGATTTACCCCCTCCTGCTGAGACCTCTATAGTGGCGCCAGTGGGAGATTTGCCTCAGTGCCCCTTTGTCATCTGCCGGTGGGAACTGACCCAGCTTCAGTGTTGGATCTCACACATGTGCCGGGGCACTGCTCAGCTGAAGGTTGACCCTGCCTGCCTGGTCAAAACTATGGCTTGATTTCCTAGGCTATGTTATCTCAATGCATACGTCTGCTAGGAGAACTATTAACTGATGAAAACTTGTCCTGTTATATCATCTTTATTTTTTGCAACATCTTTACAAATATTTGTATTTAAAGCTTTCTCATTAGAACTAATCACATGCAATATCCACAAGAAATCATAAGCAGAAAATGTGATTATTGCATCTTACATTTAAAATTATTTAAGTCAGTATTCTTGATAAATAAAGCAGCTGACCTTTTATTAAAAGAGATGATTGGTGTTAGTAATTAAAGCAAGGCACGCTGAACATAATAAATCTTAGAAGTATCCCTCTGTAATTTTCCTTTTCTTGCCTCATTTAAAAATCTCTCTTGCGTTTTTGAGGTTACCTTTCTAAGGGTTCTGAGTAACAGAAATATGTTACTGTTTAGTGAATTGAAAAATAATTTCCTAACCTTAACCACAAAAGTTCTTAGAGGTATGTGGGCTTCTTTACAACATGAGAAATCCATTTTATTGCCACAATTTTGTCATTTAAAAAATGTTTTCCCTAGACATTGTTGGAAATACGAGTGATCATAGATGGTATTCTAGAAGTCCAAGAGGTGACACAGTAGACCTTCAACACTATCAAAAAGTGTATTTTCAGTTGTCTTGAGTTTTACAGGACGCAGCAGCTGTGTCATGGATGTAATCAAGTATGCAACATGAAGGTGATTCTGCAGAAATCCCTATTTCTAATCAAAGAAAAAAAAATGTGGCTGCATAGGCCATGTGTGGTCTCGACTGAGGAGATGTAGAGCTGATACTGTAACTTCAAGGATGTGTGCTTATTATAATTACAAAGCTGTAATGTATTTTTAATCAAATTGACAGTTTGAAAATCTAGAGTGTCTGCCATTTCCAAAAGATGGGAAGTCAAGGTTTTGCTTTTAGAATATTTGTATTTTACAATGTATGGAAACTTATTTTCCCCAGGTAGCAATTTAAATCGTTACAGACATAAAAATCATTGATGCACACTTTTTTGACTGATTCTCTGATGGGTTTTGTGTTGTAAACCAAATACTCTTAAATTTGGTTTTGTTCATAAGTTAATTTATTTCTGTCATAGGCTTATGACAATGTTATAAAATCAGTATTCCATAATCAAAGTCTTCTCTATTTCTGAAGTTTAGGATGGTGAAATCTTGATGCCATAGAAATCAGGGGGAACAGGATTCTGACATCTGATTTTATAAGCAGTGGAAGTCTTTGTTCCTTAGATTAGGAACCCATGGTCTCTCAGTCTTTAAAGAAAAAGGCAAACCATTACCATGAAGGCACAAGAGCAGTACAATATATGTGCAGTTCATAACAAAAAAATACCAAAATTTTTACTGTTTTCTTCAAGGAAAAAACCCATAAAAATAAAATAATACAGACCAGTGATTTTCTTCACATATGGAAGAGCTGAATATGTCTTTTGGCTGTCTGAAATTTCTGCTTCAATGGCTTTCCCTGCTCTGATGATCAGGAAGGTAACATTGACAGTGATGAAATCATATCAACAAGTAATCACTGTAGTTCTGGTGCAGTTTTCCCAGGAGTTTAGTGACAACCTTCTTGCCTCCACGGTGAGCAGGAGATGGCTGCATCTCTTCTACAGTGTCCAATCAGCTCTGGAGTTGTTCAGTAACCAGGGTCAGAGCACTAGCCATGACTCTAGCTTTTTAGGGCTCTTCAACCACTTTGCCTATTATAGATGAAAGCTGATTCCTAGTAGTGCCCTTCTTCCTGTCCTTTCTGCCTCGATTTTCCAATAGAAATAACTCTAATTTTTATGGACATTGATTTAGTCTATATGACAGTGAGGTTGGACTAGATGGCCTTACAAGGTCCCTTCCAACCTAAATTATTCAATAGCCCTAACCCGTATAGCTTTCTTTATCAGCAAACTCTAACAAATTACTTAATTTTATTTTCATGCAGTAGATGTTATGAAGGTGTCAGAGGTATGAATTTGTATTCTGATTTCATGCTGATGTCCAAGCCTCTTCAGTGTTAGTCGCAACATCTGTATCATGTTTTATCAACTGAGATAAAAAGCTATTGTTCCCCTTGGTTAAGTGCTAGAATTCCCAGTGCTTTTTTATTCCCCATGAAATCTCCAGAAGATGTTGTTGAGTACTCTGCCTTGCTGGAAGAGGCCAGACCTTACTACGGGCAGCAGGAGAGCTCCAGATGGTGTCAGCAGAGCTGGGGTAGGATTCTTAGAGTTACTGTCAGTGAAAACACGGAGCAAGCCAAGACAGGAAGAAAAACTTTTTTGTTACTACATTCAAAATTGTGAATAAATGATTGAGGAGACTGTGGAAGTTCTATCATGCAAGGCTTTCAGAGAGTTGGTACATCTTTCAGTGAGTTGGTACATCTTTCAGTGATGCATTATGGGTGGTTTAGATTTCAGATAGGAAAACATATCTCTGAGTTACATCTTACTTTTCATTCATTCTGTGATTTAGTATGAAAGTAACCATATGCTGAGCACCCCAAATTATGAATGGCTTTCCATAAATTAAAATTGGTTTTTCTAGCCTTTGACCTATAGCTGTTGAAGACCTCTCTAACTTTCCTTCCTGTGGTCCTGCATAAAGTAATAGTGGCCAGAGCTTAAGCTATCTCAGAGTGACTGAAGATGAAGATGGATGCCTGTGCAACTTTTATATCTTATTTAAATGAGAATTAAGTCAATATAGCTGGGTAGCCATTTCTAAAATTCCATGTTGGTCTTGGGCATTTCAGTGGTACTTTAACCTTGCCACTAGCATGCTGTACACAACAAACATTTCCAGTAGTGAGACTAGCTCTTCTCTTACTTAAAAATTCCTGAAATTTGTTTCTGTTTTCCTTGCCACCTGAATTTTCCATTTCCTTCATAGAAATTATAGTAGTAAATTTGGTAATGTAAGTGAAAGTTTTGACTTGTAGCAGAATTGAAGAGAATAGATTCAACTGATCCTTATTGTCTGAGCTCAAAAGTACACTCTATTTGTATTATGTAGCATTAGTGAGCCAGTTACGTCTGACTTTATATTTTTTTTAGTTGATTTCTCAAGTAGTACTTGAAAGTATGATGCTAAGTGTATTTTTATTTAATGTTAAATATTGTAAAGCAAAACTTCTGTGTGCCAGTTCCTAAGAAAACTCAGAAAAGCATTCAGGTCCTTGGGCTTTCTGTGAGTGGATGGGGGAAGAAGGGCCTCAAGATGCAATGCAGGGATGTGGTGTGTAAAACAGAGAGATGCTCATCACTTCAGCATCTGCTAACAGGTTGACATAAGATAGAGGAAGAGACAGAAGTTCCATTATAGTTTTGGAGTTTGACATCTGAAATTCATCACCTTCACACTCATTTACTTTTGTATAATATGTTTTACATACTGCAATATGAATTTGCTAGCATCTTTTAACCATGTTATCTGCATTTAAATACATGGCTGGTGGCTAAGATGAAGGGTCTGCAGACATGTTCACAAGTCTGAAAAAAGAATCATGGAATCACAGAAAGGTCTCAGTTGGAAAAGACCTGTAAGATCATCGAGTCCAACCAAAACAAAAGTTTACTACTGCCCATTAATATGTTCTATGTAAATGTGCAAACAAGCTATTTGTGCTCTTGCTTAGCTTTGATACAACATGGGGACAAAAACTTTCATTTGGAGACACTACCACGTTTTGAGAGAATCTAAAACTAGCTTGGTTTGCAATGTTTTGGAAATCAAATTTCTTCTCATCTTACAAAGTTGTACTCTTCCTTCTCTTCTTAGGAGACATACGATATGGAAAAAGTATAATGTTTAAATTTTCACACTTAGTATTACATGTTACAGTTAACAGCTGATTTTGCTTATAAAAGTATGCACCAAGTATACCATTACACTCTTAAGGAGAAAAGCATTCATTTTGCTACAGCAAGCTGTAACACAGCATGCCTTTACAGTCCTAAAGAAGGATGAGCTTTTTGTCATGAACAAGAAAGGAAGACAGACTGATATTAGGGCAGTGCATTTTATATAAAGACACACAAAGGTCTTGTGTGCTGTGTTGAAAGTAGAAGTGCCCTGCTGCCTAATGTGACTTTGTCACATAGACAAGGTTTCTCAAACCTTCTAATTGAAGGGACTCATTTTTAGGCATTTCAGTCCTGAACTGAGTCTCGTACTTAACCGTGAAATTTATTAATCAAGTGACACCAGATCTTTTTATAATTTTCTATATGCTTCTCAACTAAATCCAGAGAGAAATTTGTGTTTTAAATTATTTAGGTTCTTCATTAGGTTTTGGCTAAGTTTATGAACTTCGGGCATTTTCCTGTAACCAGATCTCCACTCTAAAATGCTGCAGTTCTGTCCAGCTGCTGCTCACTTCCTCTCTTTGAGCAGCATCTCTCTTGAGTGTCGATGCTCTTGGTGGATGGGGCTGTTGTAAGGTCTCTTCACCAATGACTCATTGGATTGGAACATTGAGCATTCCTGCTGTGCAAATTCAGCTCATTCATCAATAGAATTTGATCGTGAG
Organism: Phaenicophaeus curvirostris; assembly: GCF_032191515.1. Classification (NCBI taxonomy): domain Eukaryota; kingdom Metazoa; phylum Chordata; class Aves; order Cuculiformes; family Cuculidae; genus Phaenicophaeus; species Phaenicophaeus curvirostris. Next base: position 1,466,502 of record NC_091399.1, on the reverse strand, counting down.
AAGAAAATGTCATGTTTCATTGTAGCACAAAAGCTACATTGACGGTCATTTGCAAAACAGTTCAGAAATGACTGATAACTGCTAATTTTGGGTGACTAGCTGTACTTGTATAACCTCCTGAACACGCTAGGGAAACAATTCCCTCAGTAAATGATTAAGCACTGGATTTTTCTGCAGTGAAGGTTCCTGTAAATATTTTGTGAGATCTTGTATTTATTTTCGTCTTTATGATGAGTAAAAGGAGAAAAGCAAATGATAGCTAGGCTACTAATGATAAAACAGATTTACTTCTCTTACTGTCACAGAAACGACAGTAGAAACAGAGCGGAGAGGTCATGGCAATCCAAAAGGCAGTGCCGAAGTGAAACCACCTCACACCTAGGCAAGAGTTTATGGTTTGACTTGCTGATCTTAGAGGTATTTTCCAAGCTTAATGATTCTGATGATTCTAAGTGCATGAGGAAGCACAGGTGGGGCAGCCCCGAGGAAAGGTCTCTTGGCTTTTCTGGGGAGTCAGCATGCTGGGTACCTCTCCAAAATGCTTGGACACTGACCCGCACAGCATGAGGGTAAGACAGGAGGAGCTGGAAGTCTGCGTAGGTGCAGGACTATGACTTCACTAGCATTGTAGAGATAGTAGGACAGCTCCCACAACTAGTGCCACTACTCAGCCTGGAGCAGAGTAGACCCAGGGGGACCTCACCCATGTGTATAAACACCTACAGGGACAGTGCCAAGAGGATAGAGACAGGCTCTTTCAGTGGTGGCCAGTGCCAGGACCAGAATGCCATGAGCACACACCGACACAGAGGAGGGTCCCTCTGGATATTAGGAAACACTTTTTCAGTGTAAGGGTGACCAAGCACTTGAACAGGATGACCAGAAAGCTGGTGGAGTCTCTATCCTTGGACATACAAGCTGTCTGGATGAGGTCCTGGGTCAGTGGCTCTGGGTGGCCCTGTCAGAGCAGGGCATTGGACCAGATGACCTCCTCAGGTCTTTTCCAGCCACAGCCAGTCTGTAATGCAGTGATTCTACGTAGCCAAGCCTGTATTGAATTTAAATTCAGGATTTTTTTCCTCTATTTCTGTTTGTTGCTTACAGTCACAAAACTGCAAAAATAAAATAAGCAACACAATGTCAATCTTCACTTGCATTACAATCAGTGGAAGTGCAGGAGTTTCAAACACAGGATTTTGCATACATAGTTGGATTTCATTTACACAGAGCACAAAGTCCTGCATTATGTGTTATACCAGGACAAATGATCCTTTTCCTGGGCAGAAATCTGGATAGTTTTCACCAAGTCTGTCTGTATCAGAACTCAAAAGAAAAAAATGCAGTAAGACATGCCTCCTTCTGAAAGGCATGCACCATGAAGCTTGGAGCATGAACAAATGTTTTCTTAGTTTTAGGGAATACTGTTTTTCCTCCTTCCATCTTAGCTCTCTGCTGCTTGCAACTTTTGTCTTTTTCTGTCACATGGTGTGCACAGTGAGTGTGAATTCAGATGGTGAAACATACTGTGAGACAGGCACAGCCTTTGTCTTTTTCAGCTGGCTGGAATAGGAGCATGCTCAAGAACAAATTATCTTAAATGCAAGGGTTTAAAATAGTTTTTCTTTTTTCAGACCTTCATCCTTCTGATCCTTTTGTATTGGAGGCTCTGCCCATTTCTTGTGCTGGTTAACAGGGCTACAGCAGGGGGCTGGTGGGAGTGCTGAGCATAGGCAAGCATGATGTGGACCCTACAATAAGGTTCTTGACTGGCACAATGATTTTTGCACTGAATCATTGCATCTTTTCCCTTTTCTTCACAAGCATGATTAGTAGATTTCCCGGAGCCTTTCAGATTTTTAAAATCATTTGGATTGGTTTTTCTGTTCTGATTGTCAGTCTTATTTTTCATGCCTCCTACTTTGATCCAGCTTTTCGTTTATTGTTTAATCATTATTAAGAGATGACTACAAAAATGTTTTGGGTTGTCTTCCTCCTCTCAGTGGGAGCTCTCTTTGGCTTTTAAGTATTATATAAAATATAAGTTTGTAATTGGGCATCTTTGCTTTATGCAAGACATCTCTTTCTCTTAACAAGATTTGTTCTGCAGTTGTTAGGTATTTTGAGACCCTTTCTACCTGAATTGGTGATGTCTTCTAATAGTAACCTCTGGATGCCAGAACTGGTTACTTCCTACGGCATCACTTATACAACCAAGATGAAGGGCAGAAATTCAGAATCTTGTAATTTAACAGTATTGCTACATATTTTAAAACTCTCTGGAGTTGAGTCATGTTATGTCAACATTAAGTTATTGCTCTGGGGCTGTGAACTTCCACAACCAACAGTGAAACTAAGGCCACTGGAAACATTTACAGTCAGGGTCTGGTGGATGCAGGTGGAGGTGGCCTAAAGGCAAAGCCTCTGAGATTAGGGCTGCTTGTCCTAGAGAAAATCTAAATGAATGCTGAGACAGAGACCTTGTTCCAGGAAGTTTGCAGTGCAAAGAAAAAAGCAGGGATATATTGGAGATGAGAGGGGAAATGAAATAATTGCTTACAGTAATCAGAAGACAGGAGGGAGAAGACCTCAGAATAACTAACTGCAGAGAGAGGGTGCAGTGTCTGTGGGTGATGGGGGCCAGAGGAGAAGGGAATGCTGCAGATGGCTGGATGGGGGAGCTATGTTTTACCCACGGAGGATGGCAGAGGGGCAGCTGCAGGGGCTAGGCTGAGCAGCTCCTTTGGGGCAGCCCTGGAAGCTGTCCACAGCGCTTAGATTTCTCTTCTTCTTTGCTGTCATGCACTTCATCGAGGTGCAGCAGTGCTCCTGATACGCATTTAACAAGAGTTCAGTGGACAAATTTCTGGAGTAGAGGGAGTCAGACCGCAGGGAGGCTCAATGCTAGACCCTCCCCTCCCACTCCCTGAAAGGCTTGTCACAGGAACATGGGAGTATGTACAAATATGTGTATTTAGCTACAATTCCTAGCTGCTTTCAGTGATGGGGAGCGAGAGTGCTAACATTATTTGCTCTCCACAGGGTAAATATCTTTTGTGTTTCAGGCAGTGGTGGAAAGTTTGCGTGTGCATGGCACTTACCAGCTAGTGCTTAAATCATGAATGCTATTAGATTGCCTCTAATTGTCTCGGAGATGCCGTGACTCGTCTCATTACTGCCAGCTCCTGTTTCCATGGGAGACGGTGACTTCTGATCCCAAGAACTTGAGCTTAGACATATTAATGGTGTTTGGTCATTGTACAGTAACAACTCCATTAACTCACATCGTGGCTACCAGCACAGAGCAGGTGCAGGCACTGGCCAGTGACAGGAGGCTCAGAGCTGTGCAAAACCCACATCGTCCTGGCACGGTGTGGCACCAGGAGATCAGCGATGATAACAGGAATATATGCCTTATGAGAGCTAGGTTGCAACATTTTTTGGGAAAAGAAGTGATTTTTTTTTTTTTTAATTTCCACAAGAAAGGAACATAAATAGTTTTAGACTGTCCAACACTTCCCATGACCCTTTCTATAGTTACATTTGGATAATATGTTCTCTTGGTAGTCTATCCCAAACATCACAAGCTTTCCCTCACTATCATTTTGTTTCCAGCCCACTGTTAAATAAGCTTTTTCTTAAAAATTAATGGCTCAGCAAAAGCAGTCTGCAGCTACCTGGCTGTAATGAATTGTTGGATTTGTTGAGTTTAATGTACTGAAATTTAGGATAAAAAAGCACCCAGAGACCAGCTCTCTGTAAGGGATTTTCCTCTTTGGTATATTTTTAAAAGAAATAGAAATTTATGTTTTCTCCATATTTTGTATTTTCTCCTTTGCTGAAAACATGGTTGTTTTTTAAAACCAAAATCCTTTCCCTAGCTTTTTCAATTGTTATTATTTTTAATAAAGGAACATGAAAAAAGTTTATTTGAGCTTTTGAAAGCAAAGTTCCTGCTTTACATAAGTGTTTAACCAATGCCCTTATTCATAAGGTGTGTGAACACTGTTAATTGTTCCACTATAAGTAAAAGAAGGAAATCAAGGAAGAAACCAAGTAGGTCATACTTAATATTGCTTGCAGGAGCTGTAAGAGCAGAAGTCCTATGACAGTTCCAGTAGTACTGAAACCCTTGGTCCCTGTGAGGCTCTCGGGCAGCGCACTCAGGCAGCAGCTGGTTGATAGAGATGGCTGGATGTCAGGCTTCAGAGATGAACCAGAGGAAGATATTTTCTCTTGTCTTTCATATTGCAGTTGCTAAAAACAAGTTATCCCCACATCTAGTGACAATGTTGCAGATAAAAATATCTTTTCTGGTTTGTAAGAGAAGGCATTGCACTTTTGTTCTGACTTCATGCTGTGTGAAGAGCTAAGGGCTGTGTGACTGCCACCTCCCCTTCCACCAGCATTTGGCTCCATGTACCCATGGCAAGCGGTGCTTGGGGATTGTACCTGCAGAACAGGTGCTACCTGAAGACAAAACTGCCAGGGTTCTGGTGATTTTTCGTCTTCTCAGCAAATAGTCAGCCAAGGGAATTTGGGGGTGTTCTTCAACAACATTTTTTTCAAAGGCTTTCTGGATCTTTCCCTCCCTCCTTTTCTTGCTGCTGGCAAATGGAATTCCAAGCCAAGCAGATGCTTATGGCCTTTGCCATCACATTTGTTCGCCTTTTCATCTTCAGGCCTTACCATTCCAAGGCCAATACTGCTCCTACCATTCCTGGTGCTGTGGGTTTGCTCTAGTTAAAAATTTGTCCCAGTGAAAAACTTCAGAAGAGTCTGAACTTTCCAAGTAAGCCTGGAGACAGCTAACAATTAACTAGGACAGGTGGTGGTTTCACATGAAACTTAGTATAAGATCAGCTGCATTTTGCTGATCATGACTGAGTTCTGCTTTGTGAATCAGAATTTGATTCAATGTGAATATTAATTTAAAATCACAAGTGAGAAGTACCTACACAAATCCCTCTGCCCCTGCAGCAGGGCCATGAGCACGTATGCTGAGAGTGAGACTTCACCGACGACTCACCAGCCACTGCTTTAATTTTGTGCGGTGAGATTTTTGGTCAGTATTTGCCGTTAAATATACACGGCAAGAAAGTCTTTCTCTGGATGAAGTCTGTAAAAGCAAGAACAGAGTTATATAATAAATAAAAACCCAGATGTCAAAGCTAAATGTATCATTGATATTTTGCATATGTTTGTTTTCTCCTACAAGTCTAGAATTTGACCCAAGACTGTCAGAGTGCTCAGCTTCACCGAGAGGTGCTGCAGTACTGGCTCTCTTCCCCTCATTTTTTAATCTTTGTAATGCACCGTATAATTTCCAGGAGTACTTCCAGATCTGTTGCTGGAGCAAAGCAAAGAACCATTGGAGCTCCACTTGCTCTTGGATGTGTGGATGCAATGGAGCCCAGCCTCAGGCACAGCCATCGCACCCTGTGGGTCTGAAGCACACAGGAATTGTGCAGCTTCTCTCACTTTTGGTATCTGCTAGAACAGCCATGCTTTTGCCATCCAGCCTGGCATCAAGTAAAACAGTATTTCCCAGCTGAACACTTTAGGAAATTTAAAAGTATTTTTGATACAGTATTCTAGTGAGAAAAGTTATCACCAAATGGCTCATTCTTTTAGCGTTAATATCATTCATGCAACAGCACCTGCCTCTCCAGCCATGGTAGCAGCTGTTTGAGTTGAAAATAGGAATGAAACCTTGATGGTTTCATATCTCTACTATTGCAAATTACACTAGCACAGACACTGCCGTCTGGCTTGGATCTCAGGGGTAGCTCCGAGCTCTGGATAACTTTCCAGAGGTGGGATAGCCTGCATCTGTGAGGACTTTGAGAAGCTTTTGCTTATTAAAAAGCAAAGAAGGCTGATTTTTATGTAAAGACTTCAGTGTAAAATTACTCTAAAAAGAATGAGCTATCAATCTGTGATAATATCAAAGAGGGTTTAAGTGTGAGCTGTCAGTCTCACGTGGGATGCTGTACAGGCACTACACACTGTAGGGTTTTGTCTTCCAGCTCCACATGAGATGAGTTACCTGCACAAATCCCTTAGCTGCAGGGTAATCTAAAAATTATGATATTGCTGTTCTTAACAGATTGTGGGTAGTGCTATTGAAATACATTTGAACACCCGCCTGAATGGCCTTGCAATTTTGTTTTCCCTTTTAAACCCCCATAGTTTTATAGTGGAAGAACTCTAATATACATAGATGTAACCAAAGTGATTTTTCTTCATTAGGGTGAAACCTCATTCTTTTTCTGATTTTTTGTTCATGCTAGTTTTCATAGCCTGCTTTGAGAGGAATCAGTTATTTTAGTCCTACTCTATTAAAAATAAAACAATGGTGCAAACTAAATACACTTTTGAAAAATAAAATGTGAGGAATTTACTGCAATTACACAGTGGTGAAAAAACTTTGTATTTCATTGGGAAAATAATCTGTATGGATCAGTTCTGCCTTGAGGAGCAAGCTAGTCTTATTAAAGCAATCCAACTACATATATAAAAAGGACAAATATTTGTTGAATTGCTGCAAAGAGGAACTCGACTTACATTGCCCATCACTGGTAAAATGTGATTTTTTAGCTTAATTTAAATTCTTTTTCTTTCTGAAAAGTGCTTAGTATTGCTTGGAAGCCGTATTGATCAAGGACTCTTATTCATCTTGTGCTGGGTTGGGGGAATGACCAAAATAAATGGTAGTAATCAGTATGGTAGAATTTTTTCTGCAGAGCAAAGAATATGATCTGCTGATAAAGATTTTGATTAGGGTTTTTATTTAGACAAGGATTTTGCCCATATACTGTTGGCATCGGGCAGCAGCCCCTGCTCCCCATGCCCTGTTTTAAGTTATAGAGAATTAATCATTAAGAACAATAACCACCAGTTAACATGTGAGGTGTTTCTCCGTGGCAGGTTTCAGCAGTGCCCTGTTGAAGTGCAGGAGGGTACAGTCTGTTTCATGCTCAGACCCAGAGCCATAGAGAGGCCCCTTAGATGAGGTTCTTTCACCTGCACACGTGGCTGGACACAACTGTGCACATCACTTTGTATGGACTGTGCTGGTAGTTACAGTAGGGGTGTATTTCTGAAAGAGACATACAGTTCATCTGGAAGTTCGCTTAACTCCCTCACTATAAAATACAAATTCTAAAAGCTAGCTCATTTGCCGAGTGTTAATTTTTAAAAATAAAACCCATCTGACTTTGGATTATTGATTAAGCCACTAATTACTGATTTACTTGCTCTTGAAAAAAATGTCCTTTAAATAAATGGTGGTTTGGATGTATTCAGTAAATTATTGTCCTTTATTAAATTGTATTATTAATCTCCTACCACCATTTAAGAATTAGAATTTGCAATGAGCCATGGAATTCAAGGTATTGTTCACTCACTCAAATCTTAAGTCGTGATTTTCTGGTTTGAATATCTAATGCACATATATATACATATAAAAATATTTCTACAGTATTGGCAAAAGCTTATTGCTGCACATCCTCTATGCATCCTCTGCAAATCCATGACTCAATATCGTTTTGGAATTACGTTGTTAGAAATTTGAGTGAAATAGAGAATTAGACAGAAAATCAGCCCTCGAGAGTATCATATGTTGAGAATCTATGAAAGGAAAAAGAGGAGTTTGACAGTGAGGAATCAAATTTATTAGGCAGATATTAAAAGAAATTAAGACATCCTCTGACTCAGAAAAGTATCTGAAGTGTGAAACAGATTATCCGATGCAAGGACTAAATCTGCCAGGCACTGATGCTATTGAGATACTGTCCGTCTGAAAGAGAAAACACAATGCACTGGTAAATCCAAATAGCTACAAGCTCGTATTTCCAATCCAGGCTTGAACTGAATCCTCTTCAAATTGTATTCAATGTATAGATTTGTCTTAATATAGATTATTTGGCCCTTTTAATTTATAACTTATGCCTATCTAAGAAATACGGGCTTTTTCCACTCTTCTGTACTGTTTATACTTTCCCTCCCTGTGCAAAAGACAGGTAGCCTACTCCATTTATCTGTATTTTACCTATGTTAAAGACATACAGCTGATAATACAGAGAGACACTGGTCTTCTGATTAGATTTAGCTTTACATGGCAAAGAATGGGGAAGAATCCAGCAATGTGGTAGTTAAAATATTGTACTGTATCTAGGGGAATTGTTTTATTGTTTCTGCATAGATTACAACTATTTTTAGTGGAGTTACTAATGTGTGTCATTTGAGGATTTGGCTCTATATAACTTTGATTATGAAGCAGTTAAAATATTTCTTTAATCTAGAAAAATTAAAAAACTTTAAAACAACAACAACTTTATGATAGGTCCTGTTTTTCATGAAAAGTAACTTTTTAACATATTTTACACCTCAGACTCCTAACGAAGTGTAATTCTGATGGTGATCTCATATCAATATACTTAATGAGACAACTTACACTTCAGACACATTGCAAGACATGAGCTAAATGGAACCACAGAGGTGGATTTTGCTTTAGATTTTGACCATAGTTGTACATTGTTCTAATTTGCACATTCTCTGATAAAGGCAAGTTTAGAAGTACTCAATACTTCGATACTTTCTGAAGGTCCACTGAATTTCTCATGTATGACTAAAATGCAATGTATATGCTTTGAAGTATTATATTTAACATCAGAAAAGGAATTCTTGACTGGAGAATTTGCAATGATCAAACAGCTCAGTCAAATGTGACCTAAAATTTGCCTCATATGGTTTCAGCAAATTCTGACCTTTTAATCCAGTGGTTACTTTTAAACATGGCTAGTGCAAAGATTTTCTATTCCAGTAACTTAAACCACCATCATTAATGGAGAAAGCTTAACCAGGATTCTTTTTTTCATTATGCATTCCTTTAAAAATATAATAAATAGCTTTTTCTTCCCAAGTCAAATTGTGTCAGTTACAAATTCATGATATCTTTCCAGGCTGAAAGCCTTGTTCTTCCTGACAGGTGTCAGGTTCACCAGTGATGCAAATTAATATTAAAGGACAATAAATGAATGACAGAGAAAATCTTGAAAATCTCAGCCTAAGACACTCAGCTGTGGACTTTTAATGCCTATAAAGTATGAATAGCACCCAGGCAAATTACTGAAGGATTCAGAGCACTGATATGTGAAGAGAACAAGACAATCCAGATGACAGGCTCATAGAAGACAGACCAATGCATTTTAGGTGCCACCTGGACATATAAATACCTCCCATACAAGAGCAGTACCCGTGGTACTTGGGTCATTTGGTGTAAGAAATAAAATTTCAGTCATTATTGCTTAGTTATTATTTATTACACTTCACAGCTAAATTAATTTATAAATCTGTACCTCTAAATACTACTTTTTGAATATAAAACTTTTATGATAAAAACATGGATGTGTATTTAGGGTTGAAATTAAACAGAGAAAATGGTGTAGTATTTTGAGAATGTTGCTGTTGCCCAAATAATTTTTAACATTATTATTTATATTTAATGTTGCATTTTCACTTCTTTAGCTGAACAGTTTCTTTTACTGTGCTGAGATGAGATAGTGCCACAGGCTGCAAGTTCCCTCTTGACTTGCATGATGATTCTCCGTTAGTTAGCCTCAGAGGAGAGTGCTTCTACAGGTACAGTCTTTCTTCTGTGAAGGCAGTGTTTCTTTCATGTGGAATGGTTCCCTCATTTAAGACAACTGAAGCATTATTGCTTTAAGAGTGTAATAAATATAAAGGTTGAATCAGACTGCATACACATGCAGGTTATAAACGTGACAGCAAGTGAATCTCCATGATAACCATACAACAAGACAGAAGAAAGGAGTCACTACTGGTTGTTATTGTCCACACTGAACTGCTGAGCTCATATTTATATTTTCTGAAATGTTCTTCCAAGGCGTGCTGAAGGCAGGACCATTTCCTGTGTGAGCGTGCATGTGTGTACCTGAGAGGTGAAGGCAGATCCATTGGGCCCACACCACACAGAGAACTGAAGAAGGGGATTCTGAGTGGTGGTGCACAATGTCTGATGCTGTTAGGTTGCAGCCTGGACGTACTGGGCTCATTGGGCACTGATAGCTCATTCTATCAAAGCGTATGTTTCTTCAGAACTTCCAGACATCTGGTCTTCTGCCTGATATCAGAAACTTGCAGACGTCCACATAGCCAAATTGTGAGGATTTTTTTATTTATCCAAGGCAGATTTTTCGAAGTCCAAAATTTATTTGTCCATGCAAATTTATACTTAGGGTGGTTTCAAGACATGCTCAAATATCCTGTCTTCAATAATTTTTTTTTTTTTTAATATGTTTTATAAGAAGGACTGATGCTGTACAGACAGATCTTGTTCTTGACTACAGGGTGGTTTTAGAAGAGAATCAGCCAGAAGTATTGATGGTGTTATTGGTGTAAAGCCCATAACTGTTACGTTTGGTTCAGTTTAGCAACAATAGTGGTATGCCCTACTAGATCTTTTATTGTCGTCTAAATACTGAAAAATAAAGCAGCTTTAAAAGTGACAGGTATCTTACTCCTTTCCTTCTACGTGAACAAGTGCAAGTCACAAAAGTGACACGGTCAACTGACTGTGTCATTTTGTCATTTTTCATGAGAAGGGAAGCCTTCATCATCTAGACTCATCAGGCCTTGTGTCATGAATAACTTCAGAAGATCTTAAACTCAGATGATATTTCTTATATGACGATATAATCTTCCAAAAAGAGTTTGCTTGTACGGCCTCCACGCTGTCTTGCTTGCACCTGTCCATATTGACCTGTCCAGTTTCTCTGGGGTTTTTATGCCGCTGCCTTTTTTTGGGCTACAATCCTCAATGTCCAGCACAGGGAAGCAAAGGTCAATTTAGGGAGTTCCAGCTACCTATGAATGAAAGGGAGCTTCCCTACAATGAAAGGGAGCTTCTCTACTCTGTGTTTCTTCTCTCCTCTGTCTGCTGAAGAGCAAGAACTGAATCCAGCCCTACCTCTGCAGGGTGCACATCTTCAGGAAAGCAGATGGGGAAGCCCTGGTTTGCCTTCCCAAAATAAATATGAGAACCAGTGTGTTTACAATGTCTGCATGAAATCCCCCTTCATGGGGAGGTGTAAAATTGCTCCTTGACCTGGCAAGGAAGGTTTTACAGGAAGTAGTGACTAAGGTGATTAAACCAGACATTTTCAAATAAGGAACTGAACAGGCTTTTGAAATAGTGAAGGGAATTATCCATGGAAATGAAGCTCCAGAGAAATGCATTCTTCGTCTCTGATTGCCTGCAGTCCAAGCAGAGGTGCATTTCTGAGCAGTATGGCATGAGTTGCCTGAGAGAGGACTGGAATGAAGTCAGTGTCCTGATCTGTAGGTTATGAGATGTTACCTGGAACTGCTTTATTGGCAGCTGCTTAATTTACAGACTACACCAGAGCTGGTAGCATACATGTGTTCATAACGGGGTTACAGTGGTCCTCATATTCACACCCATAATTTTGCCCAGGTGTCCCTGCAGGCTCAAGATCTCCATCCCAGATAGTGTTGGAGGGACAGAGGGATGCTACTGTAGTCCACTTTGACATCAACTCTTTTCACTGTCACCTGCAAGGTATATCAGCTCTTTTGTGAGCTTTTTTCTGGTGTGTTTACGCATCTGTAGTTTCACATGCTTTCTCTCATGTAAACAAATTCAAGTGTTTCCTATCTCTTGCTTGCTGTTCACCAGACTGATCACTTGTGCTATGGCAATAAAGTCATTAGTTAAGGGTCTGTGTGCTGTACAAAGCATGAAAACAGTGTGAAGAGCAAAAGTGAAGAGTTGCATTTAACAATTTTCTATATTTCACTCCTGGTATTAGGCTTAATTGTTCTTTGACTCTTTAATGCAGAGATGCTTTAAGAAGATGGCTTTATATCTTTTGCAAAGATAGATGTCCAAAACCCATTCATAGTGATAGTTGTTAGAGAGTCTTTATATTGATTCATCCTTTTTTTTTTTATGAGGCACTGTTTTTTTTATTATCCCATTCACCCTTTTTTTTTTACTCTAAATTTTTAATTATTACCTCAGTGTCACTGGGAAAAGCAGTAATTGTCTAAGTATTTGTTATAAAGATTTACTTTTGTTTCAGTCATGTGGCACTTTCCTGCTATAAAATGCAGTATTATAGAACAGCACAGGAAAATTTAGGTTGAGTAATTTTTTCCAATCAATAAGTGCATACATGAGTGCAGCTGCAGATACGTTTGAAGGCTTACCTACCACATCCATCATTTATACTGAAACTCAGTCAGACATACGGAGCATTGCTGTCTCAGCTCTCATTGTGGGGACAGGACAGCTCCTGCTTACAGAAAATAAATTTATTGACACCCTAGTCTGTATTGATTGAAGGACTGCTCTTTTTGGGGGCATGCATTTTCTTGTATTTTGACAGGAAAATACTACAGATAGTAACCTGAAACAATGGAGAGATTTATTTAAGTGACAGCCCCGGGCACCCTGCAAATTCATAGCTCCTCATAGCAGGTTTTCCTTTAACTCACACTATATGGGTGAGAGCAGTAAATAATAAATAATGGGTAAGGTCCCTCTCTGCTGAGAAGCTCTGTAACTTGTCCCTGGCTGTTCCCATACTCTTCTCACACAACAGCCCCCTGCTACAGTACAGCCCTGTGGGTGCTGTGAAACAGAATGTTACAGTGGTGCATAAATTTCTGCTTCTCTTCTCTGAAATATCCCATTTTCAAGAACAGTATTACGTATGAGTGTTCTGTTTAGTTTTCCATTATATATTTTTAATGGCATAAGTCTTGAATTGCTTCTGGTCAATAACCCCTTTTAATTCTTGGTTATCTTTTATGTGTATGCAATGAATTAATTAAAATAGGGAAAAATCTTTTAAAAGACTATTTCTGTTTGTGCTTCTCAAACATATCTGTTTAATGAATAAAAACTAATATAAAATAACATCACATCTCCTTGAGAGGACTCCTTTGTTTCCCTTGAAGTTCAAGATAAACATGAAAAAAACTAATCCCAAATGTTAAGAAATATAGAAAAGTAAGAAATAATTACTATTCACCATAGCCCTTACTTTGCTTTAACGAAATGATACCAGCTGTCCCATATTTTATTAGAGCAATAGTAAAGACCGTGGTGGCGATGTAGGGAGTGCTTCCATGTGGGCTATCTTCTCATTCTTCTGCTTGAACCAATCTGGGCTAAGTTCCTGTTACATACTGGTAGTGGAAGTACGGTGAGTAGTGTGTGTTTGACGCCCATGGGGCAAGCAGTTGTTTGGTTCAGAAAGGCTTCCAAAAGGCATCTTAGGTCTGCTTGTTCATCATGCCTCGTGGTATTAAACTGAATTATTTTCTCATCCATATATGTTTGTCCTACCTTTGAGATCTGGGCTGTGAGAGGTGAGAGATCAGGATATTTTAGAAGTCATGCTGCTTAAGCAGGAAGCTTCAGAAGGCACAGGAACATTTGTTGGGCTCCTGCCCAGGCTTCAGATAAATATGGATGTTTGGTCTCTACAGCTTTCCTTTCAGGTCCTTTTCTGAGCACTATGTTTGTGTTAAACTTTGAGAAGATGAGACATTTATTCCCTTTTCACACTGGACAGACCTTCAAAAAAACATCCTGAAATGATGGCCTTATATTTTCTTATGTGTGAAAATCAGGTAATTATTTGCATGGGTAATTGTGAAAATAGTGCCTCAGGTGTTAAATGTTTTTCTCCTTCCATATATGTCACTCAAATATTTTTTTAACACATCTTTTACATATACAAATCTATGTGTGCCTCGACATGAGCTAAAAATTACATCCCTTGAAAGCTCAACACTATGTTAGGAGATAATTGCAACTTCCCATAGGAGGGGAGAATAGTTCTTTTTATTTTTAATCTATAGTTTGTTTTATAATAGGAATATGCTCTCTGTATAATATTTGCAATAAAAAAGCTTTGAGATTGATTAAATGCCTTAGGTTCCTCTTGGCCATTAATCAAACTTGGCAGCCATTTATTGCTTTGAACAGTGCAAGGCAGTAGAGATAATCCTTTAAATATAACAAGTCCTTTCAATATAATGAAGTATAAATACTAGCATGGTGGTGAAAAAGTTATGTCTTTTAGTAATGGCATAGTAATAATATATTGTTAGTAAGCAATGATCCTAGTTTTTATGATTTCTTACAAGCATGAATTGTTTATCATTTATGTGCAAACAATTTCCACTCCAAAAAAAAAAATTATCTGCCTTTGTACTTCTAGGTAATTAAAAAAAACACAAATATTGGATAAAAGGAAAGAGGAAAAGCACATCTGCCTGTATGGGCCCTCCCTCCTCACACCCCCAGGACACACATTTATCCAGATTACTGCAAATTTTCTTGCGACACTGTTTCTCTCACCAACTTCAGAGAGCAGCCCTTTATTTGAAATATTGCATTGTCTGAGATTAGTCATGATTTCCTGTTTGAATGCAGAGCTGCAGGTCAGCAGCTGACTGGGTTCTGGTCCTTTGGTAATGGCCAAGACCTGTAGTCCCAGAACCAACAGGTGCTAAGAAGCACCATTTAGTGAGCATGGAGTAAGGAACAGAGCACCCTGATTCACATGGATATGTGGTATTTTGTGTTACGTTGTGTTGTGTTACAGCAAAATCCCACAACATATTTTGAAGTGTGTATGAGGCTGCCTAAGAAATAAGTTTAAATGCAATTATTCCCAGTATTGTTCCTAATGCAGTGTGACAGCAGACTGCTTTCTGAGCTCTACAGGTACCTGGGTAGCATCATACCTTTCTGCAAACTGCCCCAAATTGTCCAGTAATTACAGACAAAGAAAAGACCTTCACTTAAACACACAACAGAATTTATTTTCCACTAGAGCTTTGGATATTTCTAGGACAATTGCTTAGCCTATTTTTCCTTTCTAGTCTCTGCCTGTTTACTGCTCGACCCAATTAGTCAGATTTCAATCACTGCAGAGTTCTCGGCCCCAGGTTTGATGATGACTTTCTTTGAAGCCTGCGTTGTCATGTCTGAGATTCGGGCAACCGCTCACTGTTGCCTGCTTGTGAGAGCTTTACAAATTGCTTTATACAAGTCTTCGTTCTCCGGTGCACTTTATTTTATGTGAAGGGTCCTGCTTCTTGTCCAGGGCATTGGTATGGAGGCTGGATCAGAACCTCCAATGGAGTTTACAGCATGTTGTTGTCAAACAGAGGTCATCCATGACAGCAATTTAATCTGCTTCTGAATGCCTGAAGCATACCACACTTTCCAGTGTGACCTGCTGTTTATGAGAGCTTGGTGGTGAGGTGCGAGCGAGGCAGGCAGGACCAGTGATGGAGATCTCGTCTCTCCTTAACTCCTACGGCCACATGGCTTCAGTAACAGCTGGGACTCTGGATTTGAGTAGAAGACTTTCCTATTTTCTGTGTGCTCTTGAAAGTCAGGTTTGGAAGCACTAGTGATGGCTACAAATGTTCCATAAGGGCCTCTTCTTGCTTTATACATAACATTCTTAGAACTTTAGTCCTGGATTTCTCCTGGGTTGTTGTTGTTGTTATTATTCTTATTAATCTACGTATCTTGGTCTGTATGGCTGTTGATAAGCATGATTTATTCAAACAGGGTCTAAAAACCCCAAATTTTGCTAACTTCCCAAGTGTCCTGTGTGGGCACAAGAGATCTCCGAGGACAAAACATCTTGCCATTAATTTTGTTACAGAAGTGCACAGATCCTTTTCCTGACTAACAGAATAGCTGCTCCCATAAAACCCCCGAAAGCCTGCAGGAGGGCTGCTGTGCACTCCAGCTGTTGGCTCTGCCAGTGCCAGGTGCTGCTGGCTGACCAGGCTGGTGGGGACATTTCTTGGGAACTGGTGGTCCCTGCCTGCACCTCCACACCCCTCTCTGCAGGCTGGAGCAGAGCTGCAGCCCTTGGGACTAGCCATGCACAACTTGTCTTGCATTTTTAGGTAGGGTCACTTGCTTTAAGCGCAGTGTAAAATCCTTAATGTAATATTTAGACAAATAATCTGGGTAGTAAGAAGGATTAACACTCCATTTAGTGCTTTAGCCCTTGCGTCATACGGGGCTCCCTGAAAACCTCTGTTCTTGCTGTGACATCCTTCTGGCAGCACAGAAAGGACTGTATCTTGCGTTGACTCATGAGTTTATTTTGCCATTCCGATGCCTCCCAAGCCATAATTTACACATCCCTTGTCTGGTATTGCCTTCCAGCGCTGAGGGTGCATGCAGCACTGCTGTGGTGCCACTGGCAGGCACCATCTGCTTCCCCCGGAGAGAGGCACCCATCACCATCTGTCCAAAATACGCACCTCATCCCTCTCTGCATGTCATTTGCAATGCTTTGTTTCATGATCCAATCTAGTTTTTCCATATTGTATTTAATTTTGTCTTCACTATTAAGGACCATAAAAAAATTAGTGATTTGTAGTAGCAGACGGACTACTAGAACTTAACTTTCACAGTATGTAGCAGTTTCAGTGCAGATATATTCCTACCCTATACAGAAATGATTTTGCACATTAACATAAAACTTTCTTTAAACATTTGTGATGCTACCAATGAAATTCAAGTTTGAGCAATATTAATTAGGCTGAAAAAATATCATAGCCCTGTGGCATAGGTAAATGTAACCTGTATTGAGCTAAACTTTAAAAGCAAAATATATCAAAGTGATACTTTATGTATTGACAGTTGTTGAAATACTGGGCAAAATGTTGCACGTTGCAGTTTAGTTTCACAAATGGCAGTCTGGGTTCTTCCCTGACGCTTATTGTATAAACTGACTGATTTAATTTAAGCAAATATTGCCTTCAGTAGGTGGTATTTGCAACAAGCTTTCTGTTTTTGGAAGATGTGGTCAAACGTCCTTTATTGAATGCTATCATAGCACCACTGCAAGATTTCAGACAGTGCAGCCCTCTTACAAGGATCCATCAACATTTTATTATGGTAATATTCCTTCTTCTTCCTCCAAACTGAAGACGGGTTGTCTACACACAGGTCCACAGTGATCCCTAGGATGGTCGGGTTCAGCTGCTGCACCAGCATCCCTTTCTCCCTCTGAAGAGATACAAGGAGTGTGGTGTGGATTTGCAGTTGTTCAGCAGGAGGAAGTATGTGTGAGGTGGTGCAGACCAGGGGTTTTCCAGCAGCAGGATCTTCACAGCAGCTTGTATGGGGTGTGGTGTGGCTGGGCAGTCCCCAGCCAGCTCCTGCCTCTGTGGCTTTCTTTAAGGTTTAATATGAGAATCACGCATCCTTTCCAGATAATTTTTCATAATTCATTTTTTACTTATTATTTCTTTGCCAAATACATTGTTCCCTTCTAATCTTAGTGCTGGTCACTGGCTGGAAGCTTGTGTATGGAAGCATTATTTTGAAGATTTAGGGATAGAAAACATATAGGTTCCAGGTCCAGAAAGTACATGGGAAAACCTAGAAGTTATTTGTCTGAGGAATTAAAGTCATCATCTGCAATGGACAATATTTACAGTATCTATCTACTTTTATTTCACAGCTTTAGTGTAAATCCTTACTTCCACATAAATTTATTATTTACTTTCATCGCCAGAGACCTTGCCTCAAGTTATTTATCATATATATTGTGTACGATTGTATTTCAACTTCAAATTATTACTGGCAGATATGAATATTCCTTGGCAGTTCTCTTTATTACACTTTGTACTTGGCAATTCATTTTTCCTGATCAAGTCAGTATGTCAGACCTGCAGGTTTCATGATTTACTACTATGCTTCAGTACTTTTTGTCTTGAATATCCAGCTGTTCTCCAGCTGTTATTTTAGCATATGTCTTACTTTTAGAAGGTTTTAACTGTACTGTAAAAGCTCTAATGTAATTCATCTCTGTAATCCGGTGTGATTATATTATGTACTGTAATCATTACTGGGACCCTTTTGCTTTTCTTTTTTATTTTGAATATGTATCTGTCCTACAGCAAATGACTAATATTTCTTACTCTATTTTGGAGAAAACTCTAATTTTGTTCAGGTGGTTTGGAGGTCAAAACAAACAGTACTTAAGTATATAGAAAACAGCAAGCAATAGCATTATGTCTGTCATAAGGGATATTATGTTCACACAGAACACTACTTCCTGCAGAGGTCTAATAACAATTGTTTAAAGACATGTTAATTGTTATAAGCGTTAGCAGATACCTTTATTTAAGTACAGGTATCTTATTTGGTGTATAATGTTAAAATTTGTGTATAGCTTTATTTGGTCATCCTAATTCAATCTAATT
This sequence comes from Phaenicophaeus curvirostris, assembly GCF_032191515.1. Taxonomy (NCBI): domain Eukaryota; kingdom Metazoa; phylum Chordata; class Aves; order Cuculiformes; family Cuculidae; genus Phaenicophaeus; species Phaenicophaeus curvirostris. The sequence goes on along the minus strand of NC_091399.1, from coordinate 1,448,196 downwards.
CAAAGAAATTCCTCCAAAAGAGGAAGAGTATTTTTCCCCTTTCAAAATGTTTACTAACTCTGATTACTTTATTTCATATACAGTCAAGTGCTGCCTAATTTGTGCCTGCAGTGCAAACATTGCATCAAATTGCAGATGTCAGTTTTTCTGCTATATTTGCTAAAAAAGCTAATTTCATTTTATGCAGTGATTTTCTGTTAGTTTGTCCCCATGGTATCGTTTCATGGTGTGGGGTTTTTTTCAGGGCAGAGTGCTTACTTTATGCAATAAAAGAAAACAATCTGGTTTACAATGAGGACAGTGGAACTGCAGAACAAGCATCCAATGTTGCAGTAACTGTTCAATGATTTTGGTATTTGAGTTACATGACTGCATGTAGAAAGGAAGGATTTCTGTGAAGACTATACAGTCTTCAAAATAATTAAGTGAGGTATGTATGTATGTATGTATGTATGTAGTTTCAGGTCTTATTGTGAGCCAGTAAGTCTGTGATGGTCTGTCCAGCCAGCCTGTTGCCATTTTAGCTCTAGTTTTCCATTTTTGTGTAGTCCCATCATGACCATTGAGTTGGTGGGGAGCGGTCTGAGCTGAGCCTCACCCTGTGGCCAGGCAGCTAGGCCCTTCTTAGGGATATTTGTCCTTTATGCAGGTATAATTCCTTTACTTATATTTTCAGAAATGGACTCAAATGCAAATCATTTACGTTTTTTATTAGGCTTTAAAATGTGATTTTGTCTCATTTTGCATGTAATGCAGAATATTTTGTATTTAACAGGTGTTTTCTACGTGCTGTCGTGTGAAGTTCCCATTGTTCTTTGAAAATATTTTCTTTAGAATAGTTACTGCTGAAAGGTTTTACCTCTATGGTTTACACTTACTCAAGGATGTCTAAATCACTGCTGCATGGAAAAAAGACGTGCCCCCCGTGCGCTACGGCAGGGCTGGTGTGGAGGCCAAGTGGGGTGAACTCTATGAATGCTGAGCTGGGATCTGCAGCCAGCACTGCTGAGGTATATTTCAGGAGGAATATGGGTTTGCCCAGTTGCATCCGTTGACACTGTCTTGAGGATCTGACCCATGAAGCCTGTTCTCAGAACAGTTAGAGCTCCCTCTGCTTGTAGGCAATTTATGCATTGCATTAATTGTATTTACATTAGTGCATAAAGTCATTCCATATAAACCATGTTGAGAGCTGTATTGATTTTAAAGATGGTAACTCTGCATAAGGGTAAAAAGAGCAAAAAACCGGGATCATTGGAAATGGGCATATGTAAGAAGGTTTCCAGTATACTTATTAAGGTTTCCAGGATATTTGAAAAAATAGAAAGTACCTATCTTCATGTATGTTGTGAATTATGATTAATTTCTAGGTTTTAAAAAAGTAATTTATTACTTTGATCAAGCTAAATTAGTAAGTTGACCGCATTCTAGTCTGACATAAATTAATTACTTTGGTGTCATGATGCCTAACACTGGCTCAGAGTACTAGTCAAAATTTCATGAGTTAGGGCTTTTTTCTTTATCTCAAAGTATGAAAGAAAAACATCATATGGAAACAATCTTGTTGTATGAGATTGGAACTGACTTGTGTATTACATTTATAAGAGAAGACTTTCTTGTGCTTTAATTATACAAAGACAGTATGTCTGCAGTACTGCCACATTGTGTTCAGTGCAATGACTTGTCTGGAATGCTATTCCAGTAAATGGGAGGCAATTGAGAAGGGTTTATCCATGGCAGTGGAAACACAGACATTTCCTTTGTTAAGCCAGCTCTACAAAGACTTTTTCTGTGAATAAGCTTTAAGTTTTTGAAAGGGCTGGGACTCAAATTTGCAGCCTCTCTGCCAAGCACTCAAACTGCATGATTTTGCATGTGCATGCAAAGACCTTTTCGTTACAAATAAGATCCTAAGGGGCTGTGAGCTGTAGATGAAGGTTTCTGTATATTCACCAGCTCTGGGACTTCCAATTTGCTATCACTATGAGAGCATTATGTTATAAATGAGAACAGCTTGGTGAGAGCTGTGGGTTCTTCTTGTCTGGAAACAGATGCATTCAACATATTCTGATAAATTCACAATATTGAAGACTGGGTTTATTTCAAACTCAATGCTTCTTCCATGTTGAGAGGAATCCTTCATTAATTATTTCTTCTGGAGGTAGGATTATTTGTAAACATGTTTTTTGTGAGATTCTTCACCGTGACTTGTCCACATTTGAATTTTGAAACACTTTTCTAGGCATATGTGACAGCTTCAGCAAGTTCTTTAAAAAGTGCACCTGTGCTCACAATAACCAGCCTTTTTCTCAATTTTGAGAAAGATAAAATAAGATCTTTATGGTTATATAGTTCTGTGCTTCCCCATGCTCTCACTGTTTGGGGGTGGTAGCATCTCCAAAGTTACAGGTCTGTAGAACAACAGTCGTTCACTGGCAGTAAAAACATGTCCCTTGTTATTACACACAAAACCAAACAAACACACAGAACAAAAAAAAACCAAACAAAAAACCCAAACAAACTCAAACCAAATAAAATGAAACAAACAAACAAAAAATAAAGAGAGAGAGAGAGAAAAATATATATATTCCAAGATATTTTCAGATCTGGAGGAGGATGCAACACATTCTGCTCTCTGCTACAGATGCTGCATTCCTGTGGCTTTTTTTCCAAGTAGGTAACATGGGTGTGCAATGGGACGGGCCATGTTAAATTAGGATCAGCTGAGTTCTTATTTCACAGCATTAAAGTGTTCTGTAAAGTCTTTCAAACAGTACATGGCACCTCATTTAAAGGATACTGTGGGGACTTTGGAAGCAAAATTGAATCTAAATGTAGGTAAATTGTTGTCTCTGGGGTAAATCTGCTGGGCTTATGTCAGTTTGCTAGGCTAAGGACTTTATGTTCAATAAGTAAGGAAAGAAACTGCAGTAAATGAATAAAGTGCTAACAGACCCAAGGAAATTCAAAGTAAATTCTTATTTTCAGGGTTAGGAAGTAAATAATGCTGAGTGAAATGTATCCTTTACTTCCAAAATTCACTGTAAGAATATAAAATACTCATGTTTGGTTATGTGAAAGGTTTGTGTGATCTGAATACACATTATCCATGAAAGCTGAAACCAGCAGCCAACATACTGTAGTGAACTGAAGGGAAATGCTGTGAAGTGCCAGTAGGCAGTGCTTCCTTTCTCTATCAGAATTCAGGTCAGGACTCTGCAAAATAAGAGGAATGAGGCTCAATCCAGTGCTGCTGAGCACCATGGGGTAGGGGGAGCCTCTCCTCAGGCAGAAAGGAAGGAGAGGGACTGCCTGCAACTCATACCAAAATGTGGAATGCCATTTTATGTTCATATTTATAATGGTTATTAGTTGCTCAGCTTATAACCCAATTTATAAAAAATCAGTGGAGTGGTCAGCTTAATTAATCAGGTTATAACTGCTCTGGAAAGATCTCTCTTTCAAATGTAGCTGCCCATAGCTATCTGAATATTCAGGTTAATAGTGTTATGCAGCTATGGTGAGCGAGGGCTATGAGAGGATGCTCACAGGAGTGGTAATATCTCCATGTGAGACATGACAATAAACCATCAAAAAAGGACCAGCTTCCTGAATCATCATCCATTCCAGTTAGAACCAGATACTCATATAAATTAATTAAATACAAATATTTAGGGTAAAACATTACCTCTTTTTTATCTCTTGAGTATTCAAAAATTAATGTGCTCTAATGGGGGGGTGTTTCCAGTGCATTTGATGAAGCTGAAATGTTGAGAATTTTATCTGGTCTTTGCCCTTCTCAGCTCACAACTCACACATGATGACCCCAGACCAGGAGACTGCCAGCACTGGGTGCATGCCTACAGCCCTGCAAAGTGTGTTTTGAGAAGTTTTCAGTGCAAGGTTTAGAGCAACCTTTGTTCTAGGGTGCTGAAGCAGCCTGATCTTGTCAGGCTTTCATTGTAGGTTCTTCCACCACCAGGCCAATCATGGGCTGTCAGCTAATGAATCTTTGGTGCATTATCCATTTCTCATTCATTCAACATGGCTGTTTGCTGAAGAAGTCTGCTTGCTGGGCGGCAGCTTCAGAGGAAAGGCTGGTGGTATATGAGCTCCACCATGCCCATTGTCACTTTATTGGGTGAAGGCCAGATATGTCTGTTATTATTAATTATTTCCAGGTGGTAAACACTGTATGCATTCTTATTTCTGTGGCCTGTGTACCTGAAAGCTGCAGTGTCTTTCTACATCTGTCTGTTGGTTCCTTCACTCTAAAATGATTTTGCATGCTGGTAGAAAGAAACTATTAGATTTATTGCTGCCTTTTTGCCATCATGCTAGAAGTGACATACTTAATAGTAGAAAATATGAGTCTCTTGGAATTGCTGTTTAATTTCCAGTCATTCTATTCTGACTTCTGTTTATTGCATAGATAATTATTCTTTGCTGTGGTGGATAACAAGAGGGTTTTACAAAAGCTTGCTTACCCAGAGTACACTGGGCAGCCCTTCAGGGAAAAGCACATCTCCTTTGAGATCGTCATCATATTTAACCACTGAGGACATAAGTGTGAAAGTCATGCAATAAAATGCCAGTGCCTGTAGCCTTTCTCGTAGACAGAGTGGCTTTTGACCTCAAGTAGTCTTTCTCCATGTCACATAAGGTTGCTATATTTTAAGGAGGGATACAAGACTTGCATATGGCATGTCTGCAAGAGGACTGTAAGTGCATTATGCATGGTATGAACCTCCCAAGGAAGAACCTCAAAGGCACCATGCATCATCTGTACTTCCTCAACAGACTAACAGAGATCTCATCAATAATCATGATGAGTATCTGGTGTGGATTGTTCTGCTGCTGTTTCCTTGCACTTCTTTTGAGTATGTGGGTTTCTGCACTTCAGGCAAGATGTCAGTAGATTTCAGACCTGGTGGTAGCTGCTGATGGAGTGTGTGGCAGGTGTTGGCAGAGAGAGGGGTTCCCAGTAAATATGCTCATGGCCTAATGAGAAAGCAGGTAAATAGTCTACCTGGGTAAATCTGGTTTTAGGATACTAAGTCAAAATTACCGATTTCATGTCAGTACACAGAGGAGCAGGAGCTAAGAGAACTACATTGCCTGCACTTTCAAAGAGTTCCTGGCCAGATTTTGCAGACTTTTCTGATCAGCTATGCATTTGTTGGTTTGCTCAGTTCATCCATAAGGCTACTCCCCTGCTCACCTCCTGCCAGGAGGTAGGAAGCCATCGTGCTACTCATCCATGTAAAAGCAACCGGCATTCACCTGTTTGGGAAAGAATGAGAGAAAATGTAGCCTACACAGCCTTTGCTGAGCTCAAAGTATATATGAATCATGAAACAAAGTAGTGCCACACTGTAGCATTCACATTTTCAATATTTGTAGAAGAACTTCGAGTATTTCTTTCCTGTGGTGAAGTAAGGAATAAATAACCTAAGGCTGCATTGCTGTTGAAACAGCAGTAAAAAGTTGAAACAGAGAAATAAACAGCAAGAGAAGGAACTTTCATGAAGTGGACTTGGCTGTGGGGGATGGGTTACTGCTCCACTTTCAGTGAATCTCCTCAATAAAACATACCTTCTTTTCTTGGATTTCTTTATCCTTTAAACACTGTTTTCCAAGGGTAGAGGAGTGTTGCTTTATATTTCTTAAATATTCTTTCTTAAATATATTTCTTTAAGAGTTTTGGAAGGTAAAATATCTTCCATGCTTTTCCATTTTACATTTACTTTTCATTAAGTTACCTAAATAATTTTTTCCTCATTTCAGTTATCAAATATCTCTGCATGCATTACACAGGATTCAGATACATTTATTGAAAGATATAGCCTTTGTGTTTATGGCTGTTTTGTAGTTCAGGTTCATTTTTCAAAAGTAAAAATAGGAAGCATAGTATGCTAAGTATGCCTCTAATTTTCAGGTGGTTTGTGTCCACTCTAACTTCAATCTGGTAAATCTGTCCTTGTTGCTACTTGGGTTTTGGGTTCCATGTTGTGGTGCTCAAATTCAGGTGCATGGTGCTTAAGGATATCAATATAATTTCTGAATTCCAAGATTAGATACATTATGTGAGGTGCAGGAAATGAAATTGCATCAGAACCAAAAGTTCAAGAGCTCCTGAGAAGTAAGTTTGTTTGGTGACATGAGATACAGTTTTCTCCCATGTTACACAAATTATAAGGGAAACAAGATTGAACAATGAAACCCAGCAAGAGCCAAGTCAATAAAGTTTATTATCGGTTGCTTCCACAAAAGTCAAAGCTTTCCTTGCTTAAAAGAAATAGATTCTGAATATAGCGTGACCTGACAATGGTATGGTGTCTGTACAAATACTGAGTTTGACTGTGGCTCAATCTGTTGCTCTGGATCTATAAAGAGTCTTCCTGCACACATGCAGCAGGGATAAGAAAAAATCAGGTTTGTTTATATGTGTGGTTTTGGTTTTTTAATCCTGCTGGACAATAAATCTGCTGTAAGGCAGGAAATGGAAGGCCGTACCCTGCAGCTCCACTGGCCTCCTGCCCAGTACGTTTGGTGATGGCGCAATGGATGTGTTCCTGCAAGCTCAAGCCTCTTGCATGCTCATGCATGCTCGTGCACTGCTCATGGGGGCATCTGTCAGGGCACTGAGGGAGGAGGACATCATCCAACTTGCCCAAAACAACTTATTTCTCTCTGGTTTTTTGGAAGCATATTAAAAAAATACTAAGGGGTTTTTTATTTAATATCAAAAAGCACAGTTAGAAGCAGTCTCTTGCACCTCTGTGTTACATAAGTTTATCAGAATCTGATTTCAGCAGATTCCTTTATTTTCTTTGCAGTTAAGGAGGAAAGTCCTGTGTCTGGGAGAGTACCTTCTGGAAAATAAGGAATCAGTTTGGGAGAGGATTGTTGAGGTGACTGGCATCTTCTAATATCTCTGGACCCACTGAATGGGTCAGCCCACCTTGTATCTGGTATTAGTTTTTATTGTTATTCTGATTCAAAGGGCAGAGTTTCCAAACCCCCTTGCTCTCTAACACTCCTCACCAAAATGGGAGGCTAGGTGTGTCTGGGCAAGGATTCTGAGATAGTAACTCAGTAACAACTGGATAGTTGTTATTAAGCAGATATTCCCTTTATTAGCAGCACTGGGTGCGTGGGTGATTGGTCCTCCAAAAACACGCACACTGAGCATGACAACCATGTGTCTTTTCTATTACAGATCTATGCATATTCGTTTCATCTCACAGAAATGTATTACATATTCATTCTTCTTCAAGAAATCATTAACTTATCTCCACACCTTGTTCATATGTGCAGTCAGTCTTTTGAGAGGTCATGAGGATCCCTCCTGGGGTTCAAAGATGAAGGCTCAAAGTCCTCCTCATTGATAAACTTTAGACCTTGTGGGGGTGTAGCCCAAACTTTGAAAAAAATGGGCCTTGATCCTTTTTTTTTGCTGGCACAGCAGAGTGACTTCCCCACTTCCTTAGCTTATCTTACAGGATTCCTGTTCCTTGCACAATGGGTCCATATAATTTTGTGAGGATAATGTTGACCACTGGTATTTGCTGTACAAGCAAAAAAAGACTCCTTAGAAAATCTGAAAAGTGTTATCAGTGTGCCATATCCCAAAGCTCTCTCAGGAGAAAAATCCTATTTTTATGGTTGTTTAATTGTTTGCAAACTGGTTGTTTGTGGAAACGTAATTCAGCATCAAGAATGACTAACGCAAGCTCATTGCTGTGCTGAGCACAGAACAGTTATTTACCATGGTTACCCTGGGAGATGAAGAAAGGTACAATTATTCTGAGAGGCACTGTACATCCTGTTTACTTTTTATTCTTACTGTCTTTCAAATGCGTTTTTGCCCTATTTTGTTACAAACAAACAAAAAAATCCATTAGGCATTTTTATGCAATTTTGGACCATAGTGTTTTTAATTAAAAAGCCAACTGCTAGCCCAGCACTTGGCCACAGAGGGGTGGAAGGTGATGTCTATGGCTAGCATGATGTTGCATGGGAAACCCGTCTCCTTTCTTCATGGCTGGCATGAAATCTCTTCTGTTTTGATTCTATATATTCTACTAAACTGAGAAAGGGACAAGTTCTGATCTGGTATCACAGTCTTCATGCTCTTACCAATTTGCATACACTGATTTCCCCAAAAGGCAGTGTATTTCAGTGGTGGAGGAGCCTTTTCAGTGTGTGGCTAAGGGCATGATTTGAAAATAACAGCTACTAGGGATTACGTTATGACTAACTGTCATAAATAATGATAATATGTATTTTTGCTTGGACACTTTCTCAAATTATTCTGAACTTCAGAGACCCTCAGCTTCGGTTCTTGTATGTTTTCAGGTCTCCCTTTTTGCGGTCCTTCCACATGAGGGCTTATTGCCTTCTCCTGGCAAAAGTGGCATTTCTGTTCCTCATATCATCATCTTGCTGTTAACCATCAGCCCAGTGCTTCTCCTGTCTTCCACCTGCCTCTTCCACTCCTTTCTCCTTTCCCCTTTCCCTTCCCAATGCTATTAAAATCTTCAGAGCCCTGCCTGGTGCTTCTCATGAAGAGCTGTTGGGCAGTTTCTGAGTGCTCATGGTTGCTGTGAGAAGAATGTAGGAATGCAATAAGCCCATAAAAGTTCCCCTATATGACCTAGGTTGACCTCGGCTGACCTCACTGAATGCACAGCCTTCATATTGGGTGAAGGGTTCATAGACTTTAGTATTCTTTGTCTTGCACCCTCATTTAGTAGACATGGATTTGATCAGTCTCACTAAACTAAAGGAAGCTTTTTTTCCTTAAAGAAAAAAAAGTGTCACTGCATAGGAGCAGGTTAGTGGAAGAATTCTTAAGCGGTTGCTCTGTTTGGTGCCCTTTCTCATTTGTCCTGAGCATGTAATAGTCAGTGGAACAGAGAAAGGGAAGATGATTTTGTCAAGCAAATATAAATTATTGGGTCTTGTCTTCTCTTCAGTCAGCAGGAAGTTGATGTTAACACTATAATTATGTGTCAGTTACTGTCCTTTGGTTTTTCATAAGCATCTAGGCCATTCCTGTTACAAAATGCTTTGAGACAGAATTAAGTAAAATAATTGAATGGGTTGTGATTTTTATCTTTTAGAGGTTTTGCTTTAATATTTAACGATATTTTAATATTTAATGTAACTACAGCTTTGTATAAGCTTGTTATTCTAGACCCTCTGGTGTGATGCTAAGAAGCTGCCCAGCTAATGCGATTATTAAAATGTTTGATATGTTGTTGTTTGGCTGGTTAGTGATATAGCGGTCCGAGAGCAAACCAAGTCAGACACAATCAAGTGTCTGCTTTTGCTTCACAAAGTTCTTTTGTCAGCCACCCTTTGAAAAGTTTAGGCTTTTACCAAGAATTGCTTAACTAATTATTGTCCTAAGCAGATAAGTGATATTATTTCCTTGTTCATCAAAGGCCAGTACTCTTCCAGTTACCCTGTAAAAATGGCAGCTGTGTGTGGATATTGTCTGCCTGTAAAATCATGAGAACTTGTTCTTCCAAATATTTTCTGAGCTATATTTCTTCCCATGCAAAACTCAGGTTTTTATATGGAATTTTGCTGTCTTTTACTCCTTACAAAAAAAGCCCAAGACTCCCTCTCCCCCCCAGTAACCAAATTTACTTGGCAAGAATGAATCAATTATTAGTTGTATTATAGCTATATTACTCTGCGTAAATTTGTTGCAGTTATGAGATACTGTTCTGGGGTACCAAACTATGCTCTTTTTAGAAGAAAATAATCTCCAGCTGCTGTCTTTTTGTGGTGGTAAAGCTATGGATGAAAATAGCTATGCATCCAGGAAATGGAACTTAATGGAAATCTTCTCAGCTTTGTCTCTGCAGTGTCTTTCATCAAGTTGTGTTCACACTGATATACTTGGTTAGGGGTTGTGGATTTTGTGGGGATTTTCACAAGCCAAGGATTTACACTCCTGACTGCTTTTCTCTGTCCTAGTAGCGTGTAAGTCAGTGCAGACACAATGAGAAAAAAACCCATCTCTAATAGAATCATAGAATTATGAAGGTTGGAAAAGACCTCTAAGATCATCAAGTCCAACAATCAGTCCAACACCACTGTGCCTACTGAACCATGTCCTGAAGTGCCACGTCTATGAGGTTTTTAACACCTCCAGGGGTGGCGATTCTACCACTTCTCTGGGCACTCTGTTCCAATGCTTTGCCACTTTTTCAGTAAATTAATATTTTTTAATATCCAACCTAAACCTTCCCTTGCACAGCTTGATGCCATTTCTCTCATTCCATCACTCATTGCTTGAGAGAAGAACCTGACCCTCACCTCGCTACAACCTCCTTTCAGGTAGTTGCAGAGAGCAATGAGGTCTCCCCTCAGACTCCTCCAGACTAAACAAACAGAAACAAATAATTAAACTCAAACCAGACTTTGTGAAGGGTCTATGCATTCCACAAATAGTCTCACATTTTAATTTCATTGCCTTATTAAATATTTCTTCCACTCTACATTTGAAGGGCAAGTCATATATTCTCTGCTTTTCTGCCACCCATTCTATGAGCCAAGCAAAACTGGGACTATTCCTCACAGGCATGGACAGAAGCAGATGTGGTGAGGTACAGGACACAAAGAAGGAACTTGTTTTTTCTCCTCTCCAGGCTATTCTGTCCTTCCCCAGAGGATCTTCATGAGGCTCTGTCCTGGCTGTTCCACTGAATCACTTATTCCCTTTTTCCTGGTTTGTTTTCAGAAGCTGTAAGTGGGAGTGAGTGATCATTCTTTCTGAGATATACTTTCTAAAAATTTCACCTTCAGGATTTAGAGTACATTTGTGGTCCTATTATTTTGTGTCTGGTAGAAACAAAAGATAAACAAGAGGCAGCATGAGGATATATTAAATAAGTATATATGGGGACACTTCCTGAATACCCATCATAACATGTTTCATCAGTACAGCCTAGTAAAGAATTGCATAATGAAATTTTCACATTGGTTGTATGTGCATCACTGCTTGCTGAAATTGAATTTGAGTGGCTGAGCGCATTTCTGCTTTTTACTGTGACACAGCACAACATTTGAAAAAATGTGATAGAAAAGTCTTCAGACCTATTTTAGTATATAATATGCATTTTTTTCCTCTGCAAAACCATCTTTGATTTTTCATAACCTTTCTAATAAGTATTACTTTTTTTGATTAACTTATAGCTAGTGGAATTTATTCTTTCAAGTGGTGGTCCTTACACTGCCTCTGGTCTACTATTAGCAAAGTTATGAGTCATTTCAATATCATTTGCTATGAGAAACCCCAGGACCAACCTCCATCTTACATTTTTAGGCTTAACTCACTTCACAAAATTAAAGCATATATTTTATACCCCAGATAGGGAAAACACAAAAAAAATATAGTTGTTACTTAAAATACAATTGAAAAGCTAAAAAAAAAGGGTAAAAAAACTAAGAAAAAGAAAAGGTTAAATGTTACTGTTCACTCTTCTTAAGGATTATGTGTGTAGTAACAATAAATCCTTTTTAGATAGTTTGCTCTTCTTTTCTGGCTTAATATTATTGATACTTTATGTGAATAATACATGCACACACATACAGATATATGCATACGATAGCATAAACACACACACATATATGAATATATGTAAGATGTAGAAAGAAATAATCTGAGGCTCAGGAGGAAGAAGGAGTGCTTTCCAACACACTTGGAAGCAGGTGGCCTTTAGGGAAGCATACAGTACGTGTCCTTCCCTTAGCTGAAGCTGATCTATCGCATATGATGGAAGTAGAGCCCAGCACAGGCTGATGTTATTTTCCATGCAGTAGTAACTAGATTGCTTCTCATCCCAAAATCAGCATGCTCTCTGAAGAGGACACATACTCTGCAGTGTGTTGCGTCCCGTGTGGCAGGCAGAGCAACTCACAATTCAGGTGAGTATATGTGTATGCAGGCAGGTTGTAAGAAGCCTGATGTCTAGTGATGAAATTCAGGCAGCTGATTGCACCTGGAATCAAAAAAAACTAACAAGATCAATTGGCAGTGATTCTGGAAAAAGCAACCTGAAGACCAAGAGCGTCCTTTTAGAACTCTGCCACTAGAAACCACCAAGTCCCCGTGAGTTTCCAGTGACTAAGTATGCCAGCTTCAGGGATGCTTGGGACCCTGGCAGATACATAAAAGTCCTCTTCCTAAGTGAAGAACTTCTAAAAGGATTTGAAAAATTCTTTATGAATCCATTCGATTTTGCTAGAGTCCCATTATTTTGCACATCTAGCTGGTTTTAATTTTGTTGATTTTTTCATTATGAAAATCACAATTGTTAATGACTCTCCTATATGTTCTCAGTGTTGCCACCAGATACAGACTGTTAATTGGTTCCATCTTGTTTTCACATGCCATTGTATACTCTCTTTGCTTCTTCTCTCCCAAATATCAAAAGGTTTTTCTACTTGACTTCTAAAGAGCTGTTCTTTAATCTCCCTTCCAGTCAATTAAATTCATTAATTAAAAGAAGATAAAGATCAGTGAGTAAAGGCTGAACTAATATACGCTTAATGTATTGTTATACCATGCTTTGTCAAACATACTAGTAATCGCTCAATTCATTTACTCATTTCAGCATTACTGATTTAAATATCTTTCTGGACTTTTTTTGGAGTCAGTTGTCACTTTTTTAATGTCTGCTTGTTGCATATCAAAATGTCAGTTTATTATGTTCAATACATTATCTATGACTTCAGTTTCCTTAAAAACTCTAATTGATATGACAGTTCTCACAAAAATTTAGTCCTGATCTGAGACTTATTTCAATCTTAATTTGAAAAGGCAGCTCTTTTTGCCTAGGGGTTTTATTTATATGTCACCTTTGCATAATTGCAATGTCATGGGGACTCTTCCTCTCTAGCTACTTCACTTTACAAAGCATTGTTGAAGATAGTCATAGCCTTTATAATAAGAGGTCAGGTTGTGAAGGCTTTCAGATAACTTCTCCTGGCATGTCATATCAAGTCATTTGCTTCTTTTCCTCATTATTTGTGTGCAAAGGAACATGAATCACCACACTGCAGAGTAACCTGGTTGTCCTCAGCAGCTCTTACGTGCATCCAAAGATGCTAATAAATCTCAAGTACAAATCTCATATACGTTTGGCCATGTGGGAGAGAAACAAAAAGTTTCATGAATGATTTGAATCCTCATGAAATCTGAAAGCAAACAGAATTGCACTGGCAAGTGTTGGATAATAATGATTTGAAAAGTTTTCATTAAATATATGAATTGGGGAAATATCTGCCTAGTGCTGTAAGAAGAATGTAGGTTGCTGAATGTAGAATTAACTCAAATGCCAAATCTTATCCCATCTTCAAAGAACATCTAGCAAAAGTCTAGTCCTCAGCAAAAGACTACACATAAAATGTTAAAATAATTATTTTTACAGGAGATGAAAAAATAAGATGAAATCTTGATAAAATGTCAATTCCTTAAAGGTCTTTGACCAAAGAATTCATTAGCAACCAGTCAGTTTCGTGTTAGGATACAGTGGTGAGGAGAGCTGGAAAGGATGTTTATAACTAGAGTCAATCTAAATTACATATTTTCTCAAAAGCTGTTCATAAAAGGATTTGTTTATAAATTTCTAGTAATAGATTAGGAAATAGTGTGTGTACGTTCATGTGTGCAAATACATATGTATAAGTATACACAAAAATCATATTTCCACTCCACTTTTTGCTTTAAGCGGATCCGGGATCCTCAGAGGTCTGTATACAGAAGGCTTTGCTGTAAAAGTGCCCTGAGTTGGAGAGTATACAGAAAATTTAATCACTTTAATATACATGAGGCAGATCCAGAACACTTTCACACTGTTATATGAATATTCATCATTTTCCTAATCTCCTTTCTCCAGGTCATTAATGAAGATCAAAACTAAAGTGTCTAAATAGCATTCCCTTTGACAAAGCATCTGATTCCTTCAGTTGTTTTTCAGGTTTCTAATAATTTTTGCCCTCCTGCAGGGTCTTTCTCATTCCTTTTCCTCGAAGCACAGTAATGCTTAAGCAGTACAGGCATGAGCTGGCTCATCGTCAACCCACTACAGCTGGCAGGTGGCTACCAGCCACTGCAGAGATGCACATCTATCCAGAGTCTGCTGGCCAGAAATTAAAGGCTGACTGCAGAATAACCGAAGTATTGAACTATATTGACCCTTTTTATAATAAGGACTCAGACTGTCATATAGTTTTTGACTTCTTTTGTGATATGTGTGTATGCTATAACAAAAAGTAGTTTCATAACAAAATAACAACAAACCTAGACTGGAATGTTGACTGTAGGCAGCAGAAATGACACTTAGAGCAAACTGCACTCTGGTTTGCAAGGGGAAACCAGGAACATCTTCCAAACTTGTCTTATGGTGCTCCCACATTTGCTTAACATGATTTTGGGGGTTGTGTGAATATGTACCACCTTCTTCCCCTTACAGCCTGGTGAGGGTGGAATGGGGAAAGAGGTGTCTGTTTGGTGGATGTGGTTCAGAAAGCTAGAGCAAGTAGAGGGCAGCAAATCAGAAGACAGAAAAAAAAATGGAGTTAACTGACATTAAAGGGAACATAATTGTCTCTCATCTTTATTTCTATTAATCTATTTCTTTGGCTGTAATTCAGAGAGTCTGTCTCTATAGTTTTACATTATTATTTAAATGCTGATTTTAACCTATAAAACCACCTGTCTGAAGTTGTTAAATAGCTGTATGAAGCTGTGAAGCAAGCTTTAAAGCACCTGATATTCAGCCATTAGGCATAAAAATATTTTAATATTTGGAAGTACTTAGATTTTGAACGGGGATTTTTTAATAGTGAATGTTGGTATTTATTCATTCTTTGTTTCTTAGGATCTTTTTTTTCAAAATAATGAATTAGTCTGAATAAAACAGTTACCAATAAAGGCATGCGTGAGTGACAGTTTGGAAGACTGTTGATTTTGCAAAAATGCAATATGTCTACTCTGCTGTTCCTCATAAGCCTCTCCAGCTTTCGTCAAAATTATTTGAGCTCAGATACTTTGTTTTGAACACTTACTGATGAAAGGACTTGACTTTCTTTATAACTCATAATGGTAACAACTGAGAGACAAACTATGATCTGGTGCTGAAGATGCTATCCCAAGACCAAGTTTTATTTCACTAACATTTATGACCGAAATTAAGAAAATTCATATTAAAAGAAGTATGTGGTGATGAGAGAAATACTTAAATAACCATAAACTTAGGTTACCCTGCTTATGAACAGAGGCAAATTTCATCCAAAATGCTAAAATTTTATATGAAATCTGATAGAAAAGTTAAGGAGGGGTCACAGACGTATCTAAAACCAGATTTTCCTGTGATTGCCTTTGGGTGGACTCCATTAAGCTCAGCAATTTTAATTCTTGCTTTGAAATTTTCAATTAATTTCTAAGCTTTTTTCAGCAAGTATAGGCTTTCTAAAGAAAGAAAACAGTAAGAGCAGTGTAAGTGTTATGACTAATAGTGGTAAGAGTAGTATAATAAGTTTTGAAAAAACACTGGATGGAATTAAGGGATCACCATAAAATACAGAAGGATGTTCACAGGTGTCTCATCAGGAAAGTGGAGAGTCTAATTGCTGTGCTCTAACTCAGGCCAGAAAGAGACTGTCCTTGTCAAGGTCACTGGTATTTTGTTCTGAATGTCAGGCTTTGATTTATCTCCCACTGCAATATTACTTGAACCTCAGATTGTAAACAATAATTACATCCCATCCTCTCGGCCAGTGTCAAGGCGCTCTATGCATATCAGCATCTTACAGACATTTCAGCCATTTTTTATCCATCTCCTATAGCTTTTCATAGTTTGACTTGTAATAAAAATATGATTGGCGCATTACCTTTGCACATTGGTTTGGGTTTTTTATATATTGGGGGTGGATTACATCCAAGGTCACCCTAACACTGAAGACTTCATTCTGAGAGTATTTTCTTTTTCTGTTTCACCATCAGTGTTCTTAATGTCTTCTATTAAACCGAAGCATGCTTCCTCTATTGTTGCTTTTTTTTTCTTTTAATATGGGTATTAAACTGCTACTGGAAAAAGAATAACATTTAAATATCAACTCAGAAATGCGTACACTTTGTTTGTTCTCTCATCTGCAAACACGATGAGTGTGTTATTTTTGTTCTAATTCTCACTACACCCCTAGCAAGGAACAATTTAAGCACTATCACTTTATTTTGCTGCCAATTTTCATGGCATTTATTAAAAAAAATCTCAACAGGTGCAAAACCTTGCAGGAGCCATTGTAGCTGGCTGGTGGTTTAAATGTGGTATACTCAGCTTCTGCCTGTTTCTGGAAATTTTGCTACTAGTCTTAGAAACTTAAAGTGTCATCTTTCCAACACGGGGGAACCTTTTCTATTGAAGTATTGTATATCTACTGCAATCACACACTGCTGGATTTGAGCTTGATAGTGAATGTGTGAGAAAGCTGCTTTTCTGATGTTAAATTTGCAGTGAATAGCAAGTGGGATGCTTTCACACTCTTAACAATTTCAGGGATTCATTTTACCACATAAATCTGGTTTCTTACAAAATGGAGTCCTGTGTCCTCTACCCCTATTTTTCCCACCCAGTGAAACACTCTCAGTTTCATCCTCATGATCTTCCTCACTCCCCTCCCCATGAGACTTGCCAACTAGGAGATGGCGCTGGAATTAGCCTGGAGCCACTTACCTACATTGAGTGTTTGGAAAGCCTGACCATGTTTGATGGTAAACTAAACGTGGTCTGTCCGAAGGAGATGGTGAAGGTTGAGTTGCTCCTGCCTTTCACAGTTCGTAAACATTGATAGGGTCTCTTTTCTTGACTTCATGGAGTTTTTCTCTTCATTGCATCTCCCATTCTTTGGTTGGAATGGATGCAAATGGTCAGTGGGTTCAAAGATAACTGGGAGAGACAGGCAAACAAGTACAACACAATTAGCTGTGCTTGGTTTTGTCAGGAAATGAGGTGGAAAGGATTTCTACAGTCAGTTTATGTGAACAGTACAGCAAAAAATCAGTTTCTGTGGAAACTGGGGAAGTTAAAACTTTTCTCCTCTGAGTTTTAAAAAGCTCTTAATTTGTGTTGCAAATTCTTGAGGGTGCAGGATCATGCTCTTCCTTGGTCCACATGTGTGCATGGTAGGATTTGTGCCATTTCATGGAAAGCAGAAACACAGGTCTGACAGTCACTAGACTTGGCTTTTGTCTGAAGCCGAGCCATGTGGTCCTCCATTTCCATTCCTTAAAACAGAGCATAACTGGGTTTATCATCATCACCTTAAGAAAGGTGCTTCTTAGAGCAATAATATTTCTGTTCCTACAGAGGTGTGGCAAGCTGTAACCCACTAATATGGTGTTTCAGCAGTCTGAGATGCTCTGCTAACCTGCACCAATTGCTGGTAATTACCACTGTTCTGATTTACTTACTGATATTGGATTTCTAAGACAGTTTGTCTTTGGACTTCATAATGAATTGTAAAGTAATGCCAATGTCTTTTGAAAAAGTTGTAAGGCTACTAATTACATTTAGCCAGTGAGTTGAAATTACTGGACTGTTTGGGGATGTTTTGGCAAGTTGCCTATTTGGAAGTAATAAGAAATATGTCTTACGAGTTTTATTTTAAAAAAAAAATATCCCATTACAGAGAAATTGTTATAGGATAAAGTTGTTATGTGGCAAACAAATGAACATGACAGCGGTATTGCAAGCTTAGTGATTGGTATAGATTAGAGGAAATAAAGAACGATAGGATGCAGAGTAGCAATTCAAACATTTGACAGTATTTATAATAAAATACCTGTTCATCTTGTACTGAAAGTCTCTAGTAAAATTTTTTAAAATTCTGAAAGCAAGGCAATCAGCATTCTTAAAAGGGAGATGTATCCAATTTGTTTGGATAAGCCCAGTCATAAAATAAAAGGCAGATGCTGACAGGTCTGTACCACCACCTGCTGCAGATGACATTTTTGTAACATGAGTACAGAGAGCGCTGGATGTGATGGACCTCGACTTAGATTGATGAGGACTGCTTGCACTATTCAGAGATGCAGCCAAAGGGCTGCTGTAAGGGATATTTTGATTCCCACCGAAATTAATTTCGGCCAGTTTAGGTCCATGCCCTGCCACAGGGACCACAACCATGCAATCCATTTTGTCTTACAGCATCCCGGGTACAGGGGCTCAACATGGCTGTTTGCGAGTCTTAGTGGAGCACTGCCATGCCAGCGGTGCACTCAGAGTATGTGACCATCTTCCCCGACATCTCTTTCACCTGAGCTTTACCATCAGCTACAAAACTCTTCCATGAACTAGAGAAAATTAATGAATTTATTAAGTGGAGAAAGAAGCATCTAAGACACCCCAAGATGCTGATAGTGGAACTTCCCATGCTCATATACCACATGCTGCTCTGTGCCTCAAAATATTAATTTTTGAATGAATTGCTGTTGATTCAAAATGTATCCTTTTTGTGTGACATTAAAACAACAACAAAACTGCACCAAAAACTGGTTATTGGAGAGCAAATTTTGGATTCACCATAGCTGTTTCTCCTGGAATTCATAATCATAGCATTACAGTTATCTTGGGGAACAAAAACGTCCTTGTGACCACAAAGCCTGGTCCAAACAACATGACAACTGGAACACCTTTGATGTTGATGGAGAGGAGATCACTCTGTGTCAGCCCTTCACAAGAGCTAATGGAGATTTGACAAGTTAACCTTTTAGACTCTTGTTCTTAAAGTGCGTTTAGATCCTTTTCGTCTGACTTTGTACTGCATTTAGATAGATCTGATGGTGCAAAAATATCAGAAATTTCTTTCTTTCAAAGGCACAAGACTCTTTGATTTTTTTATTGTCTTAGATGATTCCTTTAAAAATCATATTCTGACCTTCAAGAGGTACAGTGAATGGCACGTATAAGTCAATTTAGGACATAAACCTCAAGAAAAGAGGACAGATTGAAAAACAAATAAGCTTACCATGAATTTGCACTAGCCTTTACCTGCAGTCAGGTGACAGAACCAACACCCAGAGGTGGGAATAGAAAATTTACCATTGACCTAATATCCAGCCTTTTGAGAACGTGAGTCTTTGTGTAAATACCAGTATTTTGTAGATTTAAGTTGCCTAACAGCCTTGTAAAAAGTTGTTTCATCTCTACTATCAGAGACTCAGTAATTTCCACTGCTTTTGAATGTAAAGTGATGTTTCATTACATGCAGTCCTCAGATGGGGAGAGGACAGATTTTGTTTCACCTGGGCATTGCTTGCAAGCAAGAATCTAATTCACAGGAAAAGCTACTCTCCTGCTCTTGCCCGTGTCACCCCCATAAGGTGATGGCTGACAATGATCCTCATCATTGGCCACTGCTCATTGCCTCCCAGGAAGCTAGGCCAGCATCCAATGCCACAACAGTGAACCCGCAGTGGCAGCAGGGGCAGATCCTGTCCCCAAACCAGTGCTGCTTGGCACAAGCAGTTGTCTTTCAGCTGGCCAGAAAAATGCAAGTCTTCCTTTCTGCTAGAGCCAGTCCCATCTTTTCTTTGCTTAACAGTATTAAACCTGTACCAAAACTTAACAGGGGTCAAGTCCTTAGCAGCTGGTAACTGGAAATTATTTGCTCTGAACCATGAAAAATGTTGGTTTTCTGTGTAGGAAATACATTTTTTAATAATGAATAGGAGGAAAGATACTACATTCTCATGCATGCTGCTGTTCTGCTTCGTATAAAAATGTTTATTGGGTTGTATTTCAGTGTTTTCTGTCCTAAGAACAGCATACGTGTAGTCAGTTACCTTGTGATATAAAATTAATGTTCCTTCCTCATGTAGCATTTGCTCATTACTATCGATTGCTTGCTGTAAATTAGATGGTTAATTTGGCACTCTTGCCCCTGTTCTACCATACCAGAGTTTTACTCTGCCATGACAAGACAGTTAAATGTCCACTGTGAAGAGTCAAAAGTTTAAAAATAAAAGAATGTGTTCTTTAATTTTGAGAAAACAGAGAATTAAAATACATTTATGGTTGTGAAGGAAACACACCCCTCACTTGTACTACAGTGCCTGCATGCCAGCAACCCTTGTGGCCAACAAATTTACCATATATAATTTTGGATTATATTTTAGTTAAAGAATAATAAATTAGTCTTTATGTTTGATCTCAGGAGTGAGGAACAGCCAGTTAATGGACAGGATTGTCAGTGTAATCCTCCCAGACCCAGTGCTTTGTTAGTTCCAGGCTGATGAACACAGAAAGTACATCCCTGCTGCATTGTGTTGTTTATTAGATTTTTTTTTCACTAATAATTGTAATTATCTATCATAGCTATTTACTTATGCTATGTAGAAATGCACAGACAATCAACTAATTATTTCAGACTGGTGGCCAGAGAGAAAGAGAAAGTGCTCAATGCAGCTGGGTTCCCCTTTCTAGTAATCTATATAATTCTATTGCATTTCATAAAATACCTGGCATGTTGTCCTGGTTTCAGCTTACTGTCCTGATTTCAGCTGGGATAGAGATAATTATTTTCTTAGTACCTGGTGTAGTGCTGTGTTTTGGATTTACATGAGAATAATGTTGATAACACACTGATGTTTGGAGCTGCTGCTAAGTAGTGCTTATATTAAGTCAAGGACTTCTCAGCCTCCCATGCTTTGCTACTGAGAAGATGCACAGAAAGCTGTGAGGGAGCACAGCCAGGACACCTGACCCAAACTGGCCAGAAAGATTGTCCACACCACACAGCATCATGTTAAGTATGTAAACTGGAGGAGATGGCCAGGGGACTGCGGGAATGGGTTGTGCATCACTCAACAGGTGGCGACAAATTGCAGAGTTCATCCTTTGGTTTGTATATTCTTTTATTATCATCATTGTTATCATTCTCTCTTCCTTTGCTGTCCTAGTAAACTGTGCTTATCTCAATTCTCAAGCTTTACCTTTTTTTTCCATCCCACTGTGGGGTGAGAGGGAGGTGAGTGAGTGTCTGTGTAGTGCTAAGTTGCCAGCTGGGGATAAAACAGAACACATATGAGGGTTTATAAGCACGTCACATGTTGGGGAACAATGTGATGAACGTCACAAGCAGATAAATTTAAAAATATGTGAGAGACTTCAAGAGGAGAGTTTACCAATCTGTTTAACTCTTTGCCTAACAGTATCACAAGGGTAAAAGTATATATAAATATCACTCAGCCTGCTAGCTAGACTCCTCCAATCTGACAGTGTTGCAAGAACGAGAAGTCCAGCCCATCAGAATAATTAATAAAGTAATAACACAAAGATAATTAATAATATAATATTATCTAACTTGCTACATATGTAATAATTGATGAGAGAAATGATGCAAGGATAATTAATAATTACACAGCTTGCCCCATTTGCATTTGAGACTCTCCTTTAAGTCCCTCTAAACAGTTATGAGGGACTGTAGAGGCTAGTACAAAGTAGTTGATTTTATTAAGAATCACAGCTCATGACTTAATAAGGTTTGATATTAGCTGCGGAGAAGGTACTGTTTGTGAATATACATTGAACAATCCTGTTTATAACCCAACACCCAAAGGTGAACAAGCATCTGACAAGCAACGATGTACATATAGCCATAACAGTCCGACACAAGTAAAGATCAGCCTGTCAGCTGATCCCAGAAGTTTTGGTCATATTTTCCCCTCCACCTTCTTTCCCTGATGAAGTCTTGGGCAGGGGAGAGATGAGGTTCAGTCTGTTGGTGACATTTTCCTCTCCTTGCACCCACCCACATGAAAAAAACTTTTCTTTGTTCTATACTTTTTATAGTAAGCTTGAGTGAATGCCGTCACTATATTACTGCTGATTGATGGAGAAAGAATTCTTATATCACGTGTCAAAACTTAACTGTGTAAGCCCAGTAGGTGTGGCCATGGGAGTGGTTTGCCTCAGAGGTGGGGAGGAGGTGGGTAGCCTTAGGTGTGGAGGTGTATTTTAGTATTATAATGATATTATAATGATGAACACAGGTCATCCGTAGGCCACGTTGTCAGAGCAGCAGCTGCAGTTGAAATGTAGAATAAATACAAGCCATTGTCTGTTTCTGCTATGGTGGCTTCAGAGCAGAATTCAAGTGGTTTCTCTCAGAGATTTTCTTGAAAGGAGATTTCAGGTTTAAGTGTTACATGTCTGCATCTAAAGTACATTTCAACTTTTCAGGACTTTCTGAAACTTGTACTAATAATCTGAAAAGATTTGTAAGTCTTTTAAAATTGTTTGATAATTTCTCCCTACCAAATTGTCCACCAACAGTATGACCAGCTGAAAGGAAAAGATTAGATTAAATTAATTTTCAAAGGCATTGATAATTTACCCCATCTCTGCCAGGACTGGCTGGAAGTCAGATTGTCAGCTGCCATCAGCAAGAAAGGACCTCAGGCTGTAAAGCTCATGTGTTGGAATTTGTGCATTTGAAATCAAAGATTTGCAGTGCTAGAAATGTCATTCCAAAGTACACTTTTTTGATATTTTCTTTAGGAAAGAATTCCATTCAAACAGAAATGTTCCAGCAAAAAGAAAAAAAAAAAAGAAATGTCATCTTTTATATCCTTAAAATCTTATATTGTGAGACTCCACTACAGTCAGTATAACCGTTTAGACTGAGAAAATTTCTACACGTCAAGACTTTTACCATGGAACATTGTGTATTATCTTCTGTAAATATCAGTCTTTGTGCACTCTTGCTGGACTGAAAGTGGAAATATGAACACATATGAAAATGCCTGCATGTTATTATTTCATTAGTGTTTGTAGTAATTATAATCAGGATTAATTCAGTCAGTCTAAGAACAGATACTATGCCCTACGGGAATTCTAAATTATAGATTTTTGAGTGCGAGAATGAATGTAACCATGCCATACTGCTTCAATAAAATCCAGAAAGGAGGTGAAAGTTTTGCTCAAAGGTGAGGAAGGACATCTACATTCACAGTATCAGGACAGACATCTGCAGTCCTGGTATCAGGAAGGACATCTCTCGTCTTAGTACAGGTATCATGTGCACTTCCAGTACCGCTTCCCGCCATAGGGTGTGTCCTCCTCTGCTCGCTTTCCATTGCTTACTAGAGCAGTTTGGACCTCACTAACTTCCCAGCCCTCCAGTCTCCTGGAACCTGCCTCCAATATTCTGTGTCTCTGGCCCCAAGGAAGAAAAAATGAAATGAATGCAGCCTTCTCCTGAATGAGGACAGGGGCCTGTGAAAATATTTTTGCTCGACAGAAAATGCTCTTTCCCACTGATTAATTAGCAGAGACTGGACTCCCAGCTCAGGTATGTCTGTCATCGGTTATAAGAACATTTTCTTAGCAAGTCTGCGCTTTGGAAAGAAATCAGGAAAATGTATTGCACAAAACTCTTCCTACTTGAGTCATGGCTGATGAGTTGCAACTTTACAGCTTTCTGTGAGTGTCTTGGGAAAAAAAGCAAGGCTGAATATGAAATACAGCCATTACAAGACAAATTTCAATTTTGCTAAGGCTAGAAAGCAGCATTAAGCTATAATTAAAAAGTTATTGGAAACCTCCACAAAGCTCCAATTCAATTTAATTAATGCAGCTCTTCCTCCATCAGAAAGTCAGTAATCATTACAGTGGCATTTCAGAGGTTGCACAAATCTGGATTTTACCTATTTTGAATGCTAGATGTAATTATAATTTCCTCATATCCATCCTGATTTTCTTAGTAGAAGTTGAAATTCTGCAAAAGTGGGTTATATAGTTGATTCAGGATTACTCATTATTGCACTGGCCTACTAATGTCAAGGAAGAAATCTTGTAAGCATTATGCACGGAAGTTCTTCTTAAAAACATGAGACAACACAACTTGTGCTGGTCTGATATTAATAAAAAATAAGAAAATAGGCTGTTGAAATCAGGAATTATATCCTACTGTTGATTAGCTTCATCATTAGCAATCAGTGTGTATTATTTTTCTGTCAGATCTCTTTCTTCTATAGACTTTCAAAGACTTCTTAAAAATTAGAAAAAAGAACATGGTTCCGTGAACCCAGAGGAGGCCGTAAGGATGATCAGAAGGCTGGAGCACCTCCTATAAAAAGACAGACTGAGAGAGTTGGGCTTGTTCAGCCTGGAGAAGAGAAGGCTTCAGAGAGACCTTGGAGCAGCCTTCCACTACTTAAAGGAGGCCTACAAGGAAAGGTAGGGAAGGGCTTTTTGTCAGGGAGTGCAGGGATAGAATGAAGGGCAACAGTTTTAAGCTGAAAGAGGGGAGACTAGATTAGATGTTAAAAAGAAATTTGTTATTGTGAGGGTGGTGAGGCACTGAAACAGGTTTTCCAGAGAAGCTATGGATGCCCCATCTCTGGAGGTGTTCATGGCCAGGTTGGATGGTGCCTTGAGCAACCTGGTCTAGTTGCTTGCCCCAAGGCAGGGGCATTGGAACAGGATGATCTTTAAGGTCCTTTCCAACCCAAACCATTCTATGATCCTACGAGAGTTTCAAAGGTCCATGGATAGAAACACTGTACTTTTCCTGTTGCATGTGCTTTCCCTGTTCACATTTGGGCTGTGATTCTCAAAGTGCTCCTTGAGTAAACTTACTAGCTTCTTTATGCTTAAGTAGTCTTTTTGGAGGAACACACGGAATTCTGAAGGGTCACAGTGGTCAGTCCAGAAGTCTGTGAAGCTCCCACTTTTAGACGATAAAGTTTTATATCTCTTCTGAGAAGACACAAATGTAAATTCTTGTATCACAGGCTGAAGATAGAAAACAGTATTCTAAAAAGAAATGCACGCAAGGCTAGCCTCCGTAAAGACTTTGATTTTGAGCCCTTTGTACATATAACTGCATTTCATTCTGCAGCTACAGACCCTGGTTAATTTAACCTTTGGTCCTAGTTTTCCCCAATATAACTATAAAGATTGTGTCTGGTTACCCGGGGTTCCTCCTGTGCCCAAGGCATGACCAGCTCATGTCATGAAGTGCATTAGCATAGATCTGTGCTTTTTGTCCCTGTTCTTCCTGGGTGCATATGGTGGGTCACGGTTGGAAGCACCACACAGGTTGTTTTGCAGACCTCTACAATACCTATCATCTGCCCTGGTAGTGTTGTAGTGTTCCTTTTCCAGTGCTTGCATTAGGCTGTAAATATGATCTCCTTGCTGAGCCCGCACAACAGGACTCTTGCTTTAAGCTGAAGGAAAACAGCTCCACAATCCATTTAATATTTCACTAAAGCTAAATAGTGTAGCATTGGAACAGCATAGAAACTTTCACACAGAAGTTAAGTCTTTATTGTCCAAAATACTTTTCCAATCACTGTGAGACATTCTTCAATGGCTGAAGTACTCAATGCCTACTTTGCTTCAGTCTTTAATAGTAAGGAAAGTTGTTCCCTCTGCGCACAACCCCAGGGGTAGGTGGAGCAGAACGAGGTTCCCATGATCCAAGAGGAGGTGGTTAGAGACTTGCTTGCCCAGCTAGAGGTCTACAAGTCTATGGGGCCGGATGGAGTCCACCCAAGGGTTTTGAGGGAACTGGCAGATGTGCTTGCCAAACCCCTTTCCATCATCTTCCAACAGTCCTGGAAGACTGGGGAAGTTCCACTGGACTGGAGGCTGGCTGATGTCGTGCCCATCTATAAGAAGGGGCACAAGGCAGATCCGAGGAACTACAGGCCTGTCAGTCTGACCTCAGTGCCAGGGAAAGTCATGGAGCAGGTGATCTTGAGTGCTATCATGAAGCACTTGCAAGAGAGCCAGGTGATCAGGCCCAGTCAACACGGGTTCACAAAAGGCAGGTCTTGCCAGACTAACCTGATCTCCTGTGACTAGACTCTTGGATGAGGGAAAGGCTGTGGATGTAGTCTTCTTGGACTTTATTAAAGCCTTTGATACAGTTTCTCACAGCATTCTGCTTCGGAAACTGTCAGCCTCTGGCCTGGACAGGCGCACACTCTCCTGGGTGGAAAACTGGTTGGCTGGCCGGGCCCAGAGAGTGGTGGGAAATGGTGTGAAATCCAGCTGGAGGCCAGTGACAAATGGGGTTCCCCAGGGCTCAGTGCTGGGTCCAGCCCTGTTCAATGTCTTTATCAATGACCTGGATGAAGGCATCGAGTGCACCCTGAGCAAGTTTGCGGACGACACTAAGCTGGGTGGAAGTGTCGATCTGCTGCAGGGTCGGGAGGCTCTGCAAAGGGATCTGAACAGGCTGGACCGCTGGGCAGAGTCCAATGGCATGAGGTTTAACAAGGCCAAATGCCGGGTCCTGCACTTGGGGCACAACAACCCTGTGCAGTGCTACAGACTAGGAGAAGCCTGGCTTGAAAGCTGCCTGGAGGAGAGGGACCTGGGGGTGTTGGTTGACAGCGACTGAATATGAGCCAGCAGTGTGCCCAGGTGGCCAAGAAGGCCAATGGCATCTTGGCTTGTATCAGAAACGGTGTGACCAGCAGGTCCAGGGAGGTTATTCTCCCTCTGTACTCGGCACTGGTGAGACCGCTCCTCGAATCCTGTGTTCAGTTCTGGGCCCCTCACCACAAGAAGGATGTTGAGGCTGTGGAGCGAGTCCAGAGAAGAGCAACAAAGCTGCTGAAGGGGCTGGAGAACAAGTCTTACGAGGAGTGACTGAGAGAGCTGGGGTTGTTTAGCCTGGAGAAGAGGAGGCTGAGGGGAGACCTCATTTCTCTCTACAACTACCTGAAGGGAGGTTGTGGAGAGGAGGGTGCTGGTCTCTTCTCCCAAGTGACAGGGGACAGGACAAGAGGGAATGGCCTCAAGCTCTGCCAGGGGAGGTTCAGGCTTGACATCAGGAAAAAATTTTTCTTTTAAAGGTTCATTAGGCAATGGAACGGTCTGCCCAGAGAGGTGGTTGACTTGCCTTCCCTGGAGGTGTTTAAGGTGCGGGTGGATGAGGCACTGAGGGGCGTGGTTTAGAGATTGGTGGGAATGGTTGAACTCGATGATCCGGTGGGTCTCTTCCAACCTGGTGATTCTATGATTCTATAATTCTATGATTCTATGATTATATGTCATTTAAAAATACCTCCTTTTTGATCTTTGCTATGCAAGATCCAATTAATACACTTTGTATTTGGTAGCTGGCAAAATTTTCCTCATGTGCTATTCACTACATTTTTAAAAAATACCAGTTGTGGTTGTTCTAGCAATTTTTTCAAACTCTTTGCAAATCAGTTGATTTTGGCTGATTTTATCTAGATGATCATAAGGTTTCTCAGATCTGAATCTTACATAGTTTGTGGTTTTACTTTGTATGTTTTTCAAAGCAATAATATATACAGTTCAAAGGTGACAATATTTTCAATAATTAGATGCCTTTTTAGTAGAATAGGTAGTATTAAAGACCAGTTGACGGCTTAAATAGATTCACTCTCAGCCTAGGAAATATTTTACTTTGCTAGGGAAGTGTGGAGTAATTCTACATACACTGAATTTAGTGGGAGCTGGTTTTATTAATTTCTGTTCAGCGTTGCATTGATGTTAGAAAAAACTATCTAAAATTTTTAATGCTAGATCTATGAAAATCTTGATTTCACTTTACAGTATTAATTTATATATATGTATAAAATCAATTAATCAGAAAACCAGACATAACTAAAAAAACTAATCAGAAATATAAACTTTTGTTCATTTGAAATTGTCAATAAATCTTATAAAATAAAGCTGTTGATCTTCCTTTTGCATCCCTATTTTTTTTATAAACCCAGAAGACCTTATGGCATTTTCCATGCTACAAAACTGGAAATATGATCAAACTTATAAATGGTGCAAAGTATCCATTGTGACATGTTCATGCAAGCCATAGCTTTGCCAAGTTGCATATATTTTCTATTTAATATCTTAATTTTTCAGCATAGGGCTTATCTCAGTCATATCTTACTGCTGAAATTTATAAACTGAGATAAAAGTATCCAATAGTCAATGTTTTGTTAAAAGATATCCACTTAAACAGGTAGCATTTCCTGGAACTGTAAGTTTTCTTTCCCTGTTCTATTCCTTTGCAGATTTTGTTTTAAAATGGGTACATTTAGAATAGTTTGCATTCAGCTCTGCTTCCTTTAGTATAATACAGACTGTCGGTAATCCAGGACTGATACTTACCATCATTTTATTCCAGTCTAGATTCTAAATTACATGAAAAATACTTTTCAATTCAGCATGATTTTATATCTGGTAAAATAACCCTATCTGTAATGTTTTTTTCCTAAGTAAAAACACATCGTCATAGTAAGAATATGCAGTACGTTCAATCTGTGCTAAATAGGTTGGTGTATCTCAATGTAATCAGGAAAAGATTTAAAACTTTGCAAAGTAATATTTTGTCCTCAGCTAACAGACATGCAGCATTAACTTCTCCGTGAGCTTTCTGCAGATGCAGACATGCTCCTTTTCAGCAATGCAGTAGAAGGGGAACAGAACCAGCTTTGCATCGGCCTGAACAGAACCTGTGCTAGCTGATTGAGAAGGACCAATTGGAAAGGATTGCAGTTTGCCTTCATCAAAGCAAGCAAACCTATTGACAATGCTGATTCAACAGTATCTTTCTATTGCATACAGAATTTCCTGTCTTTAATAAGAAAGTACAAACAGCATTTATTGTTATCATGTAAATAATATTAATAAGCAGCCCTCGGATTACACTTTCCAACACAATAAAGACAGATAAATGTTGTTGCCAGGCTCCAGCTACTGGTACAGACTTTCCTATCTGGCAAACCTGAACTGCTTGAAGTTCATCTAACAGTCAGCAAAAGTTTTCAGGTTTGCTTGACCCTAGGCAGGAATAGAGTGGTATTTTCTAAGCCCAGTATTGCTGCTATTTCCAGTATTTTTATGAGGATGTGTAATTAATTTATAAGTACTTTGGTGCTATGGAGAAGGTTTTATTTTCCTTTCTGTTAAAACCTGACCCTATCAGCAAGTAGAAGGTCTCTCTGAAATAACTCAGAGTGGGGAGAATAGCCCTGTGCCTGGCCATGCTGATGCTGGGCTGCTGCTGCAGAGGAGGGGCTGCGTACACTGCCAGAGCTACGAAATGGCATTTCCAAGATAAACGTAGTAGGATGGAAGTGCAGCATGTCTGATGATGAATGTTGTGTCAATAGTTGTATCCACATCTTTGTCTTTAATAGGCTTTGATGGACTTTTCTTCCATTAATTTGTCTAATTGCTTTTCAAATCCATTTATGTGTTTGGCTCCCACAGCATCCTGTGATAATGAGTTCCACAGTTTAATTATGCAGTATGTGGAAAATACTTTCTTTTCTTTGTCTTGCACCTACTGTCTAATTCTTTTCTGACAAACTTCTGTTCTTGCATTTTGAGAAACAACAAATAATTGTTTACCATTTTGTGCTTTTGCTGCCATACACACTCTTCTTCTACCCATCTGCTATACTGTCCTCTTTCCTGGACAGAACGGTGCTTTATTTTATCTTCCTTTGAACAGAACCTCCTCCTATTTGTTAAGCATTCTTGTCATTTTTTTCATACCTTTCTTATGTCTTCTAAATCCTTTTTGAGATAGGATTCCAGATATGTAAACTGTGGCTCTCCTGTGGATTTTTATTGGCATAATGACACGTTCCATTATCATTGGTGCCTTTCTGTATAATTCCTGCCTGTCCCTCCACTTCCCTTCTCCCTTCCTAAGCACTAAGGTGGTGTTTAGAAGTACCCATAAAGGCTGCATCATCTGGGGAAGTTTTCTGAGCGTCACTATCTAATTTAGTGACCTTTTGTTTTGTGTGTTGTTGGGCCTGTCTTGCTTGACCTGGAGTTACCTTGCATCTGTCCCTAACAGCAGTTTCCTCCTGCCTTTTCAGCAGTGCTCTCCTGTGAGGCTGGGCTTGAGCGGCTTGTAGCCAAAATGCCTTTACGTGGTTCCCCATAGTTGTGCATCACTAATGAACTTTGCCACCTCCTTCTATACCACCCTTCAGCCTGGGAAACATTGGGTGCTTCCCAGCAGAGACCTCTCTGTAGCTGCACCAATAACCTTCCTGCTGAAAAACAACTGATTTCTTACCCCTTGTCTCCTGTCTCTTCACTGGGAGAGGGGGTTGGTGTCAGATCTGCTGAGGTGGATAACGGCTGCCTGAGGAACCACTGCCACAAGGAAAAGCTATGCCATCTCCTCTCCATAACCCCCATTACTCAGTATGTCTTCTCGTTTGGTGCTCACCGGTGTCTGCCTGTTTGCCCAGTGTGGCAGTCACACGTAATGGATTGTGGGGTTGCAGCTAGATCCATTGCGTTTACACCCTCTGCCTTCCTTTAATACTCAGGCCAACTTAAGCACCAGGTAATAAATCAGCAATTCCATATTTATTTCCTTTGGAAGCTGGTGTTCTGTAATGCACTCAATGAAGTTTGCAGTCTTTCACTGGGATACCTATGGGGTATTTTTCTAAAATATATAATCTACGGCTGTTAAGATCATATGTCTATCACTGTTGGGTCTGGCATCCTTAAGGAGTGCACTTGCATGGGGAACATCCTTCCCCTCTGAGCTCAGTGGTCATAGGTGATGTCCCCACAGTGACTGCAGGGCATGGGGGGACCTCCTGATCTCCATACAGCTACATCTTCACTACTTTGTTATCTTACTAAATAAGCTGGTCAGGCCTCTTAATTACTGTAGAGATCTGGTGGAATTACTTCTGCTGTCTGAATTTAGGCATGTAAATAAATCAGACATGTTTAAATAAAGTGTCCTGTAACCCAAGATAAGTAACATACAAAGCACTTGAAAAGTATCACAAAATGTGTGCAATCTTCCCTTCCCTAGTGTTATATACGTTTCCTGTGGTATAAATGGTGAGCTAATATGAACCTGAGGACCTAGCAAAGATGCTTTAGTGCTAAGTAGGCTGGAAGTGAGTATAGGTTGCAAGGTGGATGGCTGTATTGACTACTCTCAAAAGATTGTTTCAAATCGAGCTATGGGTAGTACTTTGTAATGCTTCAAACTGTATGGAGTTTCATATCAATAATGGAAAAATATGTTTTCAGTACCTATATGGGAGGAAAATAGTGGGACTGTGACAAGAGAGGCCTTGTCTTGAGGCATTAGCACAGGACAGGGCGTCCTGTACTGGCAGGCAGTGGCAGGCTCTGTTCTGCACTCCCACTAAGGCTTTCTCCATCCCATTCTCCTGCACTGCTCTGCTCTTCTCTGCTGCTTTTCCTCCTCTGCTGGGTCAGTGCATCTTTGGGTTTGCTTCCTTCTGTAAGAAGGATTATTGATAAACCGGGTGACAGTCCATCACAACTGGCTCTGCTTCAAGGTGAGTTGCTTTGTTGAGGATCTCAGCTGGATGGCTGAAACTAAACAAAACCTTATCATATACATTGTGTGCTAAGCACAAGCAACAGACTCGGCTGTGAGACTGTAAGCAGTGCTTCAATGTGGTTTTTTTCTAAATAAGTGGAAGTATCTCATATTCTTTTAAGAAAATGCCACCTTTTATCATAGGGAAACAGATCATGAGAGTGATTACTTGCAAAAAGAATAAGTTCTGTCTGTGTACATATAGATACATATGTATCTATACCCAGACAGATAAAATACCAGCTATCTATTGTAAGAAATACAAGTAATGTAAACTCTTTATCAGAAATTAATCCTTCCAAATGACAAGGAAAATAAGATCAGGTCATCTAAAATGTTGTGATTTCTGCCAAAGCCTTTTAAATGCAGTGTATTGTCCTTAATCTGCAGGTAGGGTCAGTAGGTGGCTCTTTGTAAGTGCTAAGAGCTACTTCCTACGACTGATAAATATTGAAATTATTGTAATGAGATTCATAATTAAGTAATTGGTAGTTCTCTTTTTTCCTGTCACTGCTTATGTGAAAAGTACTTTGGAGAGTCTTGTGTCCATTTCCTATGATTAATGAATGCAGTGGAAAACTAGAAGTCTCAAAGCACGGACTGTGAGGTTCTACATCCAGTTAAAATGTTTCAGTGTGGTGAATGTCAGTCTGTCTTTATTTTTTCCAAGAAATGCCTACATTTCTATGTATTCTGAAACTAAGGTCCTTCTTTAATTTGACAATCTTTCTGCATAATGATAATTATGAGTTTGGTTAAAAATTCTCATCATTTTAATGATTCACCAAGAAGGACATGATTATCTTAGGAAATCACATTATCTGTTATTTTAACTCAAAGGTGCCTTTTAGCATTTTTGTTCTGTTTTCTCTTATCATCTATTATATCTCCATATATTTCTTGAATTTTCACATCTCCCAGACAATCTAAGCTAAAATAATAAAGATCATTAAGATTCCTGTCTGTGCCTTGAATACAAAGAGAAAGATGGTAAAAGCAGTCCATGTCTGACCCTGGGTGCAAGTGCCCCACCTGTCCTCCTTCTCCTGGTCCTTCAAGCAGTGGCTTAGCTCCTGGGAAGGTCTGGAGGAGTGTCTGCAAGGGCAGTGCACTGCCCCCTTTATCTCATTCATTATATCCTTCCTGAGTTGCAGTGGGTCTCACATTCACAGCACAACTGTATCTCCAGCTCTGGAGGGCTGAGTAAGCAGAGTGTGAGTGAACTGGGTTAGCTCGTATTTCTAACTAGACAACTGCAAACAAAAAGTTTATTCAAACTAACTGTAAGTGATGCAAATCTCTCATTAAATGTTCCCAGGCAAGCAGCAGTATGCAGGCTTACCTCATAAAGATTAGCGGCTAAGTTAGGGGGTAATCGTGTTTTGCATCCAATTACAATAAGCTTCCACTACTGGGAAGGGTAAAGGCTGCTGAGCTCTGTGGAAAAGGCAGATGATTCTTTCTGTTGCTGTAGTTGAAATATTTGGATATACATACACATTCTATCAGCTACCCTTAGTTTACAACTTGAGTTTTTCATCTTGTTACCCAGGTAGTACAATGAAATAAGGCAAATGACAGCTATGACTTTGCTGTGAATGCTGCTGGGTCAGGCCTGCAAGACACTTCTCTCACCTGTGCCATTAGAAAAACTATTTAATTTTGTCTTTATTCTATTTTTATTTTTGTCTTCCTTTCATTTGAGTTAATCTTCAGGTCACAAACTTTGAGAAAGAAAAAGAAGCAGGACAAGGCAATAGTACTCAGGACCAAATTTTCCTTCCCATCCTTTCTTCTCATGATGGTACAGAGAGAAGGTGGCAGACACTGCTTTCCAACCTTCTAGGTTTTTTCCAACTCTCGGCCTTGAAATTGGAATTTTCAAAAGGACAATTAGATTGTTAAAGCTCATACAGTTAAAAAAATAAGTAGCAAAATAATCCTCATTTCTATAACCTAGTCAATATTGGGAAAATATTTTCACCTTATATCTGCTGAGGGGCAGCATATCCTTCTGCACTGTTCCTAATCTCTGTTTTAATCCTTTGCTACAGTTTGATACTAATGAGATTAGAAATTCAAAATGATGCAGTATTACAGTATTTAGCATAGAAGACAACTTCTGTAACCATGGTTTCATTTGTGTGCCTTTTTCATGAGAAGAGTTTTCTTTTCAGTAGGCATAAATATATTTGTCAGGAAATTCTGAATAAACCTGAATCTTCTCTTGTTTATGTTACTGTAAAAACCAACATTAATCCATTAACAAAATGAACAGAATTTTTGTGTTCCAGTGTCATTTTCAAATGCTCTTTGTTCCATAATGATGGCTGAGAGGTGTTCAGATGGATATTGCAAAAATTGCATCTGTATTGTCACTGGCGAGGCGGGGTGGGGGGTATATATATGGTATCATGTCTCAAGACAATTACACAGTTTGTGGAGATGGGTTGAATTTTGGAAGCATTTTCATGAAATGCAAGTCTTAGGTACCAAACAGACATGAGGATAAGAGTGGCTTTGGCAGGCTAATGACTGGAGCACTGGACTTCGGCAGAAAGACCCCATCCCCACTTCTGGAGCATGCAGCTTTTTGAGATTTCTCTCAGAGACAGGGAAGTTGTCACCCACTGCAAAGATACTATAATCTGCTTCTCTGCAATTTAAGTGGTTTATAACCCAAGTAGGTAGGTTTAACCCAGGATTCAAAGGCAAGAAGCACACAGAAGTGAAGAATGCCATCCTCAAAGAGTTCCATTGACTTAAAAGGTAAATGCATTGGTGCATTGAAATGTCAACACCAGGAAGAGAAGCGAGCCTTGTGCTTCATGTGCCTGCCTGCCTGCCCTAGGCTGCCTGTGCAGCTAATGTGCTCATGGAAATTAATGTGATCTTA
Organism: Phaenicophaeus curvirostris; assembly: GCF_032191515.1. Classification (NCBI taxonomy): domain Eukaryota; kingdom Metazoa; phylum Chordata; class Aves; order Cuculiformes; family Cuculidae; genus Phaenicophaeus; species Phaenicophaeus curvirostris. Next base: position 1,413,884 of record NC_091399.1, on the reverse strand, counting down.
CCTTTTGTAGGGATGGTGTTTTGCTCTCCAGCTTTCATTCTTCTGTGTTAATGGAATTGCCATTTTCATACTCAGTGCATATTTTTACAGCCAGAAGAGTACTTCTGGTTATTTCATAATAACTTCATTTTGCTTTGTTATTGCAGAGAAGAAAAACATTGCAACTTCTTCTCTTCTAAATTCAAGATCAAGTCATAGTGAAATTGTCTTTAATATGGTTTTCAGCTGTTTACACACAGTCTGTATAGAATAACATAATAGTCTGTTTATCAGTTTGGGAAGCAGGGGGAAAGGAGAGAACACATTTATCTTGCAGAATTTAGACCAGCAAACTGAAGAAGCTATTTCAACCATACAGGAGAAGGTTTAAAAGTAGAAGATAGGCGAGCAATTATTTTCCAGTGCAGGCAAAAGTACTTCATCCCATCAGATTATGTGAGACAAGCAGAACCTTCCATGGGCTTGTAAGAGCTTAGCTAAGCTTGTTAAGGACAAGGATAGTGCCTTTGCAAAAACCTTAAGTAAATACAGTTGGAAGCTGCACAGCTCGACAAAGACAGCTTCCAGTAAATGTTCCTCGGCTGCTCTGCTCTGTAGCCCTTCTGCAAAGAAAGGCTCCCTGATACTATAAACCTCATTAGCCAATCCATATCTCTGAAAGGCAATTCTGTCTGAGATGTTAAGTGCCTATTTGATTTGTATTGGTTTGATAAATAAGTTTTAATACATGAATTTACTGAAAGGGAAAATCATATTTTTGCAGTGCTGGAATAATCTTTGGCAGTGGCTACCCAAGGCCCCACAACACCCTTCTCTCTAAATTGGAGAGATATGGATTTGATTTGTGGGCTGTTTGGTGGATAATGAATTGGTTGGATTGTCACATTCAGAGAGTAGTGGTCAATGGCTCGATATTCAGATTGAGGTCTATGACAAGTGTTGTGCCGCGGGGGTCCATACTGGGACCAGTGCTGTTTAATACTTCCATTGATGATATAGATAGCAATGCCGAGTGCACCCTCAACAAGTCTGTAGAGGACACCAAGCTGAGTGCTGCAGTTGTCACACCAGAGGGACAGGATGGCATCCAGCTGGATAAGCTGGAGAAGTGGGCCTGTGTGAACATCATTAGGTTCAACAAGACCAAGTGCAAGGTCCTACACTTGGGTCAAACCACATTTTCATAGAATCATAGAATCCACTAGGTTGGAAAAGACCCACTGGATCATCAAGTCCAACCATTCCCACCAATCTCTAAACCACGCCCCTCAGTGCCTCATCCACCCGCACCTTAAACACCTCCAGGGAAGGCGAGTCAACCACCTCTCTGGGCAGACCGTTTCATTGCCTAATGAACCTTTAAAAGAAAAATTTTTTCCTGATGTCAAGCCTGAACCTCCCCTGGTGGAGCTTGAGGCCATTCCCTCTTGTCCTGTCCCCTGTCACTTGGGAGAAGAGGCCAGCACCCTCCTCTCCACAACCTCCCTTCAGGTAGTTGTAGAAAGCAATGAGGTCTCCCCTCAGCCTCCTCTTCTCCAGGCTAAACAATCCCAGCTCTCTCAGTCACTCCTCGTAAGACTTGTTCTCCAGCCCCTTCAGCAGCTTTGTTGCTCTTCTCTGGACTCGCTCCACAGCCTCAACATCCTTCTTGTGGTGAGGGGCTCAGAACTGAACACAGGATTCAAGGAGCAGCCTCGCCAGTACAGAGGGAGAATAACCTCCCTGGACCTGCTGGTCACGCCGTTTCTGATCCAAGCCAAGATGCCATTGGCCTTCTTGGCCACCTGGGCCACTGCTGGCTCATGTTCAGTCGGGTGTCAACCAACACCGCCAGGTCCTTCTCCAGGCAGCTTTCCAGCCAGGCTTCTCCTAGTCTGTAGCACTGCACAGGGTTGTTGTGCCCCAAGTGCAGGACCCGGCATTTGGCTTTTAGGGGCACTGACAGCAGTTGAAGCCTGCTCTAATAATAAGAAATATGTCAGATTTCAGAGACATTTGAAGTATAAATATTTTCAATTAATGAAAGAAGTACTGATTAAAAACATGACCCAACCAAAATTTAAAAATGCAATGTATTCTATATGTAAGCTTGAGTTGGACAATCAACAGGTGTAGTTAAGTGAAGTAGAAAGAAAAATTCCCAAGAGACACCGAAATGGAAGAAAAGGGTATATATGAGTGAACTGGTGACCGCATGACTATGTTGTGGCATTGATTGAGTATTCACACACTGCCATGATTGCCTTTGAAGCCGTTTCTGTTGCTTGACTCAGGGCATGAAAATCAGAACTCAGTCCTTCAGATCAGTGAGGAGTCTGGACTATGGCCTTCACCGAAATCAGTTTGGGTGTATTACTGAGGCTTAGGTGAATTTACTTATTGTAACAGTATTTTTAGACTGCAGTTGATACTTTATCCTTGATACATGTCAATTTATGTAATTATTGATGGATGTTTAAATGAGAAATGCATACACTTAAATATAAAACTGAAACCAACCAAGTTTTTTTCTGTCGAGGATCTCTAACAAGTGTTAGCCTCCTAGCATTAGGTGTTTCAGTGTCTGACTGTTGCAGTCCTGAGGGCTGCACAGTGGTCTTAGGCTGGGAGGATGATGTGAGAAAGGTACCCAAAAGCATCCTCTCCAATAACAACCACCATACCCAGCTGCCACTCTTCCCCTGTGTCCCATGAGGAGCATTGCTGCCACTCTTCTCAGACTCACTAAAATCATCTTGATGCAGTAATTTTTTTTCCTCCTCATTGAAGGAAATATCAAATTACCTGTAGATTAATATCCGTGGCCATGGTTCTGTAGTTACTGCTGTTTACCTCTGTTTGGAAGATTTGATCTTTCACATGAACTGTCAGGAGACACCGTTTTTTCACGCCTTAATATCCACAAAGCTCACATGGTTGTGGTTGGTACACTGGGAAGTTTTAAAAGCTTTACATGTACATTCTCTAATTTTATCTACTCTTTGCATTTCATTTTTATTTCTCTAGAAAACAGAATTTCATTTGGCTAAGCTAAAATACCCTTTCTTATGTAGGTTGTTTTCTTATGATAGTTAGATATCACTTCATTTTGATCCTTGCTTCTCTTTAGAAGGTTTTAGAAATTGTTTTCAGTCTCCAGCAACTGCACTTAAAAAATATAAAGAGCTAATCTCCCCAGAGATTTCAGGACTTCCAACTCCTATTAGCTTCTGGGTCTCCACATGAAGGGATTTTTCCTTTGTAATACGGCATAATTTAAGAATAACTACAAATTCTAAAATGTTTACATGTAGACATTTTCTGAAGATGTAAATGTATAATGAAGTCTGATCTTAACAGGCTGCCCAGGGAGGTGGTTGAGTCACCTTCCCTGGAGGTGTTTAAGGCACGGGTAGACGAGGTGCTAAGGGGAATGGTTTAGTGTTTGATAGGAATGGTTGGACTCGATGATCCGGTGGGTCTCTTCCAACCTGGTTATTCTATGATTCTATGATTCATCTGCGTATCTGACAACTTTTTATTTCTGAAGTGTATATTAGAATAAGAGAACATGGTAGATCTGGCCAGATCTGTCAGATGCTGTAGTGTTTGTTAATGAATTTTTCATCACTGACATGTCAGCCAAACATTAAGGCTGGATTTCTGAAATAATTAGTTGCAGTATCTCTCTGGCACACTTTAGGATGCTCTCTTGCGTTCTCGTGGTTCTTGGGGCAGTGCTGCTCTCCTGCCCATGTCTGTTTCTCAGAACTTGTGCCATCCTACCACTTTCCTGCTTTCAGGGCTCTCCATGGTTATCTAAGCCCATGGCTGCCTTAGCAAGACCTGGTGCCTGTAGGAGAGGACTTGAGCAAAGGATCCAGTATCCATAGTACACTTCTTTCAGCTGCTGTATTTTGGGTGGTTGTGGTGCAGTCCCATGTACTCTTGCCCATTAGCTGGTGAAGTGCAGTGTATGCCATCCTCAGGTGTCTTGTCTGACTTAGTTTCTTCCAGAGGTGGCCAAGGTGCTCCATGACCTCTCTGTGGTGTGAACCAAGTGATTATAAAGAAGCAGTCTCCAGGATATTTTCTTGAGTTCATACTTGATCCAAACTAGAGGTCTAATGTGAACACATGTAAAATGTGCCATGAACAGTTATCATGGAATTAATTTATAGATTTTAAGCCTTAAATAAACCATTAATAATCATTTAATGTTATGTGCTGCAAAATCTGACTATGTAAGTTTTACATCCAGTCTGTAATTTCTTTTTTTGGCTAAAACATGTCTTCTAGAAATAAATCAATGTTAACCTAAGACTCGCATGTGACACTGGAAACCTAAAATGAACTTGTCCAGTGTTAATTCAAACTGAATCTGTCTTTCAGTTGTTGGATCTCTATATATTCTGCAAGACTAAAGAGCCATCTCCTTTCAAAAACATTTTCCCTCAAGTGAGTACTTTTTAGATCAAGTTATGTCAGCCCATTCTACTGACAGATTGTGTACAAGCTGACACATCCATTTGAGACAGGAGATCGTAAGAGAGCTTTTATGACTGTGATATCACCTTAGCTTACTACTCGATCCAAATATGCCTATTAAATTTGTCTGTTAACGAGATATCCTTATCTGTATACTTGAAAAGAGAGAAAAAAACCCAGCATGGGTTAACTGAAGTTATGGTAAAGAAAAATATTAATACTAAACTGAAATATTTAAAGCTCTTGAGCTTAGCCCTTAGCCTTAAAGAAAACAACATTAAAATATCTATCTTAATGTGTTGAAAGGCCTGAGTAGGAGACCTGGACCTCTAAATGCTGGGCTGGCATGGGCACCAAGAGAGAAAAGTAGGTGGGATGTAGCATCCATTCATACGGGAATGGGTACTGCACACATTTTTTTCACATTGCAAATATTAAATGATAAATTCTTGTAGGAATAGCTATGATAACTGAATGGAAAACGAGGTTAATGTGTAGGCTACTTGAGCTTCCAGAAGGAGCAGATAAAGGCAGGCACTTTCCTCCTGCAGACTCCTCCTGTTCTTAGTGTTGGTGAGGCATAGGTGGGTCTTTTGTGCATGGGTTGTGTGAGCTCTTCCCAAAGTTGGTTTGGGCTCCCTAAAGAACCTAGTCTGTGATGCAAGGGATTGTGAAGTGTAGAAGATGAGGTAAAGGCAAAGAGTAGGAAGTGAGATCCGGTGCATTGATCTTCACTAAGAATCAGTGGTTACAAGATGGGCATTTCTAGTGACTGAGAAACTTTCAGCAGAGCTGGAGAGAGAAACTCCAGCATACTGTATGCTATACGGGCCATATTTATGCTGCTGGAGATTAATTTGATTACCTAATATATCAAATTGTTTGCAGAGCTACCTAATTTCTGTTATTCTATTAGCATTAGAATAAGACAATAAATATGCATAAACAAGAATAGCATTCAAGTAAAATCAAGACAGCAACTATTCTTTCCCAGTAATCAAATCCAATTAAGAAGTTAGTCATGTGTGTTGCTGTTCCTCCATAAAAGAACTATCTAAAATACCTTTAAAATTTATTTCAATTCCAGTTCATGTATTATATTAATTCATTATATAGTCTTTTAGTTAATTCAATTTATCTTTAAAGGCTTATGACTTTACAATTTTAATTAAATTTCATTTCATATACTACGTTCATTAATATTTTCTTTTAAAAGCATTTACAATTCATTGTCTTTATCCATTTTACAATTAAAAATGCTACTGTAGTTTGTATCTCAAAAAATAAGCAGCAGCTACCTCTCCAGCAGCACTAAAAAGACACTGAATCAACTCCAACCTTATCTCAACATTTCTTTTACTCCTCCTATCCTAATCCATGCTTCCAGAGTTGTCAGTGACTCAACGAAAGAGTCACTTCATGGCAGGCAACATTCTTTACTCCGCTAAGTCCCCTCGTTACCATAAGCTGAAGTACAATTGGTAAAGCCAGCAGTAGGCATAAGGCAAAGGGTTTATTTAGAGGATTACTTTGAAAGTCTGGGGTTTTTTTTCCTGAAACTGTAGTGACTATTTTCAAATCAGGTACATTTATGAGAAGCTCTGCTATATTTTGGAGGGCTGTATATTTGGTCAGGTCCTTACTAGGACTCTATTTGCATTATTAATGTAGTTTTAATGACTAATGTATAAAGACCAAGCTGAGAATATTTAGGATAATTACAATTCAAATGAGAGTTATGAAATTTCATCATCTGGTAGCATTGCCAGTGGCCAGCTAAAGACCTCCTACTAAGGCAAATCTGTGCAGACAATCAGAATTCTTTAGGTGGAAAATTAAGTAGAATAAAAAGAAAGGATTTGTAAATCTCATGTTGTCTATAGAAACAAATGCCAGAATTTAAAGGTAAATTTAAATACAAAACACTCTATGGCTGCATGAAAATATTCTGGGTTTATTTCAGCATTTCAAGTTGAAAGAATAAGGAAACAAACACACTTTATTTTGTCTAAGGGTTGCATAAAATCTCTGTACTCACATTCCCTGTAGATTAGTTATGCAAAGAAACAAAGGCTGATTGACATCTTTGGAAAATAAAGGAAGGATGAACAACAGAACATAATTAACACCTCTGAAGCCTGTTTAAGACTGTTTTTGTATCAATTTTATAGAGGGAGTGTGAAGTATGAGTTCCTAAGTAACAGACCAGGTCATTGTGCAACATGATAGTTGTGGTTCTCACTGGCAGTGGAGTACTGACATGCGAGGCACAACGTTTAAGGCATCACTACTCAGTTTTCCCATCAGAAGCACAATCAAGATTTGTATGTCCCTTTACTTGAGGGATAAGTGGGCAAGATGCATTTCCCATAGAATTTGGAGAAGTGACTGTACTGCCCTTTGCTGGCAGCTCCCTCTCTACTCCTCTCTCCGAGCATCAGACAGCAGCCGGGGTAAGCAGATTCACAGGGACCTCTCCCAGCTCTGAGTTCCTCATGCCTCCCAGGAACATGTTTGGACCAGGGACCCCAGCTATGACATATCCCTCCACTCTGCCACAGACAACAGTCTCCACACTGCAGTATTTTCTCTTAGACTTTCCTTTTGCACTGCTTAATTTACTTCTGATGGTGCAGGTTGAGTTTCTGTACCGGCATGTTGGGATTAATCTGGATTAATCTTACTATCTTGCATGATATGTAAAATGTCCTGATCCCACTCTGCATCTTGCTGCTATATACAATAATATACAATGCTTTCTATTTGTGTGACTTGCACTGGCACTCATCAAACTGTGCTGAGAGCTGTAGGACATGCACTTGTTGGACATAATCCTGATGAAGGAGGCAGATACTGGTCTTGGTGATGGGAAACTGAGGCAGACAGAAGCCTGATTCTCAAATGTCCCTAGGAAAATACATTCAGCAAACAGAAAAATTTTAAGGTAGATTTTTAAATAAAAAGATTCACTTTCCTGTCACTTGTGATTATCTTGGCATATAAACAAATGTAGATGTGTTAGACACATACATTGCCTTAGGCTGCAGTGCTGAAAATCTAAGAAGATAATTGAATTCCCAGAGTGGCATCAATTTGATCAGTGCTTTAAATGGACATTCAAATTAGCATCTTTCCTAACAGAATAATTATGCCAGAAATTAGAGATGAGATGCTGGCAAGTATTTGCATCATATTTTCAGCCTAAAGGGCAGAGCTTTTGTAATGCTAATATTCTACCTTGTTGAGTTTGTGAAGGCTTTGTTTCCTACAAGTTTGGGGTATTGATGTACTCATAGCCTGGCTGTGAATGCTCAGCCGATCCCAACTGTGCACTGAGTAGCACCACTCCACTATATCGGTGGTGGGAGCGCTATGCTGATTTATACCACTGAGAATCTGTTTTCTGCTTTCTTACATTTCCACTGTATCTTTTATTTCACATACCTAACTAGGTAACACTTTCATCATTGTACTTTGGAATATAATTTCTGTATTTCCTTTTGCATTCATATGAATTCAGAGGAGGATCTATACCCTGGGGTAGTATAGCATATGCTATGCTCCTAACATATGCTTTTAGTTACCCTGATCTGCATCTCGTTGAAGCTGAGGACCACCACAGGTGGCATCAGAATTCATGCAGGCATGGATGACCTGGTCTTCAACACCTCTAGGTTCCTATTCTGCATTTCTGTCTCCAGGGGAGTGGAGTGAAATAAGCAGATATAGTTTTTGACAGTAATAGGGTGTGGCTTTGTCAGACAACCTATATGGTGTCCTGTTCCTCTCCTTGGGCTTGTATGGTCTATCATGTTTAGAAATGACGATTATACTAAAACCTTTCAAGAGAGAATAATATGCACTCACACACTGACCATGAAGAAGTCACCTCAAACACATTCTAATCTTTCACCATAGAATTGCTATCAATATTGAATCACAAGTAGTTTTGATTTGTGTTAATGTTGGTAAATTCTGTAATATTAGAGTAGTGAAAATGCTAATAAATAGGTTAATGTGATTTCTTGTCTTGTAATGAGATGTTTAATAGCAAATAAATAGTTGCAGTAACAACAAAGTAAATTTATTTGTTGTATATCTGCAACTGCCTTGTGCCTGTTAATGTTCTTTATTCTACTCAAAGTTGATACACATCTATTTCTTAGTTACGTTGGCCTTTCAGCATTTTTATACCTGTAAAGTTTTGGTCTAAGTATGTTAGCTAGCCCTATTTCTTCCTCTTTGCAGTTAGATACTTGGAGCTAAGGGGTCTATTTTTACAGAAAGAAATTCATAAAACTAAAAAGTAGAGATCAGAATTGTAAATGTCAAAATTCCACATACCCAAAATACAGAGTCTTTTTTTCTTATATTTATAGCTGTGAACATGTGAACATAGCTGTCTATGAAAAGAAGCAGATTTTGAGGTATAAAAAGCCTAGCATTGCATCATTCTTGATTAAAATGTAATAAAAAGTTACAATTAAGGTGGCAATAATTTTTTTTATTTTACTTTATTTTAAGTCAATGATATTGGACAAATTTGATTGACTTCAACCACTCCTGAGAAGAGTAATCGTCCCTTGAAAATTAATTGCCTAGCATGTCTTATGCTAGGTATTGGTAATATGCTTGGTATTACGTAATATAATGTATGAATAAAATTATGTAGTGAAATATAGGAACAAATATGGGAAAAATGTGGCTCTGCCATCATAGACACTGTCATGAGAGCATTAGCAGGTCACAGAAAACTCTATCTGTGTCTGCAGATCTGAGGACATCTCATTAACATGCAACATTTCCAGAGGGACCAACACTTACTGTTGTTGGGCAGTGCTGGGGCTGCCCTGGGCTCCTCTCAAAATAACGTCTCCTCTGGGAAATAATGATCCATACTTTTTTGAACAAATCTTTTGTTTGTCTTTCATATTTGATGTTTTAAAATATTGTTTACATTTTCACAGCCTGCTAATTCTCCTTTTGTTAACGGACCAAGGCTCTTTCAAGCTCTGCAAATATTATTTTATTAGTGTGCCTAGCGTTCATCTGATTTGAATACAGAAGTAGTTTGAGGGATGTTCAGTAAAATATGTGATTACAGGTGAAAGCAGTACATCCTATGCTATTGCAGATTTGCTCTGTAATAAAGTAGTAACTACATCAGTTATTCAGAAAATAACCTTTCTCCACCTTGGTGCTCTACTCCTCCAACATTTGACTTCTGCTTGGTAAAAAACACAGCCTAAGTCTTCGGCGGTTTGGAGTTGCTACACTACATTCAAACTATCAAAAATAATCATCTGCCTTTTATAAACTTTATTATTGCTCAAATTCATTCACTGTTATTGTTAACAATAACATGTTAGATGGAAGCAGGACCAAAAGGTACATCCCTGGAGGTGTCCATGGAGCAGTGAACCAGGAGCTCCCACACAGCTGAGGCTGGATCTCTCAGAGAAGGGAGAAGCCAGCAGTCTGGGACAGCCACCCCAGCATGCCCTGTCCTCCACCACCAACCTCCACCCTCAAATGCATTGTATATTTAACACAGTGTCTTACTGTCCTGGTTAGCTTGTTATTTCTGTGCATCATTGCAAATATTTTATATTTTACAGTACAGAGTAAAACTGTATGACTTTAATCCATGATGACCCACTAGTACCTTGCTCTTGAAGGCAGACATTCAAAAATAAAATTTCAAAAAGGCCTACACTGATAGGGTCTCCTAAGTAAAACCTCTTCCTTTATTTGAAATGAGATTGCAATTCATCTATTCCTATCTATCTAATTATAGAAAATGTCCACTAAATTGTCACCTTACTGGTGATGTCTGTGCTTCTGTTTAAATAGGGGAGTCATGTGCAATCATGGGTACTGGCTGCTGCCTGCATTGTTGGGCTCAACTTCACATAAATAATTCCACAAATCCAAAGAAACTTCTTATAAAAATGGGTAACTCACATAAACAGGATTGTGCAGGGTAGACTCCGTGCTGCAAATCATGTGAGTGTAGAATGTGGAGGAGGTTGTCTTCTCAGGCTGTAGAGTATTTGCTGGAAGACTGATAGACTTCATGTTTCCGAGTTAATTCCTTCTGTAGCAAAGCAGAATTGAATTATTTTACTATAACTCTCAAGTGGCAAATTATTTCAACAACTGCAAGAGCAGCCACATTTGCAGAGTCTTATTTGCTACCCTAAAGCAAGAACCAATTTAATTATACTAATATGCTAATATACGCAGAAATCTGGACTCACCTTCAAGACATCAGAGTACGTAGTTCTTTTAAAGTAATGAAGTTGATGTGGTCAGATTTTATGTTAAAAGTGATGAGGGACAGGCCTGTAATTTTCAGATTTAGCATGTTAGCAATATTCAGATATTTCCTAACAGCGATGAAGCATTTCATGTGACAATAAATACTGGGCTGAGTGTAGTGGTACTGATGAAGGAACATAGTGCAGCTCCAGAAACTTTCCAAAAGATGAGGTTTAGCATCATTATGTGCAATTCCTACTAACTTGGGAAAATTATCTGAAAATCTGTTCATTAGAAATTCAGTATAAAAACATCTTCCTTGCACTTGTACCTCTGAACATACACTTTTTCCTACAGTGTGTATTTTAGATCATAAAATATCTTGGTAGCTTTGGGGTACATTTTGCTGAGAGGTGTTATTTTATGTCATAATATTCTGGTCAAAAGGAAGATATGTTCCTAGGAATAAGTAAAGAACTACAAGTTCATCACTACTGATGAGAACTCATTTCAATTGTTGAAGAATTTTATTTAAAATAAAATTAATCACTGTCATGTATTGCTATATACAAGGGTTTAAAGTCTTTTGTGTTCATTGAAAAAAATGTTTGCCCATTAATTTTGAAATTTCCATGCCTGAACTATATTAGCCCATTGCGTTTGACACATGTACACATGCAATTAGTGCTTTTGCCTGTTGAGATTTGAAGACAGACTGTCAGAATTGAGATATATGTATTTAAATGAGCTGCCAGGGAAAGAGTGGCTGCTCCATGTTTGCTCTGCAACTACTGATTCCTCTGCAACATAGGAGGTGGTGGCAAAAGAGAAGCTGTAGCATCCTTGGAAATGTCCCTTGTCAAGTACCACACCGCCACTTAATATTTAACACCTGGAAGATGAGAGGCAGCCCCACCGGACTCCTGCTTTCCATGAAATCCTGTCTGATATGTCCCTAGTTTATCTTTATTATCCGTCTGCGAAGCTTTCTTCACGCTCTAAGGAAGTGTTGCTCATGGAGCGCCACCCACTCCTTCACCTGCTGAGCAGTGTTTCTATTTGAAGACCCCAGAAAACGCCCATGAGTGCTTTCAGTAATATCAATGCTTTTCTTTCCTCACTTTCCCCATGATCATCATCACTCCCGCTGGCTGCTCGCTCGCCATCTGTCTGGCACCTCTACCAGATCCCCCTCACCCTCATTAAAGATGAGTTCTCAAAGGATCCAAGAGAAAAGAGTCAGCTAGAAAAATTAAATGGGAGATTTCTTCTCTGCAGAATTCACACCATGGCAAACATTGACACCAATGGACCTTGCAGGAAGCCCTTCCTGAGGGTGCACTCTGAACAAATGCTTTATTGCGGGAAAGCTGCAGAGCTGATCTGTGAGCTCTTTTAGATTCTAGCTTCTTTACAAGAGAGCTTTTGGATTTACAAAGATTCGCTGATCACAATTGAAGTGACATTGATTGCTCAAGGGTTGGTACAATGATCTTGTCTCTCTGCGTGTGCTAATAGATATGGTAAGTATGAGCACTTTGCAAATGAAGGAGCAGAGCAGATTGCAGAAGGTTGTCTTTCAAAGTGGCAAGGTTACTAGTGACTTTGAGCAAGTCCAGATGTCAAACAAAATCATCCCGTCTCTTAATTACTTGAATATGAAAAACATACATCTGCCAGCTGCATCTAGATGCAATTCTGTGTTTAGAGACTAATCTTAGAAAAATATTTCCATATTTATTCTTATTGTAATCCTGAGGGACAAGTGTATTGGCCACCTGACATGTTACCTGTTATTGGCACTGGTGAGACTGCACCTCAAATCCTGTGTTCAGTTCTGGGCCCCTCACCACAAGAAGGATGTTGAGGCTCTGGAGCGAGTCCAGAGAAGAGCAACAAAGCTGCTGAAGTGGCTGGAGAGCAGGTCTTACAAGGAACGGCTGAGGGAGCTGGGGTTGTTTAGCCTGGAGAAGAGGAGGCTGAGGGGAGACCTCATTGCTCTCTACAACTACCTGAAAGGAGGTTGTGGAGAGGAGGGTGCAGGCCTCTTCTCCCAGGTGATAGGGGACAGGACATGAGGGAATGGCCTCAAGCTCTGCCAGGGGAGGTTCAGGCTTGACATCAGGAAAAAATTTTTCATGGAAAGGGTCATTGGGCACTGGCAGAGGCTGCCCAGGGAGGTGGTTGAGTTACCTTCCCTGGAAGTGTCTAAAAGACAGGTGGATGAGGTGCTGAGGGACATGGTTTAGTGTTTGATAGGAATGGTTGGACTCGATGATCCTGTGGGTCTTTTCCAACCTAGTGATTCTGTGATTCTTCAGTGATGGGGGGCCGTTCATTGTTGCAAAGTCTATATGTGGGAAAAAACATATTTTGTATGACTGAATCTAATACTTTGCTTCCAGAGCTAACCACACTGTAGAATCCTTTTCCTAAAACAGGTCAAATTTGCATATTTTTTTTCTTGTGTGCAAGCAGATGCAGAACTATACTCCCTGTATTGGCTGGACACATTTCACCTGAATTTATAGCCTTCACTGATGCCATACAAGCTACACTGGTGTTATTTCCTCTAATTTGTTTTGATGAATCTAACCTGGTTCTGTGCCCCAGGCTTTCAGTGCTCTGCACTTTCCAAACCTGGCTTGTATTGTGTGTCCCTGTCTTTCTTCAAATCACCCATTTTAACCTTGCTGTGGAACCCTGTGATAACATAACATGTAGGAAAAATCCTCAGAACAAGCTGCATGCAAAGAACAGCTAGAAATAATGTTTTTTTTCTTAGCTTAGTGATTTACTGCATGGCCGTGATGGGGGGTGGGGGGGTGTTGGGGAGGGGGTGAGTATGTATTTTTTTGTGAGCCCATCTGTATTTTAGTGGAATAAGGAATGCAGGCTTTGGTAATATTACCTACTTTAAATTTTAGCCTGGTATGAATTAATTCGGTGTCTCTTGGGGTTGTTAGGAGTTTTTTTACCTCTAGATTTTGTTTTGTTTTGGTTTTTATTTTAACTATCATCAAACACCTAGCTTTGTAACACTTTTCCCCAGTCTTTTTTGTTATTTTCCCTTTGCTGTTTTAAGATGCAATTATGTACTTTAGCTAATTGCCAGTTACTTAATGTCAAAATGCATAATGTATCTGAAATGTCCTCTATTTTTCTTTGTCAAAATCACATGTAGCACAAGAAAAAATGCAAGCTATTAAGATTATGTCTTGTCAAGAATTTACCTAGAAAGCTAATTTTTTTCTGATGGAACATCAATCAAATTTTTGGGTGCAGTGTTATGATTATAGGCACTTAAAATGTATAAACTGTTTCTATTACATATTATTAGTTCTGGAGGCACTTTCTGTGTAGGACTTACTCAGAATTATAAGTTCACATTTAGTTTGGCATATACTTATGGGCTGATAAAGCTTGAAACATTTTTATAGACTAATGTAACTGGACAGCAGGAAGTGCCAAAAAACATTTGGAAAATGGAAATCCGTTCTGCTGCACAACTGAATTTATCCTTTTATAGACACTGGATGTGTTTGAATATTTTATTTCAAATCCATGTGATGTAGGTGGAAAAAGGTTTAAATTAAGGAATTACATAATTAATGGTAGATATAGTAATAGCATAGCTGGTCGAAATACGTTATTCTCTGTTCACCTTGCAAGATTGTTGTATTATGATTTAAGAGCTCTTAAGTCACATCATTTTGGCGCATAAAAAAGTTATCCTAAAAGAAATTATGAAAGATACAGAATCAGTATTTAGGTGAGGGAATGCTGGAAAAAGTGGTCCTGGAGCAATTTGACAGGGAATTTTTTGCCAAGAACACATGAAGAATAGTGTCATGCATAGCTGGAAAAATATTAGGATTTCTCTGTGTCATACTACAGGTAACAGGAGGCCAGTTTAAGTCTGTGAAAAAAACAAAACAACTTAATTCTGTTTCTGGCAGTTTTCTTCCTACCGGCTGTAAAACCTAAGTCTCAGAAAGATAGTAGGGCAGGCAGCAGGTAGTTTTTGTTATAATCTTTGACTTGGTTTCTCTGTAGAAAGAGCAGTCCTTCACAGAAGATCTGTTTCATTCTGTGGCTTAATAAAAAATTACAGAAAACCTTCAGAATTTGGGATTCTGAGTTACTAATTCATGAAAAGTTTAATGGGCAACCTAGCTAAAAACATAGATCAAATTAAAAGCACACAGAGAGATGTTGTGCTTCATACCTCCCTCCATTCAGCTGTAGAATATTTGTTAATTTTGCTAATGTTTGGCAACAGAAATTAATAACAAATTATAGTTTTGTTTGTAGCTTTTTGTTATATCTACTATGTAAAGAAATTACTGAAACTAGAGATAAGTAGCAACATGAGAAGAAATACTAAAACCATTCACAGATTTGCTTCTTTCACTTGGCTTCCTAAGAGCAAGTGTGGCAGCAGCACTCTTTTTATCCCATCTTTAGTTCCATGATCTCTAGTCATGAAGAGAAGACACCCATGCAGGGTTTGACAGATCTCTGGTCTGCATGGGCACAAGGAGAAGCTGATGTGGCATGGGCATGGAGCAGCACTTTCCTGGCTGGGGAAGATTCAGGAGGCCTTGGGACCTCTCCAACCTCCCTGCAAAGTTTAGCCAACCCACTCCACCACAGGGCAGGGCTGTCCCACCAATGGGCTCTGGCTCCTGTCCTGAACCACGATCACTTTGTACAGTGAGACACTGGCCAGTTACCTTCCACCAAAGCCCACATCTGTGCCAAATTTAGGAAGACCATGACTCTGTGTCCATTGGAACAAAGGGCAACTATAAAATAAAGAGCACACAACTTCAGTTTCTTCAATTTTGTAGAATTCCTCAATCCTATAAAGTCACAAAACATTGCTTAATGAGACCAACATGTGTACTTTGTCATAAGCAGGCAAGTAGGATTTAGTTAAAATAATCAGCAAATGAGAAAACCTGACAGCCTGCTTCTCCAGTTCTGGTGGCTCACTCTGCCATCTCTTCTGCTTTCTCCTCTGTTTTCCCTATCTTATTTGTTTACCTTTCAGGCTTGACATGGCTCTAGAGTCTGTTTGCAGTTTTTCTGCCTACCTTTCCTCTGTTTCACTAGAGCCCTCATCTCTTCCTCCATGGCTTATTTTTTTTTCCAAGCTCTTTTTCTTCCTGTCTGTTCTACTTTCTCATTAAACTTGTCTTGGCTCTCTCCAGACTGACCCGGCATGTTTGGTTGGCAGGGTAGATTTCACTATGCTGCTTTTTGTCTGCTTGAAGTACAAAAATATTGATATTTACAGAGCTTGTTGTAAAAATCAATATTGCACTAGGCAGAGCAGAACAGCTGCTGTGTTGTAAAGGCAGTCCTGTCAGCCTCAAAAAACTGATAGGGTTTTAAGAAATAAGGAAGAGAGTGAGCAAATCTATGTTTATGAGAGTTTGGTCTGAAAGCACCTTGGTAGCATGATGCGATTTCTTGTCCTGCTTGCAGAGAGATATGTTTATTATGAAAAAAAACCAACATTCTGCAAGCATCATTTTTGGCTAATACAGCTGCACTGCTATCCATCACTGCCAGGTCTAACTTTTTCAATGTGTATTTTCTTGAAACTGTGGATATGAACAGTCTGGTAATTCACACAGGAGAAAATATTACTAAACTAATTAGCTGATAGGTAAAGCTGATAGTGGCTATTTATTTGCTTTAGAATAAGCATTTTTACTTCCACAGTTTTGAAAGCAGGAGTATTGGCTTTTACAGAGCACAGCTGGACCTGGGACTGTCAATAGCCAAAAGGTTTATTAGTATTATCAACAGGATAACGCTTACAGCTTGGGAACCACTGGCTAAAATAATTCAAAGTGGGTTTTTTTGCCAAACAGAACAAGAAAAGAACTGGGAGCTGCTGGTTGATTCCTAGGGCAGTGCCAAGCCGTTCCTCAGGCTGCTGCCTTTAAGAGTCATGAAATTCTCGCTTTCCACTTTTGAGTGCCCTGGGGATGACAAAGCAAGAGAACTGGTTGGCGTTCAGTTCACAATAAAGCAACTAGTTTTTTCTGGTTGCACTCAAGCCATCTTATCACAGAATCACTAGGTTGGAAAAGACCTCCAGGATCGAGTCCAACTATTCCTATCAACCACTAAACCATATCCCTGAGCACTTCATCCACCTGTCTTTTAAATAACTCCAGGCTTGGCAACTCAATCACCTCCCTGGGCAGCCTGTGCCAGTGTCCAATGACCCTTTACATGAAAAATTTTTTTCTGATGTCCAGCCTGAACCTCCTCTGGCAGAGCTTGAGGCCATTCCCTCTTGTCCTGTCCCCTGACACTTGGCAGAAGAGGCCAGCACCCTCCTCTCTACAACCTCCTTTAGTTGTAGAGAGCAATGAGGTCTCCCCTCAGCCTACTATTCTCAAGGTTAAAGAACCCCAGTTCCCTCAGCTGCTCCTCAGAAGATTTGTTCTCCAGCCCCTTCACCAGCTTCATTGTCCTTTCGATGTGGAAGAGAAGAGACGAAACCTGTTTGCAAGTGCTATTTTCCAGTTCAGAGAGGAGTTTAGGCATTCACTTGGCCCCATGCAGCTGAGCAGTCTCTAAACCAAACCACATGTAATTAAGTACCTTAATGAAATATAACACTGAGACTGAGATGATTTCACATAATTTTGAAATATTAAATAGTTTAAAAATTATCTTTGAGGGGGCTTTTTTGCCTCTAAGAAGCATTCTTAAGCAATTTTCTAACTTCAAGGCTGTTTTCAAAAAATGTTCTTACATGCCAGAGGAAAAAAGCCAGTAGTAAACAAATCTGGCAATTGATACTAATGCAAGCTCCTCATGAATTTCACAGCCTCATGAACCTCTCATCTTTTAAAAGTCTTTGGAAACTTCTTAATCCTGTAGGGGGTTTTAGCAAATTTTAGTGAATTGTATCTCATGAATTTCTGTTTTCCTAAGCACTACCTTGCTGCTCACAAATATAATCATATTGACTTCCTTTCCTTTGGGAAATGAAAATTTTATCCGTCATTTCTGTTCCTCCAAAAAGGTTTTGGTATTTTCAGTAGAATGTATGTTTTTGTCTTTAAACTTAAGTTGGGTCAAAATGACTAAAAAAAGTTATTTCAATTATTTCCTCCCCTTCTATACTATAAATAGTAATATAATTTTCTATTTTCTTTAGTAGATTTCTTGTTATTGAGTGAGGAATTAATTTAGGCTTTATTTCTAAATACCTTTTAATACAACTAAGGAAGTCAGTTCTAATGAAATGCAGGAAGGTCCCTCTGGACAGTGGGAAACTCTTTTATAGTGTGAGGGTGAGAGTCCTGGCAGAGGTTGCCCGGGCAGATGCTCCACCTATGGAGATACCCAGAATCCAATCGGACATGGTCCTGGTTCACCTGCTCTGGGAGGTTGGACCAGATGAGCTCTGGACATCCCAGCCAACCCCTATCAACCTGCGATGCTGTGAAAATTCTTTACAAGTTTTTTAGCTCATGAGATATCGGCAGTGGATGAGAACACAGCCCCACTGGTAGAAGTTAGTAGAAACTTGATTACTGGCTTCAGTGATGTTGATTTTTTCAATTTATTTTAACAGAATGCTTTATGACAGGAGCTAAGAATTTGCATGAACAATGGTTCTTTTTTTTTTTTTATCTCTATGGGAAAAGGTTAATTGCTGATGAAACATGCTTTTTTCCCCCCTTTTCATATCCTAGAATTTAAAAGGGGAGTGAGAGCCTAGCCTCTGAGCAGATCTTTAATAATTACTAGAATCAGTGTATATATAAAATTCAGCCTTCATAATTTACTTAGTAAGTCCATATTGCTCCACTGGAAGCTGCCCCACAGAAGCTGGAACTAAGACATCTTTTATTATTTTTTCTGAAATATCTGTGTTCAGCAATATATACTTCTTGCTCATTCAAGACACCTTATGAAAGTTAGATGAAAGTGCTTTAGACACACTTCCTAGTCTACAATATGAAAATATGATTTATATAGAACTGTGCCCTTAGGAATCAAGTCTTTAAAGTAATAGAAACTTTTTCAGCATTTTACCTCTCTAGATATGCCATCGCTTTGTGGTTGGCTCCTGTTAATATGGAGCTTCTCTGAGATATTTCAGTAATTCCCTTGATTAATCTCTATAAAATTTGTTTGCACATCTAAAATATTTGTTGCAAATTCTGAGTGCTTAAAAAAATTTTAAATAATCACTGGTATGTGTTTCCCTATTCTCTATGAAGCCTCCAAAATTGGGATTTAAAAATCCTGAAATAACTTGAATGTCTAAAGTCTGATTAATTCCTCCCTGTCTAAGGGATATACTTGGTAGCTGGCATATTACTGTCAAGGAGCTCTGTGTTTGGTACTTAAAAGCAAGATTTGTTACACCCTTAGCAAGACTTCCAAAAATAAGTGCTGACAGCAGAGCATGGCAAACTCAGAAGTGTTGTGGGAACTACCAGCTCCATCAATAAATGCAAGGCTGATACAAGAATGAATGAGATATACCTCAGTACACAGGACTTTGTTTAATTAGATGTATGAAGAGCCAATGCAAAGCTTGTCTTCTCTAGATCAGGAATGAGATGAGATTTCTTTGTGGACAAATCTGGCATTGCTGGAGCACATAATTTTAATGATAATTATGAATTCTAAATGTCCTTAAATTAAAAAAGAGCATTTAAAATGTAGATAATAATTAAGAACTATAAAAATACTATCGAATACTTGGAAATGGATTCTCTAATTTGTTCATATTTTCTCTTTTCTATTTGGATCTATTGTAATCTATTCTATCTGCTTTATTATTTTTTCTAATAAATGGCCTTGCTGTATACAATTGAAGCTAGCTTCTGTCTAATAACTGTAATCCATTATTCCAGTCATTTGCATTCATTGGCCACTCAGTGTTGTTGATGAAGGATTGCTTGGATTTTTATAATCCTAAGTACTTGCTAGGAATAGAGCCACTTCCAAATCACCATGTAGTTACATTTCCAATTGCAATAAGAAGTACAGGTTGGGTATTATATATAATGCAGCAAAAGGAATTTAGGAGGTTGTGATTTGTTTTATCGTATACTTTCTTGTTCTTTGGGTCTTGAGAGGGAAAAGGAGTGATAGAAGGGTCATGTTTTTCTGTCCACTAACACAACCCTTTGACCACCAGCCATGATATCTTCTGATATCTTCCTCATGTATCACATAGGAATTCAGCAACATAACTTGAGAATAGAAGGAAATATAAATTATCATCACCTTTCCTGTTTTGGAAAATATGTGCTTCAAAGAAGTCTAGTGGGAAAATACGGAGAACCATGCTGGCTGTCAAATGTGGATCAATACTTTCAAGCAGGCTGTGGGCATATGTCACTAGAGGCTTGTTGGGTATTAGTCAAGAGAAGATTTTCAAGGTCCGGAGCAAGTTGACCCATTACTGAAGTCTCCACTGTTCTGTGTGGGAGAATGCTCTGGGAGCTCCAGTCCCCTCCAGCCCTAGTTACCCTCTTGCTCTGTGACTTCTATGATTCTGTGAAACAGGAGCTCTCTATTTAAAATCTGCTATCTGTAGGGCTGTTTCAGGCAGATGTCTGCAACAAAAGGAGATGGCTTTTATAGTCAAGATTCTGTTTTCTCCCTCTGACTTGTAGTTGGCCACTCTTCCTCTTACTTTGCATTGTGTAGCAGCAGTGTAGTTTCTGCTTCATCTTGCTGTGCAAAGAGGACTGGACAGGCTCCCAAACGTACCTTTTGCTCCTTGCCAGTTTTCACTACCTCCTTTTTAACTTTAGAAATGCCCTGAGATCTCTCTGCAGCCATCCTCTCTCTTTGCCCCATGGTCCATCTTGTAAGTTTTGAATGCCAGAAAAGCAACATGTCTTCTCTTTTCAGAGAAATTTAAGGTAGCTGATGTGAGAATCTGAGTGGGTCTCAGCCAAGGATCTGTCAAGTCTGATGGGCTTGCATGGGAGCTAAATGGGACTTGTTGGCAAAAATGGTTTAAATTGTGAACTGGCAGAGTTCTCCGCAGAAAACTCCTGGCAATGGAGAAACTATTACTCCCTTTGGCTTAAAAAATCTTTTAATTTGTGAGAAAGGCATGTTAATACTACTATTTTAGTGCAAATGTGTGACAGGAGGAAATAAAGTTTTGTGACAGTTCAAGTAAAGAAGTATGACATTTGTACATTTTTATGAAGAGAAAAGTTTTTTAAGTGTTGATGTTATTTGAGAATTTGTGAAATTGCATTTTTAATTATTTGTCAAGGGCACCTAGAGTCATGGAAATGTATTATGTTTTATAGGTTGAAATCTAAATAAATAAATGTGGTTGAGAGCTCAAATGACTATCTGCACAGTGTGCAACAGCAGTTAAAATGCTTTGGTGCATTAAAAGTATGGAATATATTACAGCAGCATATTGAACAATGATACAGCTCATCTGGAGCAACGCATTCAATTTTGTTTGCCTACCCTAAGCTATAATTAAGATTGACAAGGTTATCTGGAGAAGGAGAATAAATATTAGAGGAATTTTAGATATGTTTTCACATGACTAAAGATCTGTAAGAAATTAAATTTCTGGACAAGAAATATGAATACAATTAAGAAAAGGCTACTCCAGAAAATGCAGTAATATTAGTAAAGAAATACTTGTACCATAAGTTCTTCAGCTGATTTTTGTACCAGTTTCCTGGGGGCTTTTATTGCACTGGTTTGGTGGTTCCTGCAGCAAAGCAGAATCCTGAGGAGTGGCCCCATTGCAGACACCAGCAGTGGCAATAATGGAACTGGTGTCAGCTGGGGTGGGAGAGCAGGTAGGCAAGTGAACACTTTTTGGTTAAAAATACCACTATAATTATTATTACTATTAGAAATACTTCAGGTGTTTGCAGCTGCCTCCCTGCCTGCCTGGTGAGGCATTTGGCCAACGCACCGTGTATGCAAAAGCACATCCCAGAGCCCATTCTCAGTCCTGCTGGCATCATGGTCAGGCAGGTGCAGTGGCTGATAATTGTGGGATAAAGCATTCACCAGCTGTAGCAATTTCAGCCTCTGCTCCTCCTGATACTCTCTCAGCAGAGCAATATGTTTCTATTATTTTTTGCATTAGCCACCTTTGGAACAGTGCTAGGGATTTCCCCAACTTCTGTGGCAGGTATTCCCAGGTGCACACACATGGGCTGCTACTGTTCTGCCTTTTAGACAATGGCCAGTGCTTATCAGATGGTCATGGAAATGTCGCTCCTTGTATAACTACAGCTTTTCTATTCTCCGTCTGCTTCTACTTGTCTCTCTAGCTTAAAGCTGCTGGCTATTTTTTTTAACATAGCCGGCATCACAGACTAAATCTTCCGTTCCTCTTTTCCCCTGGGGCTAACCACCTACATCCTATTATAAGATCTATTTTCAGCTCACTCTAGCAATTAACAAGTGATACTGCAGTAAGGCTGGGCATCAAAATTATTGGGTCATTTCACTGAAATGTCCATTATAGATAAATATGCGATCAGGCATGTGTGGTGGTGCACAAGGCCAGCCCTCCATCATCCCTCAGGACACAGATAGCAATAAGCACACTTCCATACACCCAAACAGAATTTGTATTAAAAATATGGGAAACAAATAACTCAAATTCTTCCCCTCATTTAAACACAGGGCTTACACTGGAGCTAATTTGAGCTGAGTATTTGTAAGAGTTATAATTTTGGTCATGATATTTTACAATGATCTGCAAATATGTGATTTATGTGCAATTATGTATGTAAATTTTCTATCTTCTACTAACAAAATCAAAAAAGTCCAAACATGATTACTGTTAAAAGCCATGAGGATCCAATTCTCCACTCTTTTTGTAAATGCTGCCATACCTTTAAATTGATAATGTAAATCCTTACAATCAGGCCCATCGATTTTATTCCCACAATATGTGTAAATTTATTGTCAGCATGTGTCAGCATCCCATCAACACTTACACTTCATGCCCATCCAACATATGTGATGATTTGGAGTGGTTGTCACTTGGATAGTTGTAGCAGGAGGATAAGTGAGGTTTAATTCTCTCCCGTGTGGTCCCTGGGCTGGACTGTACCTCACGCCAGCTGGGCAAGACCACTGCCAGCCTTCTCTCCTCCTGCACATGTGTCCAGCTCAAACACTGGCACACAGAGGCTTCTGAAGTTTGATTATCCTGCCAAAATAATAGCATGGTTTCCCCGAAATTCAGTCCTGCCAATCTGAGTTTCATGTTTTGGATCTCTCCCACTTATTCATGAATTTTCCTACAAGCCCCTCCCTGGAACTGAACCAGGGGCTTTGGGGAAGTGGGACTGATTTATATTTTTGCCAGGAAAAATCAAGCAAACTCTGAAATTTGCAGGATAGCACTTTGTTTTGATTAACCAGATTTTATATAATATTTCTTACTTTATTTAATAAATGAAAAAAACCAAGAACCTTTATATGGTCACAGTGATAAAGATTTTGATATCTGAAAAACATCAATTGTCTACCAGAGCTCCATCCTGTAAATTTGTATAGTTAATTGAAAATGAATTGGATAATGATAGTAGCAGGTGGGTTTGATCCATTCTAATGATGTTTTCTTATCATTTTAGACAAAGAAAATGTACAGTAACAGTATTCAGGATACAACTCCTTGTAGCTTCTATGAGTCTGAAGATAACTGTGGCAGCTTTTAAGTCACCAGCTTAGACAGTGGTGGCAGGTTAGTGGTGGGAGCTTGTCCCAGACACGTGTAGCCTGTTTTAGAAAAAGGGTTGTGCCATGCCATGCCCAGTATAGCCACCAGTCCAGTTTAGAGCTCTCTCCTGACAATCCACAGTGTTGAGGCAGCAACATAGAACTCTCCCCACTCATTTTTTTGTTCAGTCATTCTTAATTATCTAGTAAATTTCTGTTAATTCTTTCTACAATGCTATAAATCAGACTAAATTAATGATGTTTGCCTAGCTGTCTTAAAAAAAGCCCTGCATTTTAAAATTTTGTGATAAAGATGTGACTTCAAGATATGGAAAAGAAGTTTAATGTCTATGTGTGTTCTTTATGGTAATGTTTTTTATTCTAGAGTTGCAGATAGTGCTTACGAGAGACAAGCTGATTAATCTCAGTTGTATGTGACTCTCAAAGATTAATAACCTCATTCTGATTTGTTCTATTTATGGCAGAGCTCAAATGTTTGGGTTTTTAAATACTGAAAAGATGTAGAGCGAATGTCTTCCAACCATCCCAGCACACCTCCTAGCTTGACTATATTCTATCTATTCTTGGAATTGTTGTTTAAAAACATTTATTGATTCCTAGTGCTCTCAGCACAGCACTAATAGCACTAAGAGTGCATAGGTAGATCTGCTATTGCCTGTAGGGATCCTTCTTTTTTCCTTGTCTTTTTTATGCTCTTGCTAGAGTAAGATCTTTCACCCTAGCTCTTATTTAAAAATATGCTTGCTTATAATATATTGGTCCCAAAGCCAAACCATTAGTCGATGCACATGTCGTAAAGGACGAGTTGTGATGTGCTAACTAATATTGGTGCTTCTTCCGTGTCCATGTGTGCCTGAGGACAGTTATCCCTCAATGGCTTTGTGGCCGAGAAGTTTTGTGTTATCTGCAGGCAGTTGCTGTGTTAAGGAACCCAACAATAAAAAGGAAAATTAGAAATCTAAAAATGGCTAAAGTGGGTGAGCAGCTGAAACCTCTCTAAGCTGTCTGGCAAGCAGCATTTAAAATATTTGTCTGGGAGAGAGTAGGAAAGGTGGATTAGCAATCACAGGAAATGTAGTTGTTTTTAATGGAGTCACTCTTCACAAATGTCACAGTGAAGTTTCACCTGTAGTTTCAATTATTTCTACTCAAAACATGGTCGGGTTTGGGGGTTGTTTGTTTGTTTGATTGATTTCTTCTCTTTCCCAGCACTCTGAATTCAGTAACCTCTGAGAGTCAAGCTGAATTCTTTCCAGTTATATTTAATATAAGAAAAAAAATGATAGTATCTGTTTCTTATGCTCTGCGGGGCTATAACCCAGTGACATTCAGGAAACACTTATGTTCATGCTCAGGGAGCAGCAGAGCTGCACTTCCTGACCGACTTTTCCGTGGCTCTTCCTTTGGAGAAGGAAACATATTTTTGCCATTAATTTAAATAAACAGTGATAAATAGATATGGGGGGGGTGTGAATTATTAAGCAAGATAATGTTGCTGTATCATTCTTTTTAGGTTAGTATTCCCTATTCTCATCTGAAATTTTCAAACCCACCAAGAACAGACCAGGTTAGGGGGGTTTAAAGGACAGCAGGCTTTGCAGGGATGAAATCTTGATTAACAAGTGCCTCGCCTTCCTTTCCGCCCTGACCTGATTTTGCTGGCTGCTCGCTTGCAGACTGTAAAACCCAAGTTCACACAGCGTGCTGCTGGTATACCCAAGGCTGTGTTTTGGATGAAGCACAGTGTCAGCCTGCGCTTGGAGCATGCTTGGAAAAACTAGAGTCATGCTGGTGCTGGGGAGGGCCAAGACTATTGCGCAGTGCAGCTTAGGAGGGGTGGCTCATTTATCCCAACAGTCACTTCTTGTGGTGGTGTTCAGCAACTACCGTTCTGTCATTCACTATATATTACCCTTTAATGTTTGTGCTTTGGCTGTAATTGATTTTAGCCTTAATTTAAACATCTTTCAGAAAAGACATAATCATATGTATTTCTGTATAACGATTAAATAGTGATAGATGTATAGAACATGTAGTGACATAGTTACCAAATTAGTTATCATTTTAGATATACATAAGCATATGTAACGATATGGTCGTATAAAAGTATAGTCATGCAGTGATTATACAGCAGATCATTTTGTTTTATTTTGTGTAAAACCATATTGATTGGAGTTGAGAAGGGTAGGAAATGGGAGGTGCAATTATTCAGGCAACTAATCTCATTATTTATTGTGGATTTTTTCTGTGCAATCCAAGCATCTCCCAGTATTGGTGGATGCAAATGCTCACATCCCTGTGAGGAACCAGCTATGCCCCCTCTGCATGTGGGAAAGGGAGGGGCAATGCATAGGGCCGTCCCCTGGCAGGATGGAGCTGAACGACACCTCTTAGCCCTCCTCATCTCTCAGGGACCTTCAGCAGCATCTTCACTTGTCCCAGGTGCCCTGCTCAGGCAAACAGGCTACACTTGCACAGGTGGAACATACGCCCAATACATATAAAATACTTTTACTACAATTTCCTTATCTATTATTTATAAAACAAAGGTGTATTCATCCATGCTCTGGCCAACATTTATTTTACTTCTTAAAACTGCACAACAAGATGTCACTGAGTTTAAAAACATACAGGAAAAGTTTGCAACTGTTCTAGCTAAATATGAATTTTAATGCACATTGTACATTTTCCAGTGTGATTATCTCACCTGTTAATGCACTCAGCATCTTAATGTACTTCATTCAGAGGTTATCAGTCATTGTTTCATTTTATAAAAGTCTGTTTGTTCTGATTTGAAATTGTTAACTTTCAAAAGATGTGATTCTGTCTTTCCACTTCTTTTACAAGTACAATGAACAGGCAAGGCATTTTGAACATGAATAAGAAGGCTGTATTTTTTTCAAAGGGAATACATAAATGGAAAAGAAAAAAGAATTCCCACTAGATACGGCTATTAAAAAGCTTGTTTATAGGCTATGTGCTAAAGGAAACTACTCAAGAACAATTCCTTGTTACACTGAGGTTATGCAAACGTTGTCAGGTTATATCAAACTTTGCCTTAGAGCAGTCAGGCAAGCTAAAGTCATCTCTGAAGAGATTCAGACAGCACAAATGGATTTTCCAAGACTTATAAAAATAGTTGTATATAGGCAGTCAGTGAATGTTTGTTTGGATAGGTTGTTCATTCTTCCTCTGTGTGCACTATCACTTATTTCTAAAACAACCTGTGCTGAGAAATGTTATTTTTTCCACATGCAATAAAGGGTACATTTAATTTCAGGTAATTTAGTTTCAGATAAATTAAGTGAAAGCTGAAACTTTTCATCTAGGCTCCCTTTCCAACAATAGCATAGACCAGTTGATCTTCCAAGATCCCTTCCAACCTCAGCTGTTCTGTGGTTCTATGAAATTACATACAGCATCGCTATTTAAGCTGGTTTGAGGCTATGTGGTAAGACAGCCATAGAATCATAGAATCATAGAATCATAGAATCATAGAATAGTTTGATTTGGAAGGGACCTTAAAGATCATCCAGTTCTAGTCACCTTGCTATGGGCAGGGACACCTCCCACCAGCCCAGGCTGCCCAAGGCCCCATCCAACGTGGCCTTGAACACACCCAGGGATGGGGCAGCCACAGCTTCCCTAGGCAACCTGTGCCAGTGCCTCACCTCTCTCATGGTGGAGAAATTCTTCCTTATGTCTGCTGCTCTCCAGTTTATACTGTTAATCCAAGAACTTGATCCTGCACACAGGCAGTGTAGTGCTCAGAGGATGCCTTTGACTCTCCCTCTTGGAAAGGCTGCTGTAGATCTGGGGTGAAATCCTGTTCTTGCTGAAGTCAAGTGGTGCCTTGGAAGAGAGGAAGAAAGATTGCATCTTTTGTTATTTCCCTGACAGCAGAAAAGTAATGTGAGTCTGGTTTTCCCACATAAAAGAATGCCGGGCAGTGCTGATGCAATGTTGCCTGCTCTAGTCTTTGTCGGGGTTTTAGTTTAGAGCAGTCCAGGTGAACAACTGCATATTTAAAAGTAATCATCATTCACATCTGATAAAATCATTTGCTATACCTTGCCTCACCATTTCAAAGACAGGATTTGAATACAGTCAGCACAGTGTAATTATTTACTACATGTACCCGCTACACATATCTGAGAGAGCAGGCCTGTGGAGAAAGCAGACATAGGCAAGTCAAGCTTTGTGCTGCTTTCCCCGAAGCTAGTCGAATGCGAGACAGTTTCCACTTCATTCTTTTTATGTTATAAATAAGAATCCACAGCAACAATTAAGAGCAGACAAAAACCGGGCTACATGCTCATTCAGTGGATGTGCTCTAGGACCATCTCTGCAATATAGTGGAAGAGGGTGGGAGATTTTGCAGAAAAAAACAGCATGTCAGAATCAATAGCTGTGATTATCCCACAGTAACTATGCTTAATGGTCACGGACTATGTTCTTCAGACTGGATTACAGAGGCAAGTGTGTGAGCATCTGCTGCGAGAAGATAAAGAGCACCAGTTGAGAGAAGATGGTAGTTTTGCTAAGTAATCGACTTCCTTGGCTGCCCTATGTAAAAAGCTAAATTCCTCTGGTAAAATTTCTTTTCACAATGAGTGAGTCAAGTGGAAATACAGAATGAGAAATGAGAATAGGTTTCTAAGGTGCTCAAAAAATTGTTCATCCTATTAGCAGTACAGGGACAAGAAACAACATATCTAGGCACAACATTTGAAGATGTATGTTATACCTAAGTCATCTTTTCAGATTTACGATACAGTATTTGTGACTTAAACTTTTAAAAATCCCCCATAGGCCAGTGCTTATTGTTTAACTTTATTTGTGACAGTGGAGAGCTTCACATCACTGCCAGTTGTCCTTTGCTGTCCATCTTGATCAGATGTGATATTCTGTTTGTATATACGGCAACATATCTATCTCAGTTTCAACAAAAAAACACAGAAAATGCTGCTTTTGCTGAGATAATTACAGCATACAGTACAACCCTTACATATTGCACCCACTAAATTAAACATTAGAAGACACTCTTTCAGATTATACGTGGTTCTCTTCTGTAAAAACTAGAAAACTAAACATCACGTGAACCAAGAACTCAGTCCCATTTATTGTCTTCAAGTGATTTCAAAGCCTTTTTGTTGTGATTTTCCATTCTAAAAGCAAATGTTTTATCTGAATCTTTTCCATTTTCTTGCATGGTGAGACTTATATAAAGCTTAAATGTGAGTAATATGGAGGGGATTAGATCCAGGATATATTCTTCAGATTATAGAAATTCAGAATATATGAAATGAAATATGAATATATTAAATTCTTTGGAATGCCATTGTAGCAAAGTATAGTCTTTATCTTTCTTTTCCTCACTGTCCATTGGTATTAATACATAAGCAGCAAGACCAGGATCACCAAGAGGGATCTGTCAAATGCAAAATGCCTCAGAATGATTATCTAAAAATATTCCACTAGAAGCTATTCCAAAATACTTGAGATCTCAATGCATTGCATGAAACATGAAGGTTCTCACCACATGGCGATATATAGTACAGCTGAGGGCCACTGTGGAGCAACCCCTTTGCATTTCAGCGGAGATGTGCACACCTCTTTCCTGGTAAGCTCTATTGGGGACCAGGTGGATTTCGCAGTCTATTCAAGCAATAAACACAGCCCAGCAGCAGCAGAAGCATTGCCTGAGATGTGAGTTCTTTTCCCAAGGTATAGCTCCTTTTCATCCTACACTAGGAACACGTGAGTGGCATAAGGAAATGCTGCCATGTGGGAAGGATAGTGCAAGACTCCTGTGATCCAGCACAGGTGCTGCACTGGGAGGATGGCCCAGAGCAGCTGCACCACGCTGAGGTCTTCCCCCAGGAAGATGTTTAATAATATTGTTAATAGTGTATTAATAGTTGTATGATGGAGCAAGCAACTGTGAGGTTCATCCAAAAATCTGGCTATTGCTGGCAACTGCAGCCTGAGACATCTGAGTGCCAAGTTCATGTCTTTACATCAGCCAGCGCAGCTCTATCTATAACCTTTTATTCTTCTTTTAAATAAAGAGGTATTTCTTATTTCTCCTAAAAGATTCTTTATATTAAAGGACTGCAGCACAATTAAATTTACCTTTTTCTTTATTTATTTATAATGTTCCAAACAGCAATGCATCAACACACTAAATGTTCCAGAAGATAAGCACAGATTAAATCTGTATCAGCCCTAGTAGAATTTATATTAATTGAGTTATTTAGTTATTAGCTTAGGTGAATGATTCTATTTCATGAAAACTTTTGAGATTTTAAAATTTTATTTTCATTCTGCAGAGGGATAAAAATAACTTCTCAAACATTTTCACAAAAATGGAATTGTTTAAATTTATTTGCCAGCTGTACCTTCCTACTGACCTGAACCATGGGACACCTCTGTATCATCTCTGTTCTGTTTGCCAAACAGCTAATCCCAATAATAGATCATTCTGAGTTTGGAATAGGAACTAAACCTGGGTCTAAAGTAATGTCAGAAACTTCAGAGAAACAGAGTGCTTCTCTTGTTCTGCCTTTTGGCTTATTTTCATCATGATGAAAAAAGCAACAGTGGCTGGTCACACACAGCACACTGCCAGGCTTTGGAGAAATTGCTGCAAGGAAATGTGTTATTTGTAAAAATGCCAGAATACATTACAGAATACCAGAATGTTTGCATTCAGATTTTTTTATTATGTTTTAACATATTTGCTTTATTTAAAAAAGCAAGGGAATAGTCAAATTCTTCCAAACACAGAAATGCTAACCAATTGCAGCAGTTTGCTGGCCTAGGCAGGGTGCATGTCAGCAGCTCAAGGACCAAAGGGCAACAGCATTGATACCAAAACATGCAAAGTCCACAGTGGCGTTGCCAGGGCAAGGGGTCAGAGTGCAGCTGCCGAACAACACCAAGACTCAACCATCCCAGGGCAGAGGGAGCGGCCGCAGTGTCCATGGGATGCAGAGCTTGCTGCATCTCAGACCTTATCCTCACCCATGTGCTGATGAACAATAGTGTGCTCTCAAGTCACATAACCAGTTTCAGTTTATTTTTACTTGTTTTCTGCTTGTTTTTTTCACATGTATTTTCTTTCTCTCAAATAAAAGTTATTCCTGTCTTAATGGGAAAAGAAAAGCAAATCAAAACAAACTCAAGTTATATATATGAGGCTATAGGCAGTAGCCACACTGGCAGAAATATTTGAAGTGATGCTCATTAAATAGCTCTCCACAGGAAATAGGAGGCTGGACCTAGTTGGCCTCTACTGCAGTCGGTGGAAAAGCTCGTTCCCACCAGCAAATTCAAGTTTGATTGTTCTCTATCAATACCTTCACCCTTGATGTTTAGTGGTTTGTGCTGGGTGGCTGTGGGAGGAGGTGAGATCCCTGAAACAGGGGTCAGGGAGCTCCCCCTAGCATTGCCAGAGAGGAGGGAGAAACCCCAGAGGAATATTGCTATTTTCTGTTGTCAAATAAAAGGGTTTTCTGATGGTGAGGAGTGCGGAGGAAGAAGAGATTCATAATTGCATTCTGAATGGGGTTTTGCTGAGTTTTGCAACCAATACAGCATAGCCATTCCCTAGCTCTGCACAGGGCAGGTTCACAGCCAGATTGATCTGTCTCTGTCAGATTTGCCCACTCCAATCCCTACTGTGCCAACAGCTCTCACTGCTGCAAGGGCTAATTCTAACCAGTGACACAGAAGGAGCTTTATACCTTGGGCACCATCTTATTTATATTATAAGGAAGCATTGCCGCTTTCAAAATTCCTTGGGAGGCAGGGGGACGCTTTTCCATGAGAAACGATACAAAGGTTTGGTTTTCTGTTGAAAACACTACAGCAGTGTGTATTTCGCAAGCGGTGGCAAAATAGTGCTTGGGTAACCGTAGATGTGAATGCCTGGGTGGGACTTGTACTTTATTTGTTCTGCTTTGTTTTGTTTTCAACAAGCTTTAAAATGTTTTTGTGTAAAAGACTGGTTAAACTGCAGGCTAGTAACTTAGTTGTCTTGGTTACACATGCAGGTACTTCTGTGGCTGGTTATTTATTTATAAACTTGCCATCTCTGCTATAAAAAGATTTGTAATACCCCAATAATAAATGCATTCATCACCACATCTTCTGTAATCACTGCAGTTCCTGAGCTGCTATTTGGCACTCATTAGCTGAAACTCCCATTCACCTATAATTTATGAGAAGCATACAATTATGTGTTATCACTACTTCAAGTGATTACTACACTGTATGTTTTTAAGATAATGGCATGAAACACTCCATGATGAATTACACCTCTCTAGGTAGCTTTGCTTCTGTCATTAACTCTATTATTTTACTTAAACCAACCTGGAGAGAATTGCATTGCAGGGTCGGTATTACCGTCTCAGGGAAGAGTCCCAGGTCAATACTGATCCAATAAAGGACATGACACAGCACACAATTATCTCCCACCTTGTCTGCCTTATCTACTCATCGTGTAGATATTATTACAAAGAAATCCTAAAATCCAACTTCTTGTCACTCAGAAAGAATGTTTTTTCATTAAGCCTTGTTAGTGAAAAAAAAAAACCAAAAAACTATTAAGGAAGAAGATGTGAAACATAAACCCTGAATTTTAATTTTAATCCCTGGAGTCCACGCAGTCACAGCCTGCATCACTAGTCTACATGGAGAAGTGAGAGGTGAAGTTATCACAGTTCTGCTGTGGAGCAGAAACACTCATGCCTTTGCTTGTAGACATTTTTTTCTCAATATATTTGATGCATATACACCTAACAGCTGATTAGGTAGACACAACCTCCCTATTGCATTGATTCTGCAGGCAGAATAGACAAAATATCCCGGCATTAAGAGGCAATGCAGTAGTTAGCAGGTCCACTGCACAGCATGGTCTCAGTGTCCAACATAGCAGCAGAAGCGAGACAGCAGTATTGGGAGAAACAGCTGCCTGAAGGCAGCCAAGGAAGCCAGGCCAGGCTCCTCGCCAGCAGAAGAGGATCCACCCCTTCTTGTGAGGCTGCTGGTAATGGGGTCTCTGGGCAGCACAACGTGGGGAATCATTCAACAGAGCACAGATCTAGGGGAGGTTTCCTACAGTTTTCTTTTCTCATATAATTAAATGAGTGGTAAATAGTGTTTGTTCTTTATCTCTATCACATCTACCTTTTGTGTTATTCCAAAACAGTGTTAAGGCAAGTGCGGAAATGGAAACAGAGCAAGTTTATGTCAAGGAGATCTGTGCACATGAAAGCTTGTGTGTCCTTGCCCATCCACTTGCGGGTCTCCTGCAGAATTCCCACGGTGCCACCTCCTGACACCAGGTCCTTTTCCTGGGCTCAAAACTCAGGCAAATATTTGCATTCAGTGTGGTGATTCTCCAGAGTTCTTCCATTCAAAGCTGAGTCGGGGCTGCTCCCCACTTCCCAGGTGCAGGAGATGTCTGTGGGTGTTCCTAGAACCTGCTCCCCTAAGCCTGTCTCCTGTAATGTGCTGCAGCTGGGGCCAGCCACACATTGCCAGGATGCCGTACCTATTATCAAATTGCAGCATTGACGTGGATGTGGAGTGCAACAGCCACCCAACACTCATTATTTTATCCTGAGTGCCCATTACAGTAATAGTCTACTTTGTAAGCCCTCATTTTTTTGTCAGAGCTTATTGCGCTAGTGAAGAAACCTTTGTTTCATTTTAGCATTAAAAATAAAGACTAATGTAACCCTTCTGAAACTAAAATAAATGCAGTTAATTAGTATCATGTCTGGTTTAATTCAGTTATATATTTTTGGATGCTAAAATCCTTCAATAGCATGCTGTGATATTGAAAATTTGGACAGTAATGTGGTATGTTCACAAACCCAATTTTTTCTCATCCCCTAGGCCTTTGCCTTTGCATGGTTTCAGGGCTTTTGTTGCTATTTATTCCTTTAATTTGTGTTTCAGTGTTTTGTGGCAAAAAAGCAGAGGGGGGGAAATCGCCATCTGGGTTGGCTTTCACCATCAGAAGAAAGAGCTGACTTCTCTATTCCTATAAAATAAACAAAACTGCCTCTCAAATTTTCAAAGACCTCTCTCCCTTAAGAAAAGCACAAAAGAGTAAAGACAACCAGGTAGTGAATTATTTCCTTACTTATCCACATTGGCAATTTCTTCTTCATGATTTCTGGAAGTCAGTGTTTCTACATCATAAATCTTTAGGCATTAATAAATATTAAGTGCAGCGTCCATCAGATTTTTACTATTTCAAATAATATGATTAAGGTAGAGGTTACTCTCTGAAAATACAACTGAGACTATAAGAATCAATAATATT
This sequence comes from Phaenicophaeus curvirostris, assembly GCF_032191515.1. Classification (NCBI taxonomy): domain Eukaryota; kingdom Metazoa; phylum Chordata; class Aves; order Cuculiformes; family Cuculidae; genus Phaenicophaeus; species Phaenicophaeus curvirostris. The sequence continues at coordinate 1,380,073 of NC_091399.1, read as the reverse complement.
GTGTGATATTGTTTCTAGCCTGCAAAGAAAAGTATTATGTGCTTCCATTAAATAATTAATAATTCTTAACTTTACAGTATACAGTTTTGTTCATTTTAATATGAAAAAATAGCTGTGAAAAGAGGTAGGAATACTTTTGTATAAATCAAAACCACAAATGAATTTATTTCAGTTGTGATTCTAACAGTTTCTCTGTTCTTGCAATGGAAAAAAAGCCACTTTGTGGCAGGAGGGTAATGCACAAAATGATCATGACTGGTGGTCATGATGAACATTAGAGGCCAGGAAGCTCCTGTGAAAGTGATCTCTTGCCTGAATTGGATGGATTGCCAGGTACTGAGGTTGAAACACATTCAGATTGAAATCCAAATAACATCAATTGTAGAACAAATTACTTCTAAACTCTTGTAGATTAAACACTTTTGTTACTAATTACTAATATATTACTAATTTTCCATTAAAATGTTTCAGATGTAGAGATTAATCTATTTTTTATTTGTGTATGGATTTCCAGGAATGACTTACATTGTGTCAAGGTAGCAGAGATTACAAAATGAAGAAGCTGGACGTGTATGATATAAAAGTTTCATTTTGCTTTTCCAGTCATTTTATCCTGGTCTCTCCCCCTCTATCTTGTCTTCTTTTCATCCCCAGGCTGGCAGGTACCTCGCAACTTTGTCATACCCAACAAGAGAGCAGAAAATCTGACGAGTTCTCACGGTTAATAAACCATTTCTTGATTCTCTGGTGCAGTGGAAGCGGCATAGGAGCAGAGCTGGGAGGTTAATTATGCTAATTAGTCATGAAAATTCAGGTAGCATATATTCCCATTTATTTCAGGCAGCTTGCCAGATAGAAAGCTCATACTGTTATCTACTCCTTTTGGAAAAGTCCACAGATCAGCAAATATTTAAAGAATTATCTTGGTTTCTCCCTAAGTTTGCAGATCTCTAGTTCTAAGCTTCCATTTTAGAAAGGAATGTTATGGACTGCTGAGAACTGCTGGAAATAGAGGACAGTAGGTTTGGAAGAACATCTTTATTGAAAGGAGATAATCATGAATAAATATATTGATATAAGGCTAAATAAATTATTTGACTGCAAACACTGGGTAAGATGTCTCAGATGCATTCAGTGTATTCAGCTTGGAAGGGAAGGAGATGCTAGCACTTCGCTCCTTTGCTCTCAGTGCAACAGGTTATCCTGGAGGGATCCTCCCAGGTGGCTTTCCCCTGTCTGAGGTGCTACAGAGGGACTTGTCTCCTGTGGCAACTCCTTCCTTGTGCTTGAGGTGAGATCTCTGGAGGGGAGACATGTTGCATCTTTTGATCCTGAAGAGTAACCTTGCTCTAAAAGGGATTTGATGCCAACTACAGTTTATGATGCTTAAAAAGCAGAATGCCTGCAGAGCAAAGAACAAGAAAAAAGGGCTTATTTGTGCATGTGAAGACCCCAGTGTACTTGATATGAAAAGCAGAAGAACAACGGAGACATTTGAACCTGGTGGTTGTGGATCAGGAAAATTGGTACCAGGACAAGAGGGAGGAGTGAGGGGTTTGGCAGCCAGGCAGATGAAGAGATGATGGAAACAGAAGCCGTGGTGGGACTGGGACACGTGTGGAGAGGAGGCAGGATCCCTTCCAGGGAGGCGGGGTGGGAAGGGGGCAGTTCACAGGGCACAAAGCAGAGTCTGCAGTAATTGCAGGACTTACACTGAATGTTGCAGTGTTCACGAATGTTTGCTGTCGACTGGTAGCTGCATAGAGGAGAGAAAGACACTGAAATCTATATTCAATCCATCAGACCACATTTTTCTCATCCCAACTTGTCAAGTGCTGTTTCAGAAACACACGGCACAAGAATTCAGAGAGGGGTTGGTATCTACTGTGGGCAGGAGAGGGCAGGGGTCTCAGCACCTGCGGTCAACTGGTTCTGGAAAAGTGCTATTCATACTCAGAAACCTCATCCCAGCTCAGCTGCGTGCTTTTGTCTTTCTTTATCAGAAAGTGTTTTTAAAGGTAGATCTAAGGGCTTTGACATACAAGGGAGATGCCAGGGAAAGCAAAGCCAGCTGTTTATTTGAAGTCTGTTGTGGCTCCCCTGAGACAAAATTTTGGGGTTCTGGTTTTAAACTGAATTTTAATTTTAAACTCTGTTTTAAAAGAACTGTTTCTCTCCCCTATTTCACACAGTTTCCATTTATCAGACTTTCCTGAAAGCGCCTGTGCGAATTTCTGTCCCATTCACAACACAACAGTCTCCCTCTGCAGGAGAATTTAATGTTTGCATGTCTCATAAGTGAACAGTTGCTTTTTGAGGGGAGCAGGGGAAGCTTCAGGTACTAAGGCAGCCAGGGCTTGGCATATACTGGCCAAGTCACCAGCCATCAATGCCTCTGCCCCTTGACAACCTGAGACTGGTGAATAAATAAAATGTTGTGATCGTAATGCTGTACAGGGTTTTTTAAATGCAGAATCCCATTTAATGCAGAATGCCAAAGTAGACTTAAGAAAACTGATTTTGAGGACAGAAGTAAAAGGACCACCTATTCTTGTACCTGAGTTATTTTTACTGTTCAGAGAAGTTTCCTTAGTGCAACAAACTTTAAGATGTTATTTGTAAGAATCCATGGAGAAGCTGGAGAAGACATTTATGAGATCAAGGATAAAAGGACTCTGCAAAAGTTCTTAGCAGATTTCTGATGTGATTTTCTAGTTCTGGAGCTCAGATGTAACATTTTATGTTCTGATCTTTTGGGTGTTTTTCTAGGCTGAACCCTGACCCTGACGTTTCTCTCTTCCCTTGTTGCTGAGCTCAAAGCCAATCTTCTTTAAAGAAGAAAAATCTTAGCAGAACTGTTTTTGCAAAGGTCTTCTATGTTTGAAGAAAGTGGCTATAATTCAATGCCAAAACTGATTTCACTGAAAAAAAAAGATGCTGTAGTAAGCAATAACCACTCTGTTAAGTGTATCAAATCTGCTTGGGTGAACACTCACCCACTGCAGGGTGATGGAAAGGGGATGTTGTTGTCCCTTGTGGGTGTTACAGTCAGCTCCTCCAGCACCCAAAGCACCAGTTATATAAAAATGTAAAAATTTTCAAGTCAAATTTTTCTAAGTTTTCAGGGAAGAAAAAGGATTCCAGGACTTTCTATAAATGAGATAGAACTTTTAACCTGAACTGTAACAGGATTACTGGTTTTAGAGGCACATCCTACGCAGAAATGAGTCATATTCTGACCTGGAACACACGTCTCACCGTTTAGGGGATGTGTTTTACAGAAGCAGCATCTCATTGTATGTCACTTGGTGTTGTCAGAGATGTGGTTTGACTGGTTCTGCAGCTGGGCAGTGCAACAGCTCCCAGATGGCATTCCCAGGCCAGCTGGCTTTCCAGTGGCATCTTGTGCTCAACTCCTACAGTCCCACCAAGGATGAGTTAGGAGAAGTAAATATGGAGGCTTATGGGGCTGAATGGGTGTATTTAAAGGGCTGCATGGACTGAATTTACCTACAGATTTAAAGGACAGTTTTCAACTTACTTATCCTTTTAGCTTTGAAATCTGGGTCAAGTAAGTAGTTGCACAAGAGGTGAGGATATTGGCAGCTTTTGGTCCTACTTGAACGAAGATTTTCTTTTTTTGATTGTAAGTGCTGCCTAAGTTCTATACAGATGTAACTCCAGAGAATGTCTTGTAGGCTGTTTGGAGATAGGCAAATTTCAAACATTCTTGTGATACATGGTACATGGGAATGCTTTGTGTGCAATCCTGAGCAGTTTGTTTCAAAGGCAGCAAGCTGGGAGCTTCAGTGCTGGCTGCACTATGAAAGTTCTTGCGAAAAGAGATCACGTGCGGTTTTAATTAAGGAACTGAGGAGAACAGTTTTTTACAAAGATTAATAGGTCTGTGATTTAAGTATGGTGAAATAATAGACTAGAGAGCTAGGAAAGTGGGAGACATCAAAAAAAGAGGACTAAAAACTTTAAGGAAGCTGAGTAAGACTGTATATTTCTGTACTTACAAATTACAGAACATCATTCCCATTAATAATGAGAGGAAAAACAATAAAATACCTTCAGCCGTATATGACAGCTAACTTTAAAATCTATTTTTTATGCTTGTTGAGTAGAGAATTTCTGATTACAATCATCAGTTAAACAATAAATTAGTCTCTTTTCCAAACTTCTAAGTTTAAAAATAGAATCATTATCTTCTGAGTTCAGCTACAGTTTAATCAATACTTTTCCAAACAATGTAAAGGTTAAAAGAGCAAAATTTGCTTTTATTTTATAATTGTTATGCTTTCTTTAATTGTGCTACAGCGTTGTTATAAACTTTTAAAAATAATTGCTCCTATGCATAGATTTTAAGAATTACACTGCAGAAAACACTGCCATGATGTGCAGGGAGTTTAAAAATAAAATTTAAAGGAAAAGGGGAAAGAGAAGGAGAGGGAAGGTGACTAATATTTGCAGATTCTATTAGTTGAAATCTTTTCAATAAATTATTTCCCATACATTACTACTAGAGATGTTTGATTCTAGGACTGAATTGAACATCAGCATACTTTGGCTTGAATTCTCTGCCAGTGATCAGCGGCTCCCACGGGAGACCTCTGGCAGGAGCAACTGCGCACATTCAGTAATGTGATCCCATAGGGATTTGCATGAGCTGATCTAGAACTCTACATTGATGCAGTGTCATTATTTACAGCACAGTCATCACAGTGTTATTACTTACGGCACTTAAAACTAGAAGATGATGTGCTGGGCTCCTCACTTGAGTTTCAGACTCATCCTGAGGGAATTGCAGTGGAAGGCTGCCAGCTTTTCATAGGTTCATGTGAAATCAAAATTCTGCTCACTCTCTTCTCAGGTTGACTAAAAACTTGTTTTTAATTTCCCTGAAATATTTGCAGAGACAATGGGCCAATCTTTCCAGAGTCCAAACCGAAATTTTCAATTTTTAGTGATACTTGACTTGACAACTCATCTTTTAGGATTTGCAACATGTTTTGCTCAGATTACTTCAGTCTTAAGGAAATGGAAGTTTTCATGGATGACTCTGGTTAGCATTGTCCTGTACACATTCATCCTGGGCACTGAGCATGTGTGTTGCATCACCCGACTGAGCTGCATGGCAAGTGGCAGCCAGACAGGTGGAATGCAGCTGCTCAGCTGCATTCTCAGAATTTCTTTGTGAGGTCTTGTTTCTTCATTTGTGCAATTCCTCCCCCATCCTCACTAGTGAGATGCCCGGGTTGTTGTCGAGTGTTCCCCAAGCTCTGCCAGCACTGCAGCATGGAGAGCAGCACAGACAGAACATGCACATGCAGGGGGGCAATTTGTCTTGTAGTAGCTGAAACATTACAGAGCTTCAGTCAAAAGAGCCGATGTGTTTCCAAATACGTTCATGTTCATGTAAAGGCAATAATACAGAGTTATCACTTCTTATCTGCAGCTTAAAAATATTATTCTTAGTTAAAATCAAGAAGTGCATCCAGAGATGGAGTATGTGAGAAATACAATTGTAGGGAGAAATGCAGTGGTTGCCTACAAGGTTAGTTGTGGTGTTGCAGTCTGTCTCCATGTGCACTGGTCAGATCCCATGGGATTGCTTGAAGTCAGCATTTTTCTTGCTCTCGGTGTTTATTCTTTGCAAATGCTCATCCATACAGAATTGGTTGAATTTGTCACACAAAACATGCGTGGAAAGACTGCTTTTCATAGAAAATTATAAAGATGTGGGGATAAAAAGACCAACACTTCATTTAATGGGGAAAAAATCCTTATTTGTTCTTATTTTAATTTCTCTGCAATAACAACAGTGCAGAAGCATTGCCTCCAATGGCCAGGAACACACATGGGTGAGTGTATAGTCTAAGTCGCCTGCAGAATACACTTAAGCAAGAACTGTGTTTGCAGAAATGAGAAGCGATTTGCAAACAGAAAAGAGTTAAATTTGTTGGATTAGAAAACATTTCTGAGATTAATCATTTGATTGCTTCTTCCATGGAGTAAATATGCTCTTTATCCATTGCACCTTGTGTGCATAGTGGGAAAATACAGCATGTTGGCTGGTATTTAATTTGAAGGCTATCCGGTGAAAAATATTTCAGCCAAATTCTGCAGCATTTTCAAATCAGTTAACTCCCACAGCGTTAGGGAACTTGCAGGGGTTTTGAAAAATGCAGAGAAAAGAGTGCTTTGGGGTACTGAAGGATATTGTCTGAGGTAAAATATTTAACCTGTTTTTAAAGAGCTTTATTAGGAATATCATTTTCGGTTTGCAGCCAACTTTATTCCACAATGCAACATGCTTAGTCAGGATCTGAACAAAACCAAATGAATTGTTATCACCTAGTTACATTTTCAGAAATACGTTTTGTGGTTTTGTTTTCATCAGACTTGAAAATCTCCCTGAACAAGAGAAAATCTGTTCCATTTTTAGTCTTTGGTTTTCATGTTTTATATGGCAGTTTTATACTGCATACATTTTGTTAATTAGTGGGGTATAAAAGAAAGTTGATTTTAGCAGGTTTTCATCTCTATCTACTCATTCAATTAATAAAGTAAAATTTCTTGTTTGCGATAGAAACTTGTTTTAAGAAAATACCTTTGTATATCAAGTAAACAGCAAGAGGTCTCGTGTTCCTCTCTGTACTGCTGTACCTTTGTTTTTTCTCAGCAGCTATCAAAAGCATTGTGTTTAGATGAGAAGTTTTAGGGAACCTCGTGGGCTTTCAGAGCAGGCAGTATGTGGAAGCTGTGAAGATGTGGTGGAGCTGCCATTACGGCAGCCTCGAGCACTGCCCTTCTCAGCATGGTATTCTGGTGGTTTTCTTTGCATCTGATGAGAATTCAGCTTTTGTCTTTAATGAACAACAAAAAATTCAACTTTTATTATCTCTTGGGTTTGTTGTGGTACATTTTTTGAAGAAAGGTTAATTTTTTTTTTAATAAACTGCACAATGAGTGGGGGCTTTGTAAGGTGAGGCTGATGATGTGTGCTATGAGAGGAGTCTGGTTTCCTCTCTTTTGGGAAGAAGCTGTAGTGATAATGCTTTCTTGCATGGTTTTGGATGTGTGCGTGCGTATAAATGATGAGACAGTTAAGCAAAATGGTAAATGGTCTCTGAAACTGCAGGCTACCTTCAAAAAAACTCATTTGTAACTGACGACACCCAGCTGCTGCAGAAAGAAAACGTAGAATAACATCAGTGAATATGAGATTTCTCTGCTTCTACCCAGTCTTCTGTTCATTAGAATCAATTTGATAATGTTCATAAGACTTTAAAAGTGTCTCCTTACCTTCTCAGAAAGGGACCAGACCCCACAAGACCCCTCCTGCAGGGATTCACAGACGTCAGCTGCACTCTCCATCCTCAAAGCAATACTTCCCCATGACATCCCAATTCTCTGATACAGAAACTGTGATTTTTTAATCCCATATCATAGGCAACTTTTCTCAGAACCAATGTTGAGATCATTAATTAAATATATGAATGCTTATTTTTATGATTCATTTCTGAAGAATTCCAGCCGATGCTTCTAGTTTCTTATTCCTAAAGGGAATGTCATTTTTCCCCTTAAACAATTACACCATATGCTTAAGCTCCAAAATCACCATTTTCTCCTACCTAATAGTCTCCATAGTTGTGCTATTTTAATGTTTTATCAAAGAGATGAAATCCATTGCATTCTCTTCTGTTGGATTTCCTTCATGTAAAATTCCTCTATCAAATAAAAACGTCCCATTAGTCTGTTCCACTTTGTATTACATTCCTCTAACTTTTAAATTTGTTTTAAAGCCTTAAATTCTATTGTGGCCATGGTGGTTAGCCAAAAATTTGCCTGATTCAATCTCCACATTTCCTTAAACATAGATAATACATTTATGATTTTTCACTCGTTTAGCATCTTTTTCAGACCGCTTAAAAAAACCCACATGCTCAGGGATATGCAGTTCTATGTTGCAAATGTGGCTCCATTAAGGTTTTTCTCTGTTCTTGACTCCATTAGCTGCTCTGCCTTTTCCTGCATGCTGGATGTCACATTCTTTATGGAAAACTGGAGTATAGTGCTCATTTAGTTTTTGAGCCATAGTTAAATATCCTTAACCTCACTGCAAACTAGCTCTCTTTTTTTATTTTTTTTTAATCAGCTCATAGAAATAAAGTTTGTTCTGCTTGCTATATCTGTCTGTTTATTCCCTCAATTCTCAGCCATGGAGACAGAGTCTCCTTGCTGACCATTCCTCCTGGACACACTTCTCCCAGCCCTATTTCCTCATGCTCTCTACTCAAGTTATCATCATTTTCTTTTACTCCGGCTTCATCTCGAGTCTCCAATCCTGTTTTTATGACAAACATTTCCTTGTTTATGGCATAGCGGTACTTGAAGTATCTCCAGTGTTTGTATTCTTCTTGTTTTCTTGTATTTCACACAGTCCTGTGCTCTGCTGGTGTTTACTTGTTTTCTTCCTATCATTATGTTTTCTTTCCTCACTTGCTGCTCTTTCACATGTTTTCCTGGCTCTGCAGAAAAATCATTGTTCTGGCTGAAGTTTAAGAGATCATCTCTATGCTGCCTTGCCTAGGGTTACTCCCAGTGTCAAACATGGCAAAGTATAAAATAACTGTGTGATGCAAACATCAGTTTACCACACAGTCAAAAAGCTCATAGGATTGAGAAGTGGTCTCTTGTGCCCTTTCTTTATCCTGTTCTGCCACCTGCCCCTAGTGTCACTCCTCTCTTTCCCGACGACTAGTCCCAAGCCATCAGCCGACACAAAAATTAGAACATCTCTTGGGACCGTTTTTGTCCTACCAGCCTGTGTGCCACTGAGTAACCGCTCCTCTACCTCTACCAGCACAGCGATTCTTCAGCATCAGCATCAGCCTAGCTTTTCATCCTCTGGCATCATCCTGGCTTTCCCCAGGCCACTGCTCTGCCTATCTGAGGTTCAGGAGCACTGTGCTCTCACACCAGTGCCATCTCGCCTTTGCAGGGACTCTGCCCCAACAAAAGCCTGGCTTCTTTCTTATTTAATTAATTGTTCCAAGAAGTGCTGCGTTATTCACCATGTTCTTACTGCTTTTTCTGCTAAGTTTTAGTCGTTGCGTTTGTTGCCATGCTATTCTTAGGACTTGTCAGTGGCATTTAGTAGTATCTTTCACAGTGCATTTCTCCTCATCCCAGTGTGAAAGTGAGCAATTTAAGATGGAAAGCTATTGTAGAGAGAAATTACAAATGTTTCCTAATATGCAATACAAAATATTGACAACAGCGACATATTGCAGTGCCTAATTACCTGAGTAGAAGTTATATTTCTGCTATGCCTGGGTGGTTTTCTTTTTTGGTTGCATATCTACATAAAAGATTTTCAATTAACATTGACCTTTAATACACCAACTGGTTTTTGATTCTACAGATGGTGAAAAGGACTACAAATTAGATTTTGCAATATACCTTGTTCTTTATATTTCTCAACTGATTACTTTCAGACAGTTTGCAGTGCCTACACTGGTGCATTCAGCTCCAATTCCCTCGCAATCTCTGATGCCGTGTTCAAACACCTGAGATATTGTGTAGAAATGCTGTCAAATTCCTCAGACATACATGTTTTCATTTACCAGCTGTACTTTAAAAAACTCCAAAGTTGCTATGGAGGAATATTTTTGAACCAAAATTTAGAAGAAAAGGAATCTGTCTGGCACATATTCTCATTTTAGGGGTGTTTTTATGCAACAAGCTCCATTTAAGGTGGCTATTATACCCCAAAGAACACTATTTTAGGTTATTTTTTGTATTAGCAGTTGTAGAAAAGCTAAAGTGTGGCATAATAAACAAATCACATTTGCTTGAGTCACTACCATATCACAGACATTAAAAGAAAATTAATAGAAATACATTTTATATTTGGTCTTGTTTTCAGCAGAGAAATCCATGCTAATTGAATGTATGTTTGCTTTAAATGAAATGTCTTGAATATGACTACCAATGACCAATCTAATAACCTTTTGAAAAGAAAAAAAATACTGAGATTTGATTCTAATATGTCATAGTTTTTTTCTGGAAAAAAGTGTCTTGTTTCCTTAGCTAAGTGGGCAGAAGTTTATCATGTCTCAGGAAAAGGGCAATAATTTTGCAGAGGCATACATACCAACTGCTGATCCTTGCAGGCTAAATGTGGAACAGAAAAGGCTGCTCCGATAAAGCCAGTGAGACCCACTGGGAAATAACGGAAACTCCCTGCTCCGCTGGCCACTCACAGCAGGAAAATTAGAAAGAAAGAACACTGGAGAAAAATATATTTGTTAGTTGTTTGTAAGATTGGCTTTTGATTTTATGTGAATTAACAAATGACTCCTGTTTAGACGTCCAGTTCTAATAAATTATAGCAGTATTAATTCTTAAAAAATCAGTAGTAACTTAATGGTGTTTAAAAGCTGCTATGTTTTTATATTTATGGTTTCACCTTCTTTCCCAGGTGTTACTTGGAAGATGGAGCTTCAAAAGGTGCCTGGCTGAATCGGTCAAGTATTATTTTTGCTGGAAGTGATAAGTGGTCAGTAGATCCTCGAGTTTCAATCGCAACAGCAAATAGAAGAGAATATAGTCTGCAGATACAGGACGTAGATGTGACAGACGATGGTCCATACACTTGTTCTGTGCAAACTCAACACACGCCTAGAACGATGCAGGTGCACTTAACAGTACAAGGTATGTGTTTAAACCAATTACCAATTGTTACTGGAGTTGTACAGGAGAAATACGCATTTGTAGAGGGGAAAAGTCAGCTAAGCACATTTTAAAGCTCCTTCCTTCCTTTCTTCTGTCTTTCTGTCTTTTTCTCTCTCTCTCTTTCTTTCTTTCTTTTTTCTTAGATATATATGTTATTTACTCTGGGCTTCTGCAAATAGATAACTAGCCCAGAAGGTCTCCAGCTTGCCAAAATCAAGTTTTAAATACTCATTCATAGTTTACTGACAGCTGAACAAGATATAAAAATATAAGAGGAAAATACCAGTACAGTAGTTGTACTGTGTGGGTATCAGTCAGTTTGTATAGCTCTCCTGCTTGGCTCAAAATCTGATTGCTTTACATGGTATTCAGCCTAGGCACTATGCAAAGGTGCATGCTCTGGTACTGAGTTCACAGAAGGTTTACATCCTTTGCATTTTAACATTAGCATCATATGTTGTCAAAACATCTTAATGTAAGCTTCAAACAAGTGAAGGAAGATTAAGTTCTCAGAAAGGCCTAAAAAGATAAGTTGGAAATTAATTGCATGTATAAAAGATACAAACATGAGCTTAAAATTATTAGGCTAACTACAAGTATATAGAGAAATAATAACTAGATAGTTGAAAATATGCATGATTATTAAGCGATTGCATTTATATCTTCAGAAATGCAAAGTATAACCTAAGGCTTTAACTTATTAGTCTTTGGTGTAATCATCATTAACATTTTATTTTGCATTTTTATGAGTAATAAAGCAATGAATGTAAAACAGAAGAATTTAAATAGCAATCTCTATTAATCCATATGGCACACCAAAATCCTTTACAAATAACGTGTATGAAATGTTTCTCTAATTATTCTTTGCAACTGGACCTTTAGACCCTACTGGTTTGCAAGAATGTTAGACTGTTGCTTTGTAAAAGCCAAATGTTTTTGTTTCATAAAGATCATTACTTTATTAGTACACAGCGAAAAAGCTATTCTTCAGTCATTTTTATAATCTTCCTCAGAGGCGGCTGTTGCGTGAAGACCCATAAACATACTGTTTAAGTGGGGGAGTTGGGTGGAGTTCTCTCTGGATTATGGAAGTATTTGTATGCTACCGAGTTTGGAAGCTGAAATGAAGAATCTGTGACAGTAAAAGTTATTATTTCAATTGTGTATATAGATTCAGTTACTCCAATATTTTTTCAGATATATTTTATGTATAAAGTAAGGATTAGCTCCAGGAAGCACAGCCAGAAAAAGTAATTTTCAAGATAAACACCCATCACTATCCCCGTATTCTTTCCTATGTAGTTCTCTTAGCATTCAGCAATAAGGGAAAGCTGCTGAGCTCTCTGCTTGTAGAGAAAGGTCCTGCATCCGCAGAGCAGCAGAATGGGATCAGCAGCTCTGGAAGATGCCCCATCCCATCTCAGTGATGGCTGTGAGCATTTCTTTACATTCCAGCTCACATGTTAATGTACGTATTAATACAGATATTAGTAATTATCAGTGGTGCAATGGAAGCTCAGTGGATCAGATGTAAGCCACAGCAATCGCTCAGCCCACAGGGGTGGAATCTGACCTTGAATCAGCTTGGGTTTTGCACGGTAATTTGGAGAGATCTGCATCACACTTACTACTGTGATTACCTACCCTGTGGACCTGAACAGGACTTGTGCATGTAAGCCTTTTTAAAGAAGGTTGCATCATACTTACACTGCTAATAAAGCCATCATTTCACCTCCCATGTCTTGAGACTTGGGAGGTAAAGATGCAAGATTTATGCATCCTCTGAGATGAAGATTGACCTATCTAAAAGTAATGGAGACTGTGAATGAAACCTCACACAGCTAATTGGTGCTGTAAGCTCATATATCCTTTCCTGCTGAATATGGTTCAGAGGTATGATATAATAACATTTTGTGGAAGCAGTTTTATGTTTCCTTTTAATGTTGTTCATGGATATGTATTCCATGATTAGAAACAACTTATGCTGTTAGGGAGAAGCAAATGAAAGGAAAAACAAACCTTTTGCCAAAGTAAAATCATAGAATCATAGAATAACCAGGTTGGAAGAGACCCGCCGGATCATCAAGTCCAACCATTCCTATCAAACACTAAACCATGTCCCTTAGCACCCCGTCCACCCGTGCCTTAAACATCTCCAGGGAAGGTGACTCAATCACCTCCCTGGGCAGCCTGCTCCAGTGCCCAATGACCCCTTCTGTGAAAAATTTTTTCCTAATGATCAGCAGCACACCTAGAGCAGCACATGAAATAACAGGAGGAAAAGAAAGTTTAAAAGCAAAGTCTTAGCCCTTTAAATTCCTCTGCCCTACAGAGTTACTACTGTCGAGTAACGTTGGAAGAAGTACTCCTGCTGAAAACAGCAGAGATGAAAAAGCCAGGAATGTGTGCAGAGTGTCACAAATTAAATTAATAAAGGTTTATGTCTGATCATAAGCTCCCAAATAAGTTCAGACTCCAGACTCTCTCTCTTTTTTTTTTTTTCATGGTGTGTATGTGAGGTCTTTCTGGGCACACATAATCAGTAGCCATCATTTTTAATATCTTCTCTGCTGTTTGGGGTGACAGGTTCTGAACCTATTCATATGCCTTTTTCAAAGAATAAATATATTTTGATGGGTTAAAGATGCCTTAATTTCTATGAGTTAAAAACAGAAAGGTAAAGTCCAACCCACAAACACATAATTTCTGCCAGCCCAGGCTAAGCCTTTAAGGGGCCTTTATTTTGTCCTTGACAGTTATGATGTAATGTACGATAAATTCATCCTGCACCCCATTATTTCTTTCATTTTTATCTATTTTCTGGCTCTTTACAGTAGCATCCCAAAATGCAATTTAGGCTACGTTGCTTTCAACATTGTACACTCACAGATCAAACCACAGATCTTGTGCACAAAAAACTCCTGTCTAGTACCATTATCAATGAATAACCAAGGCCAAAGTGGAAAGGCACCCTCTCCATCTCTGCCCCACTTGTGGATACAGGGAGCAGTGAGACATAGTGGGGTTTGTGAGTTGGCCACAGTCAAGTAGGGAATCTCTGGTAGAGCCTGAAGTTGAGTTTCAGTCACCCAAATCCCTGCTCAATGCTTTAATGAAAACTCTGAGTCAAGTCTAGATCGCTGTTACTTATTACACAGCTACACCTTTTTGTTCCAAGAAAATTAATCAAGGTAGTTAATAAAAAAGGAAAATCTTTATGTGTCTTTAGCCTACATTTACACCAGTGAAAGAAGAATCAGATGAAAGAGAGGAAGATAATCTGGTTAACTTCATTTCAGTGACCTTATTAAAAAGAAGCAAGAATTATGAAGTAATTAATCAAAAGTTTAGGAGATAGGAGTTAGTAATCCACTCAGACTGTCTTAATGCCAGGTGCTTGATCTGCAAAGTCATGAACTGCAGATAATTTAAACATCAGGTTTTTGCCACAGTAAAGTAAAAAAAAATGAAATACCTCTTACCACACAGCATTGATCGTAATTTTTCTAGGAAAAGACTGAATATCTACCATTTCTAATCTGCCATTTGTTCTACCCCAATTTTAATTGCATCCTCCAAGCTGTGTTCCCCTTTCAATTTGCAAACCATTAGGACATATTTACCAATGTCCTTGAGAATTAATTTTGCTGCAGGGCAGAGCAACAGGTCAAAGCCCAGAGCCTTTGGTTCTCTCCATGTGTCAGGACGCAGTAATGATGCTATTGCACCACGCAGTGAAAGGGTAAGCCAGGCTTCTTGTTTGTGACTCCTGGAAGATAGAGGCCAGGGTAGGATGTTCAAAAGGACCCAGACACCAAGGGAGGGCTACCAGGATGATGATGGGAATAAAGAACAGATTTGAAAGAGATTGCTTTGTTTAACCTTGTGAAATGAGGGCTTGGGGAGAATTTTGTTATGCATTATTAATACAGTTGGTGTGAATCCCAGGAAGGGAGAACAAGCGTACTGGTTAAGGGAGGGCGTTTTTGCAAGACTAGGCAAATATAACTTAGCCATGAGTAAATTTAAAGGAGAGATGAGGAAAGGTTGCTGATCCGTGTCTTGTTAGGATGGGCCATCTGGCTGAGGTTCAGAACGGTGGTTTGTGCGGGGGGCTGGTGAGCAGAGGCGACCATGAAGTCAATGAGTGAGGTTTGTGACTGTGGTCTTCCGAGCAATGGGATTAAGCACCTAATAGCTCTGTCTCCTAAAACATGAACCAGGATAGTGGCCAAGCTCCCTGTGACAGCATTGCCAGGATCTGCCGACAGATTTGGTTTTGAGGTGTCAGTAACAGGTCTCATTGCCTTGGCCATGCCTTCTCTCCAGCTCCCCATGGTATTTGCTGCCCTTCTCAGCCCCACTGCACTCTCTGCCCTCCCCTGTCCTGCAGGTGCCTGGCTCCTGGCCACAGCAGTGTTTTCCATCAATATCAAAATGCAAACACCAGCAAACTGGTGACACAAAATTATTCTTACATTAGTTACTTGACAACTTAATTATGATTTTAATCTAGCCCATGCTGGGCATGTTTGGGGCCCCTCCTGGGACAGATCCTGTGCATGTGACACAGCACTAGCTCCTGTCCTGCCCTCTCCACATCATCTCATTTCTGTATGTAATTGCACTTGACACACTGCACATGTAAATACCTCAGTCATCTTTCCAAATGTGATTGAGAGATTCAGTCAGAAACCACAATATATGTTTTTATTTAAACATATATAACATTTCCAAAGTAATTTTCAAGGCTTTTTTTTCTGTTTAATAAACCTTCTTAATGTCCCCTAAATATTAATGTATTGATGTAGTCTTCGCAATGTTTGCAAAGTCTAATTTGTTTCCTCAATCAGGCCAAGAGGGACTTGGTTTTGGAGCTAACAAGATAAATCTTACCTAAATTTGTTTAAAGTGGGATAAAATAAATATGTAAAAGACTTCTAAACAACCACTTTCCAGCTAAAACTGACAATCCATTGCTCTTTTAAATTGCTAGTACTCAAGTAAGATGTCAGTTTTCATTATAAAATTAACTCGCTAGTGCCAGCCACTGTTATCTTCTTGTCCCTGCTCAGCATGAGAAGAAGATGGCTTAAAAATCATTCTGGAAGTGGAAATGGCTGAGTGAGATTTGCTAAAGGATAGAGACTCCACAATCAAATGTGCCACCTGCTCTGGCAAACAGCACCTTTGGACTTGCCATCACCAAAGGCTGCATCCACAATCATTAATGTATAATTAATGATCCCTCAGAATGTTTTTTTCTAGGATTTGTATTTTTTGAATCCATTCATTAAATTCCTCCCGCATTTGTACCTCTCACGCTATTCAAACGAACTGCAGGGGCTCTCTAAAATATGTATGAATGGCTTTTAGCCTTCTTTAAAAGACTTAAATCATGGAAAATGTTTGCATTAGCAGGTATCATTTACAAGGATGTAAATCAGGAATATTTTATCTGACGTAGAACAGGGCCGTGCTAGTCTGAAACTCTTAGTTCTGCGGTGTTGGAGGTGCTTTACAGTCATGGCTGCAATTGAATTTCCATTAAAAGCCTGAAATTTCCATCCACTGAAATCTGCAGGCAAAGGGTAATCTACACATTACAATCATTTACTCTCTAGTCAGAAATACATTAGTTCAGTTATATTTGAGTTAAGTTGAATGTGTTGTTTTGTGACCTATAAGAGTCTTGCAAAAGATGTGTTCGACAGAGTCCAAAGTGGTTTCAGCAAATTCTTGCATTATACAGCAATGCCAGAAGCAGAAGTAAGAAGGAAGAACTACGGGATAAAGCAGAAAAATTGTGTGCCTTACGCTAAAGAACATAATAATGTACTGCAAAGGACAAAAATGTAGGTTATTAAATTCTGATATTTGTGTTCTCAGGCTACTTTGGTTCTTCATCCCTTCCTCTACTAAACTAGAAAGCTGTGTAAGCAGCTTGATGCTTCCTGCTGGTACAGCATCTCTCATCCTTTCTAAACCATTTGACAGATAAGCTTCCACCCTGTAGACAGGAGATCTCCCTCAAATCAAACAAACTCAACCAACTGGAAATGTTGTGTGAAACCCAAGTTGTAAAAAAAGATTATGAAACTTTTAGAAAGAAAAAATTTAAGAATAATTTTGGAAAGACATGCAATTCCAAATGAGAATTTATCAAAAAGTGAGCTGTTGGCTGTCTCTGCTCTGCATGGTGAATTTCTTCTGATTTTTACTGGCATCAAGGTAAATACAGTTTAAATCCATTACTTTGCATTAGAATGATCTAAATTGGATAATGTGAACAAAAACTCTTGTGCCAGATTTTATTTTTTTATTTTGATCTTTATTCCTTCATAATTAATGTGCAGATAATCTCTGTAGTCGTCCTCATCTCAATGAAAAGGTTTTTATTAAGGAATTTACAACCTGAAGTGTTTTAAAACCGTGAAAATAATGTCATGTTTAGTACCTCTTGGTCAGCATTGTGGGTAGCCTTACCAAGTGTTTCTAGAGCTCTGAGAGCTTACCTCTCTGGCCTAAAGCATCAGCATCATGCTGGGCATTAGCAGAGAGAAGACACAGAATCCATGACATCGTGTGTCTGGAGCATGTCCAGAGAAGAGCAACGAAGCTGGTGAGGGGGCTGGAGAACAAATCTTAGCCTGGAGAAGAGGAGGCTGAAGGGAGACCTCATTGCTCTCTAGAACTACCTGAAGGGAGGTTGTGGAGAGGAGGGAGCTGGCCTCTTCTCCCAGGTGACAGGTGATAGAATAAAATGGGAAATGGCCTCAAGCTCTGCTAGGGGAGGTTCAGACTGGATATCAGAAAAAAATTTTACACAGGAGGGGTCATCAGGCTCTGGACAGAGAGCCCAGGGAGGTGGTTGAGTCACCATCCCTGTAGGTGTTTAAAAGATGGATAGACAGGTGCCCAGGGACATGGTTTAGTGACAGATAAGAATGACTGGACTCAATGATCCAAGAGGTCTTTTCCAACCTGGTGATTCTATGATTCTATATTTTTGGAGCTCTGGCAGTCCATTAAGCAAAAAGTCACTCCTAGCATCGTTTAATGCAAGAAATTATCAAGGCTGCCAAACCTACTGCTTTTTAAAGATTTTGCATTCATTGAATATGCTGCTCCCACTCAACTCAATGGCAATAATCCTGATAGCTTCACTCAGGTAGGAATCAAAACTTATTACAAGGCTTGCTTGGAAAGCTAAAATCGAGATACTGTTTTTTCTGGTTTTCTGTTGTACTACCTCAGAAATACGATTGCCGTCTGAGAAAAATGAAGCTCCAGAGTCTCAACATCCTTCTTGTTACTTTATTCAAGTGCAATTTCAAATGAAGAGATCCTCCAAAACTTTATTTTGTAGCTTCAATGAACTGCAGAAGTATTACCTTAACGACATAAAATTTGGTTTATAACACTTTCAAGGATTTAGTTACTTATAAGTACATGTTTCTCTGACTGCCTTTACTGTGGGCTCGGCTCTGTTATTCTTTCTCTGAATGACTCTTTGCCATTCTGTTCATTCAATTAAAGGCAATTGAACTGGCTTGTCAAAAAATGAGGTAGTAATTATTTTGTTATTCATTACCATCATTTCCACATTGCAAGTGGTTTTGGAACTCTTTACCCAGAGTAAGCAGTATAACATTTTATAGAGTTTTCTGCTTCCTGTTGCAGTGACCATTGTGATTACTGTCATTTATCTGATTTTTTTTTTCCACTGCATTTCCTATTATATCAACTTCCATAGTTTTAAGCTGTCAGTTGTCAGGATTAAAAAAGGTGTCCCGTGGTTAAAAATTTAATTTTTGCCTGTAGTGTTGTTAACAAAGAAAGATAAATAGTGTTGGCATGTACTGGAGACCAATCTGTGTAACTCTTACTCAGAATGCCATTTTTTTTTTGAACATGCTAGTTTTGTTGTGCAATAAGGGATTTAATCTAAATATTTTGCAAAATCGTCTTAAGGAGGTGAGAAACACTGATTATCCTCAAATTCCCAAAGTTTTTGAAAGTCCTTATCTTCTATTTCTCTAAGATTGTGGAGAAAACACTGTAAAACTATCTTGGGGTCAAAATTCTGGCACAGGAAGATTTTCAGTAAATTCTTCCTCACAAGATTCTAATGAAGGCAATTACAGCACGCAATATCAAGAAGCATGCTCATTGTAATCAATATAAAAATATCTCCGTATATGAAAACTACTTCTATAAAAACAGAATTAAAAGAAACTAGGGAATTAAAAAAACTGGACATCACATATTCTTCCCTGGGACAGCTGTGTCCCTTTATTGCATGTCTGAAAGCAGCATATCTACAGTGTCTCCATGTGAAAGGCGGAGGTCCACGTCTTCTTTTAGCCTGATTAAAACTAATAACAATTGACATACTAAACATCCTAGTTGAAATTCTATAATCTGATAAAAACCTTTTGTCAAGACCAGTTAATATTTGAGAAGTGAGACAAATAGAAAGTGCACTGAATTCACAGATTTCTGAAAGAGTGAAACTTGCCCTACAGCATCCCTTGACTGCTGATGCTGCTGAAGATGTGGTGACATAACCGTGTATGTGTGTACTTTTAGAATCAATTCGTAATTTGAAGTAATAAATCTCTTATTCAAGGCTCCAGGGTGCCAACAAGAAATAATTTCACCATATATACAACAAATGGCACCTCAATAGCACCACACTTCATTCTGTCCTTTTGATGCCTGACAAGTCATCCTTCCACCTCCACGTTGTCAGGAAAAAGCCTTCAGCACTTCTGTCAAAGCTAGAGAGGTGAACTGGAAATGGGGTAAAAATAAAGACGCTAATAGTTTCTCCTATGGACATCTTACTAGAACAATGCAATGTGACAGCAATAATACCTGATTTTTTGCTACTTCATCATGAAAGAGAGGGCAATTTGCTACTGACTGTATGTTGCTGTACTCCCAGCTCATGGTGCTTCTTGCTGGATGTTGTGACCTTTCTGAATTTGCTTGCAATTCATCCTAAATTTAGTCTCTTGCATTGTAGTGACCAGAAATACTGGAAACTTAGTCGTACAAGGAATAGTTAATTTATAATATCTGCAGACTAAAATCAATGCATTGTCAATAAGTAATGAGTGTCTTTTTGTAACTGTATTCTTTTTAAAGTTGACTTCAATTTGTATAACTATTGCTAAATAGAGAAAAGTAGTATCTTACATGTTAGAAGTGAGGACCCTGACAGACTTGAGAGAATAAAATCAGACTTATTTCACGGTCTGAAATTGCCGTTCTGATATTCAGCAATATGAAAATCCAGCCAGGAAGGAAAGAGTAGAGAGAAATAAAACTGGTTTCACTCACATTTATTTTTAAGTGAAATGTCCACAATCATACAGCAGATAACTGACATGAATAGAAGAGACTTTAGAGTTCTTGTCTGTCATACTGGCTATCAGGAATATGCCTTCTAGGGTGCACATGCACACACATGTGGATTTGTATAGCTAAGTTCCTTGTTGCATATATTCATATTGTGTGTCAAACTGTGGCATAATTCAGTATGAATATGCTGAATGTGGAGGCTGAACGAGGAGAGGTATTTTATAGATTAACATTTCCTTACAGATGACAACATTCTGTAACTGCAAAGGAGCACTATGTTAACGGTATAGCTTTATAAAAGAACAAATATTTCGAACTGATGAGAAAAAGATTTGGATCTGCTCACCACTGTTCTTATACTTTTTAAAATTGATTCTGCACATGTTGAACTTTATCTAGTAGGTAAAAACTGTGCCATAAATTCAAATCAGCTGTAAATGTCGATATTATATACTTAAAGTAACCATAAACATTGAAAATAGTGCCTAGAATATTGAAGCTCTATTAAACATAAGAGTTATTGGAATAATTAGACAGTAACATTGATAAAAGTGAGAAATGTTTGGGCTCTCAGAAACCTGCTGACAGACTTGTTCTAGATTTTTATTCAAGCGTCCCTTTCTGCTAGAGTTTTTTTATCACACAAGACAGAAGCAAAGCGGGGAAAGTCCAGTCCAGACTGAAATCACAACTTTATTGGTCTTGGTTTTCTGTTTTGTTGCTCATGTTTAAAAAGAGAAAAATTCTGATTGGGTTGGTGTAGTCTATAAGAAGCTTGGAGTTCTGAGGGATGCCAAGCTGGGACATGTTAAAACAGTTCTCAAAAGAGCTGAGGGTTAATGCAGAAACAAAGCAGTTCTGCTCCACACTAAATTTTATGATAAATATTTGGTGATAGATAAAGCAAAAGGTTTTTTGTACTTTTATCAGGCTGCTGATGCACATTTTTTAGTAAAATAAAAAGTATTTTAAGTCCACAAGCAAGATAGAATGGATATATTACTGTTTATTATCTAAGGGTGCATTTTCATTTACAATATGACCTTTGTCACTGAAAATGTCCCAGGATGAAACATAAAGAACTGGTGATCAAAAAATTAGGTCCATAAGCAAATGAAGTAAAGTTAAATGAGAAGGAAAATGTACGGAACCTTCTCCATATGCCTTTTTACCAGCAAAAATGGCTAAGTTTAGCAATAAAATACAGAATAGCATTAATGCAGAGCATGTGTTTTCCTTTGGTTTTGTTTTAAGTGCTTTGCTATTCATTTTTCTGTATCAGTCGCTTCCCACGCTTATTTTCTCTTTGAAGAAGCGTCAGCTGTAGGAGTGAAAGTAGGCCAAGCACAAGTGGAAGTAGAGTTGGAGATATAAGCAGAGAGAGTAGTAAACTTTGCAGGACTTTGGTAGAGTATTTGCAATAAAACAAGCTGTGTGCTTCGTGCTACATTTCCATATTTAATGCTGGAGAAGCTGATAGCATAGAGAAATTTTTTTTGTCTTTTATTTCCTTATATGATGTATAATCTGCATGACATCCTGCTGCTCTGCTGCTAGTTGTAGTCTGGTCTGAAGAAACTGTGGAGTAATCTTTTATACCTGCTTTTAAATTAATTACATCCTTGAGAGATGGCATTATTATCCGGAGCAGTGTAAAGGACTGTGATTTATATCCTTTGTAGGTAGCTCTGCTTTAGCAAAAGCTGATGCATGACCTCTTAGCATGCTAGACTATTTCATAAAGCTGACTAAATTATACATAGGCAGATATATTTTACCTCCAGTGACCAGTTCATTAATAAAAATCCATAAACAGGAAGGGTTAGAAAGATCTCATTAGAAAAATCAGATGAATGTGTGAAATGCTTGAACTTGGAGTACTTTAACAATTGGAGACTCCATCAGAGAAACCGTGTATTCAGTCAAGGAAGGGGAGCTACCTTTGCCTCAGAAGCAGCCACAGATTGTACCAGAAAACAAGTGGCAGTTTTCTGGAAGTACATAGAACTCTCAGTCCTACATCTTTTATAGTTTACCAAATAAGTGAATATATACACGCACAAAATCCTAAATGGAGAAGGGAGCTTTCTTCCATTCATACTAGGGACTCTAGATATTTATGCAAGTTTGTATCAGTCTTGAAATAAATACATGTATTCATTATATTCTTCCTCCTAAGGTTTTTATAATGTGGCAGTCTCTTTTGTCATCAATGTACAAGGATAATTCCCATTCATAGGGAAGCCCATTAGGATCAAAAAAAATGCCCATGCAACTGAGCAACTCATAAAGCAGACCATCAATTTTCAAGAATTTTACTGTGTCTGGGTACTGGTTCAAATTGGTATGTCTTCTCCTGAGCTATGGCAAACCTATCTGCATTGCACAGGTGATTTCATTCAATTAAAGATAAGAATTATGTATTAGCTCTTTAAATCCCACCTCTAGTATATGAAGATACAACTACTCCCTTTTAATTTACTAGATGGTACATCTTGGTTTTGTGAGCATGCAACTTGTGGGACAAAAATCTTTGATACTATGAGTTGTGTTGGAGTCATGGTTATGGGAAAACTACCAAGAATGAAAAAGCACGTAGATGGATTTATTAAAGCAGTATCTCCTCTGCCTTCTTTCAGGGATCCTCTACAACTTAATTTTGGTTTTTTTAGCTTAAGAGAGAGTAAGAGAAAATTATGACAATCTGATATTTGTGAACAGCAAAATCCACCAGTTGGAAAGACCAAAATCAAATGCATATTTTTAAAAAGATCTCATAATGATAATTTAGGGAAATTTCTGGAAAGGATTGAAAACACTTGAAAAGCAAAATCATGGGTTGATGTAATATTGAGTTGTAGGAAATATGAAAGAATGCTTTAAAGGACACACATTAAATGTTTTCTGCCTGGAAATTTTCCATTTGAAAAAGTTCATCTTTGATTGTATAGCTGTTGTAAAGATATAAAGAAAACTTTTTAAATTGTCATATATCAAAAGACGCTGGAACAGCAAATTCAGAGGTTGCCTAACCTGGGACATCTGGCAGGCATGCAGGGGTTCATTCTCAATAGGAGAAATAAAGATGCTGCTGTTACCCATTTTAGCATTTGAAATGTCTTCATACTGAGGTTTAATTTGGGTGGCTTTAGCTTTCTAAATTGGGCATTCATAAAAGTAAGCTGCAGCCTCAGTGGGCTGTGTCCCTGAGCACCCTCCTCTTCTCTGGGCTGCACACTCCCATCTCCCCTGCTTCTACTCACCACGCAGGGAACTCAGATCTCTTCATTGTCTTCATGGCCATGTAGTTGGCTGCAGATCGAGTAGCTCCTGTACAAGGACAGGCTGAGACACTTTGACTTGGTTTGCCTGGAGAAGACTCAGAGGATACCTTAGAGCAGCCTTCCAGTATTTAAAGAGGGTTTGCAGGAAAGCTGGGGAGGGACCCTTTATCAAGAAGTGCAGTGATAGGATAAGGGGTAACTGTTTTAAGATGAAAGAGGGGAGATTTAGATTAGATATTAGTAAAAATTATTTTACTGTGAGGGTGATGAGGTACTGGAACGTGTCATCCAAATAAATTATGGATGCTTCATCTCTGGAGGTGTTCAAGGTCAGATTGGATGAGGCTTTGGGAAACCTGATCCAGTGGAAGATGCCCATACCCACAGCAGGGAGGTTGGAACTGAGTGATGTTTAAGGTCCCTTTCAACCCAAACCACTCTATGATTCTATAATGGCTTATGTAAGTGTATCCGAGTAGTAGTTCTATAAATAATGAATTATTTCTTGGAAATGTCTCATAATTCGGGCATGGCTCAGTATTTACGAACCATGGGAGCTGCTAGATGTAGAACTGTGGCCATAATGTCCTATTTCTGGTGACCAACTAGGTATAATCAAATAACCACAAATTTATTCTGGAAATTGCCTGCATGTGGTATATGAAGCAATAATCACAGTATCATTAGCAAGTTATAAAAAACACTTCAGTGGTGACTGAAAGTGTGATTTAATTTGAAATCCCTTAAGAGAAGAAAGTGAAAAAAATAATATGTAACTAACTATTAACATCTGTTAATATTTTGATTTCATTGTACTCCATCCAGTAGACATATCAACATGAGCCTACAAAGTGGGTCTCATAGGTTAGAAATCACTGGTCTTCAATAACCAGAGTCATCAGTTGTTTGTTAATACCATAGAATCAGAATGGTTTTGTTAGAAGGAACCTTAAAGATCATTCTGTTCCAAACCCCCTGCCATGGGAAGGACACCTTCCACTAGACCAGGTTGCTCAAAGCCCCATCCAATCAGGCCTTACACACCTTGAGGGATGGGATATCCATGACTTCTCTGGGCAATCTGTTCTAGTGCCTCATCACCCTCACAGTGAAAAAAATTCTTCCTGATATCTAATCTAAATCTCCCCTCTTTCAGCTTAAAGCCATTACCCCTTGTCCTGTCACTGCACTCCCTGGAAAAAGTCCCTCCTTACCTCTTTGGCCGGCCCTCTGGAAGGACTGCTATAAACTCATTAAACTAGATTCATTTAGCCTTTGTTTTGTAAGTAAAACTAAAAAATATATCACCCAAGATTTTTTTGATGGCATCACTTTAAGTAACTCTTGGGGCCCTCCTAGAACTATGCTCCTCTCTTCAGTTATATAAAACTGAAAGGAGGTTAATCTAAATTGTTCTTCTCTTTTCTACTTGATAATTATAACAATGGTTCAGATTTTTAGGATACATTAACTAAGAAAATATTTGGGATTTCCCACCAGCAGACATGGTTATGTCAAAGGCCAAGTACGTCTAGGTCTTCATTTAGTACAAGATATTGAGTATAATCTGCAAAGACGTAAACCATCACATACAAAGAACTGAGGGACTGCATTTCAGAAGAACAGCTCAATGAGCCTCAGACTTACCATACTCAAACACAGCTGCAGACTCACAGATAAACTAAACTAGAATTCTATTTGTAGCAAACAGTAAATTGGAGCCCTCTCTGAGGCAATTGGCAAAATCAGAGCATCCTTTGAAGCAAACAGGCATGAAAACGCTTTTCTTGCACTGATTTTTCAAATGCTTAATTTTACAACTTTACTAAGTGTCTTACAGTTTGTTGAAAGGGCAGCAAAACGGAGTATCTGGCACAACAATAAGTTTCAGGAGCTGGGGGTGCTTTGGGTTTTTCTCTGACCAGTTCATCCAGCTATACAGGCACGTTTTCAGTAACAGCAGGGATGAAGGGGGTTACTAAAATAACTCCCACTTCAGGGTGAGTTATCACTGCAGGCCAGACACCCTTTTGGATTTCCACCTTACTGCCAGCCGTGAGTGATTTTGACAAATAAAAGTCACCATGGGAATGGGGAGGAACTGCCAACCAGGAAAAAATGGAGGAAAGAGGGAAGGATAACACACATTCACCTCTCTCAACAGTTTAGTAGAACTTTTGAATTTTTACAGGGTTTTTCTTCACTTCACTTGAATATACCTAAGGATTTTATCTTCCTATATCCTGTGTGACTAAAAGATATGTTGTTTCCTTTTAAGAACAAGTCACATAACTCTAACTGTTCATTTATAGGAACGAGTCATCCACAGAAATGTTCTGAAGACTTTCCTTAAAGGAACTATATAATGAAAATTGTATGACTTAAATTGCTGGGGCTGTATTTCTTGCATATTATAATTTATGAAGCAGTAACAAGGATAATAAATGGTAGAAGGTCTTTTGCACTGCACAAGAAAACTCTATAGCAGAATGAAAACCATATAGCATTCATTATTAAAACCTTATAATACAACTTTAACTTCTATTATACCTACTTATCACAGATCTTTCATCCTAGCTATTAAGATAAAAGCTTGAGAATTTTTGCAAACAGAATAGCCTCACCCCATGGGTAAATTCAGAAACTGTGCTCAAGGAGATGCACATACAAAATCTGTTCACTTACTACAGCTTTTGGCACCCTTTTTTTCTATGTGTTGTTTTGAACTCCTATCCCTTCAGGTTAATGTGTTCATTTAAAAGGAAAAGAATAAACAAAAATTTCACAAAAGAGATGTGAGCTTGAATTTGAGTGCCCAGATTTGAATGGATAGAGAGGCACTTCTCAAGTCGGATAAAACAGACGCATTCATAAGCCAATGATATTCAAACCTACCTCAAGGCCAGCAAAGTTGAAGGCACTACAGTGAGACAAAATAAATAGTTTGATTTTTGCTTACTTGAAAGGCTTTATAATACTAAGAGCTAATGTACAGAATTGTAAGATAGTTATTTTACTGTCGTCAGCAGATTACTCATTTTGTTGTCTTTAGGATTCAGAACTATTCTTATTTTATTTAGACTGACGTTTTAATCATCCTCACTTCGAGTATAAAATACGATATTATTTCCCCTTCTGTCATCTGAAAAATAAAACTGGAAAATTTTCTTAATAGCTGGCAGATTCGCTTTGTTATGTAAAATAGATCCTTGGAAAAAAAATTATAATTAACACCATGGTTCCATTATAAAATAAAGGGGTTGTTTTATAAAAAAAAAAACTGTTTCTGTTTGAAATACTTCAAAGGAAAGACATTGTTTTGTTTTCATATTGAATTGAATGTAGTTGGTATGCTAAAATATTTTGCCTATAAATATTCCAAACTCTCCCTATGTGACAACAGCTATCACTGGGTGTCGCATGTCTCTCCACTTGTTTGCAGTTAACACCCAGAGTTTTTGTAGTTTAAAAGTATTTGCCATAAGTCTCTTTTCAGTTTATAAACTCACTTTAAGGTCTGTTTTCTGCAGACACCTCTGTATTGCTAGAATGTAAATATCACATTAAATAATATGGCTTTAATCGCTTCTGCTTTCCAGACCTCTCTGCTGAGTTATAGAATGCCAATAAGGATGTGTCCAATTTAACCACTTTATTCCAGTGAGATTTATTTTAAATATACGACCACTAAAGAATTGTCCTGAACAGCTTATACTCTTTATTGTGAAAAAATTGAATAGAATTGAGGAATAGGTCCAGTACATGTTATAATTAATATTTAAGACAGTAATATCAAAGTTATTATACTATAATTAATATAGGCATGCAATGCAAGTCTGTTAAAGAATGCTTACAATTCTAGGTTCAAAATAGTTGCTGTCTATCATACATGTAATTTTTAAGTGTTAGAGTAGTTTACTTCCTGATATTGCATTTAACCATAAAGGTTTGTACAGTGCTAATATTATTCTGTTTTACTGTGTACTGTACAACTTGCTTAGACAAATACATTCTTTTTTCACTGTGACTCAAAAAAACAGGAATAGTGGAGACTAAATTCCATTCATTTTTAATATCAGACTTGCCCAGTGTATAGAATCTTGTTTGAAAATTAAATTAATATCTGTGGTATATATCTTATACCTAACAAGCTTTCTTACCAAGGCAAGCTTTGAGGATTAAATGATTTTAAAAGATTAAATATCTGTCTCTTGTGCACCACAGGGGATATTGTAATAAAATTGGTGAAAAAAAAATACTCTTGTGTATTTTAGCCCAAAATAGGGCAAAGGAATGATAAGACCTTGGGGCTCACACAGTTATGATGAAGCCAGGAAGGTTTCACTCATAGGCATTCAATCCTTTCCGTCAAGAATATGCAGTTTTACAACAGTTTTGGATATCCTGTTCCCAATCAAATCACGGTCAAGATTTAAACACCACCATCTGACCAGGATCTTGCTCATCATTTACTTACCACATGAGAAAGCCCAGGGGATGTGTCAGGGATAATAGACTTCTGAATAATACACATGAGCAGATAATTAGAATAATTCTTTAGAAATCAGCATTTCTTCAGCTTTCCTTTTCAAAACAGCATTTTTTTGGTTTTGAGCTACACAAGATTCTTTAACCTGGAAAAGAAGCACAAGGTTCTGAGTTAGATTGAACAAAACATTCATCTTTCCCCAAGGAAATTTTATTGGTTTTTATTTCAAACCTCAAAACCAAGAATTTCCTTTCACAGTTCTGTGTGAACTGAATTATTTTTCCTAACTTAGAAATTCTGCTACTCATAAAATTAAATCCATTTTTCATCTAGACTTAGCATATGAGTTTCTAGACCTGTAATGCAACGTTCAGCTAGGGTTCAAGTGAGATAAAATTGTGACCATAGTGTAAATTCCCAGCCTGCTTTGTGTTCTGACATTGCATATTCTAAATAAAAAATTACAGAAAAGTTAAATGGAAATAGTAAAATGCACTCAATATAACATTACGATTAAATTATCAGCAGGTTCCTTTACTACGTCTGAAGTATTTGAATGCACATTGAGTTGTGACACCAAAATGAATAATCACACACATAGACACTGGTTTTGCATCTCTGCATTCACCCATGCATGAACCCAGTTTATGAGTATAATTATGTACAGCAGGGATATTTGTACATGTAAGCCTTATTACAGCAAGCAGACACAAAAATATTTAATTTTATAAAGAATTTCTGTGATATGTTTTTCCAAGGCATTTCCACATGTGTAGAAATGAAAAGTCTCTGGTTTATGCTTCACAGTAGTGGATTGGCCTGTTTGTTGGAGGAATTGCCCCAATTCTGACCATCTCTCTAAAATACATCTGCTTGGTTCTTCTCTTCTGACTCTTCCTTTCTAATTTTCATTTCTAATAGTGACTGGGGCACGCCAGGAAGTGTGTATCCCACAGATCGCAGCACTTCTCTGATGTTCAAAAGCTGTTGGAGCAACTCCAGAAACATGCTGAGTGTCATGTTTTATTGCTTAATTTTCCAGACTTCTTTAAATCCCATTTCAGTCATAGTGCATGAGCTATGGTGAATTACTTCCTTCCTAATTCCGCTTAGAATAGATACGCAGAGTCTGTTATGAACAAGAAGTGATTTCTTATTCAAAGTTTCCATTAATTTATGTAAACAAGCAGGGAACTGCTAACTTTCTGTATGGAGATATTCCTCCTTCATAAGAAAAAGACAGCTTTTCTTTCTCAGAAGGAACTCCTTACACCCCAGTGACAGCTCAGCAAGAACAATTTACATTTCACATTAAAAAGGCATAATGCAGGAGGAAGCTACCTCCCTTCCTATGGTGATATATGGGAAAGCCACATGAATGGACATGGAAAACAACTTTACCACAGAGAAAATGATGAAGTTTCTTTCATAAGGCAAGTCAGGTGCTGATTGTTTTGAAATGCAAGTGTTTCCCACTTCTTTTCTCATCTGGTATGATGGAAACAATATCCAATACACATTACTGGCCTCCATGAGATACTGAGGAAATGATTATTTATGTGCTGCATGTTTTTGACTTCTTCACAGATCCATTTGTATTGGCTTTATTATTTGAGGGAATTTGGGGAGGGGAGATAATATCACAGTAACATGAGGAAAAGATAAATAGTAAACTATGCCTTTCTTTACATTAGCATTAGTCTCTGTATTTCCTCAAAATTTTTTTCCATAGTAGCCAGTCACCTTTTCTATCTTTCCACTCTTTATCACTGATGTGAGAAACCACATCACTTCATTATTATTTTATATCTCATTTTTTATTTGAGTGAGCTAAGTTTTCCCCGGGCAATCCTTACTGGCACAGGTTGGTATTTGATCTCATCAGTCACATAGTAATATTTACTCATCCAGAGTTTTCTCTGGTCGTAGCAAGAGACTTCTGTCACTTTGCAATGTGCTAGTTTGGAAACACTGCTTATAATCCTTTACATTTTTGTGACTATAAGAATAATCCATTTATCTGGTCTTCAAGTCTCGTTCCCCTGCAAATGCGGCTCCCACGGCTGGGCATGAGCCCAGCATCTTCCATGCCACAATGCTGGTTATCAGCCCAGCCTATTGTGTTTACCACTGACCACTACAGCCAGCAGCATTAGAACTTGACCACCTCATCATACAATCAAAAATAAAATATTAGTTTATTCCTGGGTCCTCCATAAGTAGCTATTCAGCGTCCTAGTGAGGTCAACTTGTTTCTTCATGTGCCTCAATTACCACAGACACTTTGTACCAGGGCAAGGAGCCAAGAAACTCAAAACTGTAGTTAATGCAATATCTTTTGCTCTAGCTGTGATCCCATACTCTTTCCTAAATGAGTTTTGAAAATTAATTCTGTCTCAAATAAAAAGTTCCCTAGCTAATTCACAATTTTAGAAAATTATAATCATATCTGCTCCTATACTACAGTTTTATGGATAAAAAGGCCTCAACTGGTGAAGTGTTTTTAACTCTGTAAGTCTTTATTGTTTCCAGCAAGGAGAAATTTATTAACATGGAGTCCCAAAACTAATATTTTACAAGATGCTCTTAATAACTTCTGTTGCTATGCAGCGGAAAGAATAAAAACAATGTCAAGTAAATCCTCAGACCTCACACTGCAAATACCTATTTCACCCTGACATAAATATTAATTGATGATATTGTTTTGTCGTGAGGCTTTCACATTGCAAAGGCACCTTTTAACAGCTGGAGAAGTCTCACTATGTATCAGTGTTGATTAAAACTGAAAATGATGATAGGATACCCCTGACTCTGAAATGTCCTAACTGTGCAAGGCTTCCTCAGGCACTAACATCTCCATGGCTAATTTTTATTTTTGTAGGAACAGGAATTTTGATGGGTAGTCAAAACAAGAGGCTTACCCACACCATGCTGTTTATCTTTTCTCAAAAAAAAGATGAATAGCAGAGACATGGGTAAACTGAACACCACGAATGCCTACAAGGATCTCCTTCTGCACGCGCCCATGATTTCCCTTGAAAATATTGACTGAGAGGTTTTCCAGGCAGTTTTTCAATGCAAATATTTCCTTACTGCATGTTACATGCATGTGTCCACATCAGTTCTCCCCATTCCAGGATTCTTCTTGATCCCAATGCTCAATTTCTTCAAACACTTCCCCATGCAGCTGCCCTGGGTTACCCTGCTGTGGGCAGTGGTTGGACCTAATCATCTCCCAAGGTCTCTGCCAGCCCAGTCCTTCTGAGCTCCAGTGGTCCTGTAACATGTTTGGTCTCCTCTTAGCCTTTCCTCCTCCTCTCCTGTGGACACTTCACTGACTCCTGCCAGTACCTCTTTTCTCTACATGGGTGCCCACAGGAACACAGTGTCTAGAGCAGCATCCCAGCAAACACAGACTGATCTTGCAGGAGAGCATGGAGTGCATGACCTAGGTTCATGATGGTTGTCTTGTAAGAGGTCTCTGTATATTCTTGTTCAAATGTCAAGGACTGTGTCTAGCCCCTGACGTTATTTGAGTGTGCAATGTAAGCTTGGAACAAGCATTTGACACTGACAGCCATGCAGTGAAAGTTAGAGCAGCACAACCACGCTGATGAGACTAATGTTGGGCTGGTAATGGTAAGAATAAGTTAAGATTGTTTTCCAATTTTCCATCTCTTCTGAGTCAAGGTTAAGATATTTCTCAGCCTGGGTGAATTAGGTACATGGTAGTGGGGACTTGTGTTGGCACACCTCTCAAAACTGTATGAACCTTCATTTCAATCTTCAGCAAAATGTTAGCCTGAAAAAAGTAAGACCCCAGCTTCCATAAACACTTTCACAGTTCTCAAATCTGTGCTAAGACCTGAGTTGGGGTGATTTCCAGGTAGGTGTGTGAGGAA
This sequence comes from Phaenicophaeus curvirostris, assembly GCF_032191515.1. Lineage (NCBI taxonomy): Eukaryota > Metazoa > Chordata > Aves > Cuculiformes > Cuculidae > Phaenicophaeus > Phaenicophaeus curvirostris. Next base: position 1,348,283 of record NC_091399.1, on the reverse strand, counting down.
GCAGATCAGTCTGCATGGCTAGGTCTGTCCCGGTGTACCAAATAGCTCTCAGGGCTTTTCTTCTGGCTTTCTCCTTACAGAAGCACACAGATCTCGCAGTAGAAATACTGGCTAAATAGGGTAGCAAAGGACATCTATGGAGTTTAACCATTTCTACTGATGCTTCTGCCATTCTGCTGCTGTGCCTTCTCCCGAAGTGAAACCAGTGTTGCTTTCATCATTGGCTAAACCAATGGAATATGTTTAGTCTTTTCTCATTTTGAACTAGTATAAATTAATCTAGATGCTTATTTACCCTATAAATTGTTGTTTATTTACGAATCTGACTTGTCACATAGTTATCCAGCATGGACAAGCTACTGCTGTAATTTCAACCTAGGTCGGAAAGTGGTGGTATTATCAAAGCAAAGTTATTAGAAAGATGCTGAAATCCTAATTAAACAGGATTTTGAGTACTCAGACTTGAAAGTCCATATTAACTGGAGTAATGATTGTGATCCTTGGGATACTTTGGCATAGAAGGACAGATTTGATTTATTCATTGTTATTGGAGTCTTCAATAATCACTGTAATTTATAGGGACAAGTGCATAGATTCCTTTTACATTTTTCATTATTTCTCCATTTCTGTAAGCAGAGCTATTCAAGGTGGTAATCTTGTATTGTAACATAGTGGGTATGTCACTGTAACAGTGGAAACAAAAATTGAATCTATTGCTATGATTCCATGGCTGAAATTACAGTAAAATGTTCACGACATTTCTTAGTCAAATTAAATACTCTAACAGGGAACTGGCATTGATTTGACACTCATATGCTTTCTTGCCCAGAAATTACATTTGAGGCAATACTGTTGGACTTTAAAATGTTATAAATTCAATTACTAGGACAATGCTCTGTTGAATGTGCTGCTTCTGTTAATGAAAAGGCATGGGGTGACCCTGTCATCATCTCAAGGTTATACTGGGCTGAGCATGCTGGTAAAGCAGGAAAACTCACTGCATTTTTCTCAGCAGAAATCTAGTTTATAGGTAACAGGGCAAAGAAAAAGAGTCTGAGTAAATGAATACTTGAGAACAACAAAGGTCTTATAGAACAGATCTGTGACCACTTCAGAAATGGAACACTACCTATTTCTATTAAGGTTGGAACAAACACTGGTTTTGTTGGCTGAAACCTTTAAGATCATTTGGTGCTGGAACAGTTCCAGCAGTGAGATCAAAATACTTATTTGTCATTGGTACTGTTTCAAAAGCCCCATCAAAATTATACCAAAGTTGGAAAGTTACAAACCTGGAGCAAATTTCTTTTTCCTTTTTGCCATAAATGTCAAAATAGTCTCAAACCCCATGATAACAGCTGGTACTCACAGGGCTGCTGAGAGCAGTTGCCTGCTCTGGGAAGGGTGGTCACTGGAAGTCCACATCTGCCAGTCAGTCCTCTCTGGCCTTTCTGCAGCAGCTGGACACCGAAATTTTGTTTGAAGGTGCTGCATGCACTGCTTCTGGTCGAGTATGCAAAACTGTTGGGCAGGAAACAGTTTGATTTTAATTCAGTGTTAACTGTCTGTAAAATGTGAATATTAATAATCCCATTAATCCCCATTAATGGTAATGCTTCCTGTGTCGTTGGAATGTCATGAAGATTAAATCATAGTACTTGCAACACATTTACGTACAATGGGGACAGATCTGCAGAAATTCAAAAGAATAAATTAATAATGTGGAAAGCAATTCCAATTTTAAATGTTAGATAATCATTACTAATTTCTAGGCTGCACAGTAGAGTAAAAATAAATACTGAATATATACCTGCCAGCCAACTGAATTCAGAGAACAAGCCTTTGTTCGTTTGAGTTAAGTCAATTCATTTGACATTTGTTCAGTATATATTTGCATTTGGTATCACTGGAGAACCATTTTCCTAAGTAAAAATACTATGTGATTGGATCACGAGAAGCATCACTCAATGTAGAGAAACACGCGGATAAGTCGGGATGGTACTCATGACAAGGCCTGCCCCAGAGCTGCAGGAAGAAATGTGTATGAGTTGAGCATGATGTTTGGACAGGGCACAGGACACTTCAGGGTTACCTGGTGGGTCCCACATCCTTCCTCTGGTCTTCCTATGGTGATGAGTCCTTCTTCTCCTCCATCCATGGAGACTGGAACCCAAAGCAAAGCAGATCTTTCCCGCACACATGTGCAGAGACCAGAGCTCCCTCTGACCCATCTCCATGAGGGAGATGGAGAAGATTACTCATCAGGAGGTGGAGCCGACATAGGGAAGAATCAAATTAAATGCTGAGATGCATCACACAAGCTGGTATAACTACAAACTGGTAGTGTTCATCCTCAAACTTCTGAAAGTACTCTCTGAACTCTGACAAATTTTTTGGGAAAATTGGGGGGTAGATTAAACCTAGTACGTAGTTTAAAAAACAATCAGCAGAAGACCCCATACAATATAAAACAAGTGAACTTAACTCTTGCCCAGAAAAGTATCTGGACTAACATGTTAAAAAAGGGAGAATCTCATAAACAATCAAATGGTAATAGATGATAAATGAGCAACATTAATTTTTAAAGTAGGCATTATGAAAGACCATTCTATTTTCTACTCTTAAAATGTAACTCTCCTCCCAGGAAAGGTCAAGCAGCAGATGGGAATCGTATCTTGATGTTAGAGTGAAGTTCACATAGTCAGTCCTGACTTCCTCTTCCAAAAATTAAGAAAAGACAGTCTAAATCAAATTGCTGTAAGGCTGGTACACAGCTCGTTAAAAATAATACTGAAGGAATGATGGTCAATACTTCACTGTTTAGCAGGAATTACATGCTGAATGGATTTGTTGTGATTCCAGAAAGATTTTGTATGGATTTCAATAGATTAATTAGGTGATATACTAGAGTATACATCTATATAATTTGCAAGTGATTTCAAAGTGCAAGTACTCGGGACAACAGGCTTCAAATTAATAATGATGGATTTCAGAAATGGTCTGAGATCAATAAGATAAAATTCAATAAAGACAGTGCAAGATGACAGTCTTACGGAAAAATCAAATACACAAGTGAGGGAAAACTACGTTGGCAGGAGAACTGCAGAAGAGTTATAGTGGGCCATGCATTCAATCTGACACAACAACATAAATACTGCAGGAAAAGGGCAGATGCCACCTGGAGATGCAGTAGTTGGAAGTACCCAAATTGGAAATGGTTTGTACCTTCTGATTTATCTTGCCCTGATGAAGTCTTAGCTGGAAAGGGATGCCTAATTTGGGGAAGAATAATTTTTGAAAAGTTTTAGACAAGGTAAATTAAGTTCAAAGAAGAATAAAACCAAGCTGCATAAAAATAAATAATAGAAGGCAATATAAACACCCTAGGAAAAGATGAAGTTTCATACCTGTAAACAGGGATTTCTAGCCAGTTAAAACAAATTTTCAAATATTTGCACAGTTGTTACAAAGAAAAATTTCCAGTTCTGTAGGCAGCCAAGAGCTGGAGCTTGTTGGCTGGAGAGATCTCTGCCATAAGGTACCAAACCAAAGTCAGACAGACACATCAGAGATGTCTCCAGTATTCTTTATCTTCTCTCAGAGCAAAGAGTTGAAGTTGTTGATTAATTCTGTTCCCTTCAGTCTCGTTTTTAAGATTTCATTTGACAAGGTACAAAAGTTTTTCTTAAGCACCGCTGGCCCGCACCACTCTTCAAGTCACCCTGATCTTTGAAAATGTTTGACTTTCAGCTTCCCAGGCATTAACACTTGACAGCATCTTTGAAGTAACATGACTATGGATGCCAGTGTTTGTTATCACCAGGTGAGGTTCATCAGCTCTGCGAACAGCAGGATTCAGCCACTTCGATGTGGAAATCACATCAGCAGTGGGTCATGAGGGGTCACAGGGATTGCATAGTCCTTTCTGTGGGGCTCTGGTATGAAGGAAGAAGCAGATGAAGGGAAGGGGAAGATGATACTATCTGAGTAGGTGGCCCTGGGGGCAATTGAACTACAAACTCATGCTATAATGAGCAAGAATGGACAAATACAGAGGTGCAAAGAAAAATGAATAGCTTTTCAGAACAGAACAAGATACTGAAAATGCAAAGTAAGGAGAGATTATGGTTGAGATTCAAAAAGGGAGAGTGATGCAGTAAGAGAATGGTCAAGGGAAATTAGTTCAGTAACTATACTGGGAATACAATGTAAATCTGTGATCCAGCCTTACTGGAGAAAAATCATACCCGTAAAATTCTCCAAAAGTAAAAAATGCGCAGTTACAAGAAAGTGCCTTGAATCATAACAGATCTTTCACATAGTTCATGTGGTGGCAAGAGTGGCAACAAGTACATTATTGCTTATCTGCCAAAAACTTCAAATGTTCTCATTTTGCCTGTAAGCATTACTGATGGTGTTTATCTCTAATTTTCTATTCTTTTTTTTTTTCACGGTATGTTGCATAAAACATTTCAGTGCAAATCTCTATGCCTGCTTATGTTTACACTCATCTTTTAAAAACTATGCATCCCAAATTTCAGCTTTTTACCCATTTCTTGCTTCTTTATGTCCTGTGTTTCTGTTTCTGTGTACATATATAAATGTGCACAGCAACATCAGCAGTCTGCAGCCTGCGCGCCCCAAAGAAGCAGCCTTTCCATTTCACTAAAACTGAACAAAACTGTTGCTTCATCCGCAGTGATATGAAATGGGGAATACAAGTTTACTCTGAATTGTTACATTACATTGCTTTTCTGGCTTGACCAAACCATCATTTTCTCCCTGTTGATTTTAAAATGAACATTGTAGTATTTAACTTGTTGTCTGAAAAAAAGGAATAGTGGGGTTTCAAGAGAATGGTGTCCTCATATAATAACTAGCAACTTATTGACACCTTCTGGAGAAAGAAGGACGGTGTAGTGTGTATCTAATGGCATAGGAAGACAGAAAGGATTTAGAATATTTTTGGCAGACTGGGAAATAGGCCCCTTATAGGTAACACGTTAAGCCATCATAGCTTGCACTGTAATTACAGGGATGAGACTGGAGGGCAGCAGCTCCAGTCAATTGGCCCCATACTGGCTCACATAAAGCACTCACACATTAGACCTGAGATCAGACTGGGATGGTTTCAGGCTAGGGAGTAAACTACCTGTTCAGAAAGCCCTGAAAGGAATATTCAGTGGTATTTTGCAAATGGAAGAGTTTTATTTATACATTTTTTTCTTATATATTATTGTCTTCTTCCAGTCCAAATCTGCTTAATTACAGAGAGAATAAGTCAGGAATTCCCTATGGACAATGAGGTTTTTTTATGTATTCTGACTTTCTCATGCAGATTTATTTAGCCTGTATTTTAACCGACAAATATTTATCCTGTTCCACCCACTTGTTTCTTTCTTACTCTTATAAAAAGTTTTCTTCTTGTCTTTTCCTAGAGATCATTCCCCTGGAATATGCTGGCATTTAAAATTAATACAGGGGATTATATTTTTTTTAATAGACAGAATGTTGTACTTTTTTTACCTTTGACTATTTTCATATTTTTTAATCATTTTTCTTTTTAGGGAGTACATATTTTCTGTAAAAATATACCTTTAAAATCACATTATATTCCAGTTGTGAATATACTAAATATTTTAAGTCACTAAATTGGAAAGAATTTTCAAGAAATAACCTTTGTGTATAATTTTTATTTACATTCTTAATTACTTGGAATAACTTCATTAATCAAAAAATATCACATGTAAGATTTCTGCATTGATAATCTGAGATGAAGCTTCCAAGAATCCCTCCTAAGATTATATTTCATCCTTACACAGAAGAAGCTGCACAGGCCTGGCATGAGTCTCCAGTCACAGGCAGGGGGTTGGGGGCAGCAGAACATGTGGGAAGATCTGAATTAGAGAAAAAATCCCTCTTAGAAGCAAATAAAATCAAAATTTGACATAATTTGCCTAGGAAATAATTAAATAAAGAAATATTTAGAATGAATCACGGTTTTTTTCAGGCTACTTCCATATCAGTGTGTGCACGAAATTAACTTAAACAATCCAACCAAAATAGAATATTGTCCATGGCTCAGACCTTTACTTAGGCAGCAATCAGTTACCAGCTGGGAAATCTTTAGTTTTAACCACTAGATTACTGCCTTCCTTTCCCCACTTTTTTCCTTTTTCTTTTTTTTTTGCCTTTAAATGATTAAGTCCTTAGCAGCAGTTTGATTGAAGAGTGTTGGTTGTTGAAAGTAGCTTGGGATATGTCTATGGGAAAAATAGAATGAGAAAGATAAGAGTCCTGTTCTGCATCTTGTGTATGCCCGGGGGAGCCAGCACTATGACAGGCCACCTTCTCTTTAAGAAGAAAAAGACATAAAGGCATAGTCTGACAGACACAAATCTTTTTCCCATTTACACAGAAAGAATTTCCCACTAAAAATGACTTCTGTTTCTATCCATACCCTGGTAGTCTTTATTTTGGGTGAGGGATCCTCTCTGCAGCTAGAATGTGGCCCATGTGCACCTGCACGAGGCACACATGTACGCTGCTTTATGGGACATGATTGCTTTGAGGACTGTATGGCTTGCAGAAACATATTTTTCTCATTTCCTTTTATTTCAGTTTTTCATACCAGAAAGACATAACACCGCATCATCGCATTACAGTACTATTAGTCGCAGGAATTAGTAAGGGGTTTTTTTGTAAAGCAAGTGATTTGCTTTTCATTTTAACTAATTTCAGTTGTGCTCAAAAAAGTTAAGAAGAGTAATTAGACAGTCAACAAAAAAGTACCTAATTACTTCTAGCTTGCTAAGTACAGCTGAAATTGTGGTTACAAAAAACAGATGTGGTGGTGTTACAGGAAAATGTATTCAAGAAAAATCAGCATCTCTTACACAGGCTGTGCAATTGTGTGCACATTTAACCTCCCTTGGGAAAAGGCTGAAGGAGGCATAGAGCTGTGCCCTGTTTATGAAGGATCATAGAATCACAGAATCACAGAATTTTTTTAGGTTCAAAAAGACCTTTAAAACCATCAGTTCCAACTCTTAACCTAACACTGTCAACCCCATCACTAAACCACATCCCAAAGCACCACATCCACACAGCTTTTAAATCCCCCCAGGGATGGTGGCTCCACCTCTTCCTTGGGCAGCCTGTATCAGTGCTGGATAACTATTTCAGTGAAGTGATTTTTCCTAATATCCAATCTAACCCCACCTTGGCACAACTTCTGGCCATTTCCTCTCACCCTTTCACTTGATTCTTGGGAGATGAGACCAATATCCACCTCACTACAACCTCCTTTCAAGAAGCTGTAGAGAATGACAAAGTCTCCCCTCATATAGGATTTGGAGTGCTCGTTCAACAATTAGCGTTGCTCACTCAACAATTAGCGTTGCTCGCTAATTGTTCCCTTGGTTGGAACATGTCAATGGGACCTGGGAATGGCTTTCCACTTAAGACAGAAAGCTTTAAAAGAAAAATTAAGTATTGCTAGATTTGTGGTTCAGTAAATTTTTTCTGATTTAAAACTAGATTTTTACAAATCAATTAACAGAAATGGCAATTTTATTTTTTACATTTCTTCTGCTTTACAAAGAATCAGCCTGCTGATAACAAATCCGTCTTGAGTCAAGGATATAGCTTTTCTATTTCTGTATTTTCTCAGTGATAAATTGAGTACAGTAATGAAAAAATGTAGGAAAGTGATGAAAGGGCTGCAAAGAGAACAAGTGTTCGTCCTTTCCCTTCTCTCTGCATTTACCAAGCGAACAATATGAGTCACAGAAAATAGGGAAAATCTATGGCATCAGAAATTGAAGAATGATTATCTGCAGAAAGTCTGCCTCTTCATTGATGGAAAAATGGTTGCATGACAAAATAACTGTGGATAAGAGATGAAGATCCTTTGATTTGCTTGGAAAAAAGAAAGCAGTCGTGTTCGTCTTTCAAAGAACTTTCAGCATTGCAACAAATTTTGCCCATCAACCTTCATTCAGAGCACATCCTTCCCACTTTGCAAAGCAGGCTCTGGTTTTGAGCTGAAACTTTGGGGCTATTGTCTGCCTCCCCTCCTGCCTCCTCTCCTGCCTCCCCACTTGCCGTGGTTCTGAGGTTTAGGCCAGCAGGCTTGTTCAGAGGCACCGTGCTTAGAGACACACCTCCATCCATCCTTGGAGAAGTGGCTTCCAGTTTGGGGCCAACCTTTCTCATACATAATATATACATTATTTTGCTGAGCTGTTTTACTTTGGTCTTTGAATAACATGACTGTAACATGAGCGTTGTAGGCATTAGCATAACAGTATAAAAACAGCCTCTCAAAATCTCTATTAGTGTTTAATAACAGAAAAAAATGCAGCTGTCATTTTAGCCTAATTTCTGTTAACTTTCTAAATCTTCCTAAAATATTTATGAAAAAATCACTCAATTTAGATAGGTCTTAGTAAAATGTTCAGATATTCTAAGTGAAAATCATTCACAATGATAAAACTGATAAATTGTTGGCAAGATTTTCTTTATCTTTTATGTTCAATAATTTTAGTAATATTTTTAGCACTGTTGTAGCTTCTATCATTTGAACTTTTATACAGTGATACTCTGAATTTATAAATTTATCACAGTGCATATGTTATAAATGATTTCTTGGTATGTGAAGCCAGACTTGTTAACAGATCTCCAGGTATGATGGAAGTGGTCCTCCCCACCACCTGCCTCTGCTTACATCCAGTTCCACCTTTGCTAGGGCCAGTGTTCATAAAATCTGTGTGACAAGCTGAACCTTCAAGAAGCAGTATGTAATTTTGGGTTAGTGCTGCAGAGAAAACTCCTTGCTTCAATGAATCAATACCAAGATTCTCACTCACTTGAGCAAATCTCTCAAGTGTAAATTCACTTTGCAGTCAATTCCCATATCCAAGGCATGGCTCGCTTTAAGTCAGTTTTGACAAATCCAAATGGGTTTACTTATTTGTGATACTGCTACTGAAGATAAATAAACTATTTTAACCTGACCCTCCCAGACAAGGACTGTCAATGCACACTGCTTTTGTTGGCAGCTCAGCAGGTGATGAAGCAGCAGGAGGGACAGCACCTATGCAGGTGACACATCTGCCACTGCTGATGTCTTTCCCAGTCTCTCATGCCTTCATAGAGTTTTGTTGAGGTTAAAATAGATCATTACCTCTGAGAAGTGACACTGCTTCAAGCAGAGCAGGTAAAGCCCAGTATTTCCATACTGAAAGAAATTACTTGGGAAGAATCTTGTAGATGTGGAAAGACCTACAATATGTCTTCTCCTGTTTAACAAGGCAGCAACCACTTCCAGGAAACCTTCCTGCCCTGTGACTCCAGGAAACCTTCCTGCCCTGTGACTCCAGGATATCACTGGTAGAAATACAGTAGATACACCAGATAGAATACTTGCTTACACTTTTGTTTTTATTTGAAGTTTTCCTTCCTATTCTGCATAGCATGTTCCTGTGGCAATGTGGATATTTTCTCAGTAATTTAAGACAGATAATCAAGTTGGCCTAAAATAAGTCAATCACTGATAACACATAATACATGATAATAAGTTTCTAATTAAAACATAAAGGGTATTACAGTAGTTTATACAAATGCTAGTTACATCACTAATGATATGAGAGTGGTAAAAGGGAAAGTGATTAATTAAAAGCTTAGAAAAGTACTACGTTTATGAGGTTTCCCTCACACTTTAGTGTTGACATGAATTGGAAAGAAATGAGGAATCAAGATATAGCCATTTTTCTTCACAACCCACACATAATTTATTCTATCAGATCCTGTGTGCCAGTGTTGCTTCTATGTACAAGACAAAGTGTGTTTAATAAGCAAGAGGTGAGGACCTTTAGGCAATACTCTTCAATCAAACTGCTGTTAAGAACTAATCATGTAAATGCAAAAAAGAAAAAAAATATTCTTTGTTTTCCCGGTTGGTGACTGATTGCCACATAAATGAAGGCTTGTGCCACAAAAGTATACACCGTTATCGGCTTCTTTATATTATTTACTCTACTGATTTAAAAATTGTTTTAACTATAATCTTAAACTATGTATCTTTTGGGAGTATTTTACAAATCGCTAAATATTGAGTGCATGTTATTATTTTATTTTGTTAAATATGAAAAATCCTTGTATCATCTTTGTGTAATATTTGATTACAGTGAGGGGCTTCAACTGGGCAAAAAAAATGATGCTACCTGGAGAGTCACCCATACGGTTACCCTCATTTATCTGCATTCATAAACAGTTCAATTGACCATGGTGAGTGTAGGTAGGGTGAGAGGTGCTTGGATTTCTCACAGTATTACTGCCGGGCTCTGCTGAGCTGCTGCAGGCAATGAGTCAGCGCTGTATCCTACACCATTGTGTGAGACTATCCCACAATACTGGGTCATGTATTTTGCCAGAGTTAGTAATCCTTGAGCTACCCTCAGAGTTAAGCTGAAATGCTCCAGGGAATGCAAACCCTCTTCCTTCCATCAGTTCCTGTCAGCATCCATAAGGAGGTGAGATACAGTGGTTCAAGACTGGCAGAGTAATACTTTTCATAGTTGCAGGCATCAGTGTTCAGGAACAGTAAAATATTGCTGAGCACATGGGCAATTTACGGATTCTCTAGATGAAAAATTCTGAATCTTTCTTTTTCTGTAACTTGCCATTTCCCCTTATCCTGGCTTTCATGGGATTTCTTTCCCAAAAAAAAACTTTGTCTTTGCCTGAAGATGTGGATATGGAATGGGACTTCATGCCAAAAATGTTTCTTCTCTGAAACCCAGACCCTTTCAAATGCTGCAATTCAAAACCTGTTTTAAACTCAAAAAACTGCATAGAAATTTAAACCTTTATGACAACTTAAGAATTTTGCATTGTAACACTGCAAACTCCATTCACCGGCCGCTTGACTGACAGGAATCTGTGCAAAGTCTAGCCTTTAAGGAGATTCTTTTCAATCCTCCCGGTTTTAGGTTGAGGTCAAATATTTGGCATCTTTCACTCTCTGTATGAAGGCACGGGTTGGGGTGTCCTCTCCCAAATGACATGGAAGCAGGATTGGATTTATAGCTGGGATGGGGGTCAAGAGCAAGTGATGAAGCTTCGCCAGTATATATATACACCTCTGACTAATTAGCCACTGTGCTGGATTAACAGCGTCAACTGCAGCATGGGATATCAGCCAGCGTAATCTCCTGGAAATAAGTTACATCTGTTTCTGCTAATTAATACACCTCACAGTAGTCACAGTGGTGTGCATTTGGCAATATTATTCCTTTTTCTTGTTGCCTGGTGATGGTTATTGATGAGCTCTGCAGATGGTTGAAGGGCCTGTTGAAGACCTTGCTAGCTGTTAATGCAATCCCCCTCTTTTAATTCACATATGGTTCAAACGTATTTCTTATTCTAGAAATACAACCGTGTTCTTGGGAATTGGGATAGGATACACTATAAATTATTCCCAGGGTTCAGCTTGGGATTTCTTTTCATAAAAAATCTTTACTTCCCATCTTTTTTTTTTTTCCCCCTACATTTGAGCGTTATGGTTGTGTCTGGTTATTCAATCACAGGTTTCTTCATCCTTCTGACTAAAACGGGAAGAGAAAGAGAAGGGAAGAACAGGAAACTAGGGGTTTCTTGCAAGAAATCTTCATGTGAGTCCATATGCTAATATTTATAAAAACTTCTGGAAAACAGGATCACTTGTAAAGTGGAAGGTTTTCCAGATGTTGGTGGATCTGATGACTGTAAACTGAAAAGTCATACAGATTCTCAATTAGTGGCAAATGGAGTTCATCGCTGGTTTTAATAACCCTCATAAGCACATTTTAATTTTTCTGTGTATTTATCATAAAAACTAATCATCATGTCCAAGCCATAAAAAGAAGAACACTAATTTATTTCTTCTGCCATGTTAGTGATTTCTGGATATTATACAAGTTAATGAAATCAATATGCAAATTAGGGAAGAAAAGCAATAAATTATCTTCTCTGCAGAGACAAATCAATATTTCACCTTATTTTTTTCAGTATCTACAGCAAATTGCTCAGGTGTCATAAAGGTCTCTAACCTGTCGTGCAATGTGGCATTCAGAGATGCAGCTAATGATAACCCCAAGGTGAAACGTGTGGGTCCTGTGCTGCCCGAGGGGTTAGAAGTGATGCATGGAGTCCAGTCTGGGCTTCTCACCTGGGGTCCAGGAGCCCTGTGGGAATCATAAGGTCGATGGGATCAGAGGGACATCTGCTCCCAAAAGTCAGAGACATCCAATCAGGAAATTGAAATGCAGGAGCCCTGAGAAAATAATCCCTTCCTCTCCTGAGCTCTTTTTTTGGATTCTGGCTTTGACTGTATCTCAGCTTGTGTTTCCTGGCTCCTAATGGTAGCAAATTAAATGGAAAAAAAAAAAAAAAGGTAGCAGTTTTTGGAACTGGGACTGTTTAGCCTGGAGAAGGGGAAGCTGAAGGGAAACCTCATTGCTCTCTGCAGCTCCCTGTAGCGAGGTGAGAGTTGACTTCTCCCAAGTAACAAGTGATAGGGCAAGTTCTGTCAGAGGAGATTTAGACTGGATATTAGGAAAAGGTTCTTTACTGAAAGAGTAGTGAAGCATTGGAACAGGCTGCCCAGGGAAGTGGTGGAATCACCGTCCCTGGAAGCGCTCAATAAACATGTAAGACATGGCACTGCAGGACATGGTTTAGTCGACACAGTGGTGTTGGGCAGACGATTGGACTTGATGATCATAGAGGGCTTTTCCAACCTTGATGATTCTATGATTCTATGCAATTACATTGAGATAGCCATTTTTACTATCAACATGGAGTTCCCAGTCCTTCACAGGCTGATTTGTGCATCATGAATGAACTTTCTCCCCATGATGATGCTCAGTGAGGTCTCCACAGCTCAGAGCAGCATCGCACCATCAGGGCAGTGGCACCAAACTGGTGGGGGACATCAAGGCAGGGGGTCAAGGGCAAACCCCTCCTTTGAAAGCAACACTCAATTTCAGCAGTGTTCTGGGATTCACTGCAGTTTTTGCCAAGTCAGCTGTGGGGTCACTTATGGTAAATGCCAACTGCCTACATTTTCCTTTTCTTCAAGGCCTTGAGATTTGAACCACAAGTTGCAATCACTGATGAGCTGGTTTAGAGCTCACCAAGATGGACTGGTTCAAGAGAATTCTATGTCAGTGGCATCAGCATGGAATATAATTATGACTGTTATTTTTAACATTATCATTACTATTGTACACTTGCTTTTATAATATCTCACTATTAAGGCTTGTCTGAATTTCATTCTCGTGCCATTTGTTTTAACTGCTTTTGGAAACAGAAACAAATTTACTTCTCTGCTATAAATAGCCCAAGGGAAAATAAACATGTTACTGTGTCCCTTGTGCCACATTCTATTGGTATGCATTTCCAATAAAGGTGATTAATTTATTTAACACTGTAGTAGATATAAGCTTTGATAAATATTTAAACAAAACACTGTGTAAACCAACAAGGTCAACAATTTTTTAGTGTGTTTCCTGCTTTCTTTGCTATCTTATAATGCTGACAAATTACCTATTAAAGCTGAGCATGATAACTGTTCTCAACAAAGAACTGGAGAATGCTAATAATCAAAAATGCTGAAATTTTCCTATTATTGATCACTTCCAGAAATCTTTTTGAGAATGCATTCATGCAGACTTGTGAAGAAAGGGGATGGTGGAGATTTAAAACTGTGCAAGGATAGATTTGTGCAGTAGGATCATACCATAACTCTGGGGATGTTGCATTTCATGCCTGACTAATTGTGAGGTTGAATTATCATTTGCTTCTCTATATTCCTCTTTTTCTCCTTGTTTTTCTCTAAGTTAATCAAATGTAAGTAGAGAAATGTAGTAGACCGCTTTCTGGACAGGAAATGAAGCTTCACTGAAATGTAAATATTCTACCAGAATATTGAGCCTCACTTTAAATTTCATCTGCAAAACAAAAAATAATCATTTAATTCTTCTCATTTCTATTAGAAAGCAAAAATCTTTGGATTTGATTTTGATTTATTTTTATTCCCAGAAAATTATTGAAGGCTAAAATGCATTTAATTTTTGAAGTGGCAAGATGACTCTTTTATTTTAAATTTGCAAACAGGGAATAGGTCCCAAGTAATTAAAAATATTTCATTCAAGATCAGGCCATCATGTGGGCTATAGCAAATGTGATGTTGCGTTGCTTGACCAGCACTTAGCAATGACTCTTCAGACACCCTGGGTACCTGTAGGGGTTCCCATCCATTGCTTTTCCCCTGCTCTGATGCTCTGTGTCTGTCACTGGAGTCAGGCAGCATCAAGGATCCTGTACAAGGATACTGCATTGTATCTTACATTAACACCCTAGCACCCACTGTGCCCTGCACGATCACACTTGCAGCTCTGTTGGTGTTGCCTCCTGTCAAGGGAGGGACTTCACCTTCAGGGCTATACCCCAGGCCCCCCTTCACCTCTCTGTCCCCACAAGAAGGTGGTTTAATGAAACTACAGAAAGCAGAAGATTAATTTTAATTGCCTCTGTTTATTTTCTACAGTCAATCTACCTTGCCCTATATGGGAACTTATTAATTTAAAAGCATTTTAAGAAAAAGTGTCAGGTGACTGTAAAGCACTTTTTGTTTTGAACCGATATACAAAAGTTACTTGGGACTTTAATTTGTCTTTCATCCTTGCTTGCAATCTTGTTTCTTATGCATTTATTTAATCCCTATACTGCATAAATATTTATTCACTGCTATATTTAATTTTTCTTCTGACCTTCACAGTTGTCATGTAGAATAGGTAAAAGACAGCAGTTGTTGAAATGGAGAGTAGAACTGCAGTGGATTTAATCCCCACTGGAAGCACAGTACAGCAGATATTAAAAGCTTAATCTTCTCATAGATCAGAGTCTTTAGAGGTATCATAAGAAGTACGTATGCAAAATAAATATTTTTTAATTCTTACTAAACATTAAATTTCAATTGCAATTATGCATATATATTCTAGTTATAAT
The DNA here is from genome assembly GCF_032191515.1 of Phaenicophaeus curvirostris. NCBI lineage: Eukaryota > Metazoa > Chordata > Aves > Cuculiformes > Cuculidae > Phaenicophaeus > Phaenicophaeus curvirostris. Next base: position 1,333,229 of record NC_091399.1, on the reverse strand, counting down.
TAATAAATTCCACAGTTTTTAGTGATTTGAAAGTAATGATCCCTAACACTCAGTAAATAGCAGAAAAATTAGCAGCATACCAATATACCAGAAATCATCTCCCTCGAACCACTAGCAAAGCCATATTTAATGCACGCTAGGACACAGTGGGCCTTCTTGGCTGCCAGGGCACACTGTTGGCTCACGTTCAACTTGCCATCAACCAGAACCAGATGTTGCCATGTCCCAGGTGTAAAACCCGACACTTGCCCTTGTTAAACTTTATGTGGTTGGTGATTGCCCAGCTCTCCAATTTGTCCAGATCCCTTTGCAAGGCCTCTTTGCCCTCAACAGCATCAACAGCTGCCCCTAGTTTCGTGTCATCAGCAAACTTTGTAAGTAAACCTTTGCTGTAAGTAAACCTTTGCTGTAAGTAAACCTTAATCTGCACTTTGTTGGTCTAGAAAATTCTCCATCTTCTACCATGTCACAGTTCAAATCTTCCCTTGGAAAGACTGCAAAGATCATGATGATGCTCCTCAAAAGGAAACAGAAGCATTCACACTTCTTCTGCATCAGATCTCCCAGTCTTTATCACACTCTGGAGAGGATTTGCCCACTGGGATCTTGTGTCCCCCAAGGCAAGGAACAAAACTACAGCTCTAGATCTGTAGCAGATCATCTAACAGGGAGTGGGGGAAAGGATTTCTCTGAGAGTCAGACAAATGATGAAGTCAGAGAGGGTAGTGCTGTAGTAGATGGTTGACAATTACACAGAGAGTCTTTGGGGTGCTGTGATGAACTGTGGTGGCTTTCCACAGTACCTGCCCACTGTTGGGAAAATAGTTGTGGGGAGGAATCATTACACCAGAGAGAGTTTCTGTCTCCCTAATAAAAACCCAATGGACTTTACAGGTCTATAACCATAGTCTGATAAACAGTATAAATGCTATTATAAAATATTGCACATTTAAAAATTATAGACAGTCATTGTGTACTTTTGGTATAATGGATGGGGGCATTAAGTGTTTTCAGCAAGGACTGTGTGCACTCACATACTGTAGGCTCCGTATAGGTGCAGGAAGAGAATGGTGGTGGTGATTTGCCCTTTAGGTGAAAACGTCTGACTCTGGGATTTATGGGAAGGAGCAGTAAATACTATTTGAAGGAGTGAATTCCTTCTGTGTGCATATGAATGCCAAAAGCTGTTGTGTTCTGTCTGTGTCAATTGATGCATGAAGCAGTATTAGAAGACCTGTAACCCAGAAGAAACCTTGAGGGGCTGTGGGGTGAGGGTGTTGTATTGCCCCTGGCTCCTGTGAACCTCAGGGGTGTGGGCTGCTGCCTTGCAGAGCAGAGTAGGCATTCCCAGAGCTGTTGGCTGCTCTGGGAAATACCCATGGGCCCCTGAGATCCCCATGTTCAAAGGGGGGTTGTATGCTCCTGTAAGGAGGATTTTGCCTTCTGAGATTCCTGTGGCTTTTAGAAATAGGTGTGTTTGATCAAGTGTTAATCCTTCTTTGTAAGTGAGGGCTAAATTACAGCAGACCAAGGCGCTTTCTGATGCTCTGCTTTGCTGTGAGTGTCCCTTGCACTGTGTACTCTTGATGTCCTTTGCTGCTGCTCAGTCCAAAAGAGCATCTTTTGTGCTCAAACTCCACAGTTCAGTAGAGCGCCACCGTGTAGCACAGGAGGACCCTGAAAGGTGGTGAATGATGTTTCACAAACTCCAGCGCACATTGCCGTTTGCCTGTTCACAGCTAAAAAAGCATAAGCATTTGCACAGATGGATTGGTCAATAGATTAATTCCAGTCCAAAAGAAATGGTCAGTTAAGCTGCTGAAAGCAGCATCTTCTCTCCCCACTCTGTGTTTATTGCTTAATTATGAAATTACAATTATGACTGCAGGTAGAGAGGTGGGGAGTGCAGCACAGCGCTGGAATGAAGAACTTAAGGGTGATGAGGATTCTGGAAAGGAGGATATATAATACTATTCTTCCATGAAAAAAAGTCATCTTGCATTGAAAAGCAAGCATGCAAAGATTCAGCTAAGGGGCTATAAGCACAAAGGCTATACTTGCAGTGCCTGAAAGGGATGAAGCAGGTGATGTCTTAGATTCTGGTGGTAAAATCTCTCTTGCCAAACTCCCAGATGTAACTCTTCAGTACTAATAATCCAATTCCTCTCGCAGTTTTTATATGTTCTATTGGGATTGGCTATATTTTGTCAAGAAAATGGTACTGATTACATTATAATCTGAAAAGGAAGTTGGCTACCATATAATTTACTAAATGTTGCTATAAAAATATGTAGTTAATAACTTGTCATCACTATTATCTGAGAAACAAAGCTGTATGTCCAGCTCCATATGTTGTCTTATTGAAAAGCTACATAGACTTTGACTGGACATTTCAGTGGGGGGAATACTTTTTAAGAGATGTATACACTTATGTTAAGGCCCCAGGTTATTTACTTGATAACATTAAATTGTACTCAAAATAATACTTCCTTTCTCATGTTTAAAAACCAAGAGATGTTAAAAAAAAACAGGTCTACGCTACAGTTATTCCGACTAAATTAGTGGGCTTTATTCTGATACTTCAATTATGTGAACATGAATGTAACAGAGAATATAATCCCAGTCCTGGAAAATGAGAAATGAGACCCCACATCAACAACAGATTCGATGTCAATCCCACACAAAATAACCTCACAAGTAACTCTGGACTCCAGGAAGAAGTAGGAGCTAAAATATATGGTCAGCCAGAGACTAGATTCTTATCAGCATCCATCAGTCAGGTTTCAGGGATAGCAGATCTGGTCAAAGGAGCTCCTCCAAATAGCCAGGTTAAAAAGCAGGTCTTTGGCAGTCACTGGTGGGAAGTTCGACTTCGAGAAAGCTTAACAGAGCTGCCATGAGGTAAAACAGAGGATGCTGTTAGTTGGAGCAGGCAGGTCCCTTCTGCGTCAGAGCCCCAGACGCGCTACTGTTCTCCCTTTTCCTGCTGAGAACACTACAAGAGATGCAGTTTTAAAGAGGAAATAAGGAAGAGGTTCCCATACTGCTAGGAGGGAATCACAGGGGGATGTGCAATGGAACCAACAGGAGCCTCCAGGCATTTAAATTTTTGTAGCAGCATTCATAACTGGTACTTTTAGGCAGGCAGGAGATCTGTAGAGCCATTCTCATCCCCCCAGTGCCTTCTGCCCTCTCCATCCCTCCACAGCTGGCCACAGCAGAGGCTGAAGGGATGATAGGAGTGATAGTCCAGGTGATAATAACTGCACAGGGAAAGAGGAAATAAAGCTGAGATAAAGTAGAGGCTTTACCTCTGTATACAGTGTTGGTAAGACTCTTGCTAGGTGATTATGCCCTGTACTGTTCACATTTTAGGATGATTCTGGTATTTCACAAAAGAGGGAAACAAGTATTACCTAGGCAGTCTTACAAAAATTAATCTTGTGGTGCTCAAACCTTCTGCAGAGGAAAATGAAGAGTTGATTTATGATTTCATACATATCCTTAGTCATAGAAAAGATACTTGATAACAAGGGGGATGTTCAGCCTTGCAGATAAAAACATAAGGAGATGTGATTTCTGAAAGCTGAATTTAGTGGAATGCAATTTTGCACTAGGATGCCATTTCCCAGCAGCAGGAGGGTATTTAATCGCTGACAGTACTTACCAGCCATGGCAGTGTGAGCAGCACCTGGAATTGCCAGGATAAGACTAGACAGCTTTCTAAAACATGTGCTTTTTGTGAGGCTTCTGGGAAAATTACTAGAGTCTGTGTCCGAGTTCAGACTAAATTATCCTGGTGGCCCCTCTGGGCATATATTCTACAGATCTGTTAATACAGATCAATTCTGTTCATATGAAATTCTGTGCTCCATAACTGTGGACATGTGTAGAATTATTTTTTAATTGTTTGCCATTAGAACACACATTTCTATCAAAATTAAAATACATGACAAAATATTGTAGATTTGGGGTTTGAACATAGTAGGCAAAATCTACTTCAAAGGAAAGCCTGCAGCCAAAGTCAATGGCTATCCTAAAACAAGGAAGAGAGGGAAAGGGCTGGAGCTACAGGAGGAAATCAAGGACTGGGAGCCTGTGTGTTATGGAAAATATACTGCTTTTTGTGAGAAGAGGACCTTAAAAAGGACGTGAGTGATAAAGAGCAAATATAGCCTTATGAGGAAAGGCAGAGGAGCACAAAGACATGCATTAAGCACCAAAGAAAAGAGTAGTAGATTGCGTTGACCTCTGTCTTGGAAAAAAGATTTTGTTCATCTATGTGAACTGAATGAAATCTTATTATTTCAATCCTAGATTCCTGCCTATGGCAGGACTGTCAGTGTATTTTCTTCAGGGATTTGTATTTTTAGTGATTTGATTACAATTTCTTGCATGATCCAGCTTTTCTGCTGGATCCTTATGCCACTCTGCTCAATGGACCTACAGGAGTTATGCTGAATGTCCAGCAGAAGAGTATGCCAAGAATTCCTCATTCCCACTGAAATTAATGTTAGCGTGTTTCTAACCTGTTTTTATGAGTCAGACTATTAAATCAGTATACTGATCAATGAGTGGATGTTTCACTCATCCATTTTCTAGTGGCAACATAGGGAAAAGTCTGGACTAAACCTAATACCAACCCTGACACAGCCTGAGAACCAGGAGTTTGTACTGACCACCTATGGGCCATTCTGGCAACACAGCAGGCTCCAGCTCTGTACTTTATGTTTAGTGTTTAAGGCAAATAAAAATCACCTGGATAAATAGCATTAGGTGGCAGGTGTGGAAAAATCCCTCCATGGTACTGCTTCAGTAATGCTAGAACATGAGAAAATCTCTCTTTTTCACCTTAAACAGTGCAGAACCTCAAATAAGAAGTTTAATGCTGTTGGAAAAATTCCACTGTAGCATTTACTTATTCTGGAAAATATTTCCGCAGTTAAAAATAGATATTGAGATATAGTTATTGAGATACTGAAATACTTCCAATCATTGGGCCAGGAAAGGAACTGGAGAATGTCTGCAGATGGACATCCTAAAGCGCGCAGAAGTAGTCTACGTATGAAAAAGCTCTGTACTTTCCAAAGTATGTTGAAGGATGTAAATAATGTATTCCAGGTTGCTGAAATGGTTACAGAAGTGTAAGCATGGGTCCAGATGGCGGGATTTGGGCTGTGATAAACTGAAGCAAACCAGTAAGACAAGACTATGATATTCAGGAAAGGAAAATGGAAGATAACTTTCTTGGTACCCATTTACCTTGCAGAACCTTTGGTTATAAAAGCAGTCATTACAGAAGGTTCTGAAACACCTTCATTTAAGATCTGTATTTTTCACAGAATGTGAAACAAATGTGTTATTTATCATAAAGAGAATAATGCTTTCAGAAATATCATTAGGGCAGTTTTCCTCCCTATGTAACATTATCAGAAGTGAAGCATTCCCTTAAGTGTAGGCCACTTAATATTTTGCATCATTTTCCATTCATGTGTGACTATTGTCTTATGGCCAGATGTGTAAATAGTACAAAAAATGGAATTTAGTAAAGAATTCTGCTGATGAAATGAAAGAAAAAAATCTAGCTTATTTTTTTCTTAGCCATATTGCTACTGCAACGTTAAAAGCAATAGAAAGCAAGAGAAATAAATGTATTTTAATCTTCTCCATGAACAGATGTGACTCTTTAAGTACACACAGAGTAGATATAACAGGCATCATTTTTTTTAAAGTATAACAAAAATTTAATTTCATCTTCTTTTCAAACTGTCAGGAGCAAGCTCAGCCTTTGCCTTAAACAAGAGCATCCATTGGTAGCAGTTTACTGGGAACTCATTAGCAATACCTACTTTAGATAAAATAGAGGACGACATTGCTTCTTTCCTCATTTATAGCATTTCTGATCCATGGCTGAGGTTCTGAAAATGTGATGGAAATAGCTGTAGCCACACCTAAAAAAGGTTTTGCACAATTATATTTCACCACCTTTGTGTGGTTTTATCAATGATGGCAACAAGAGCATTCTCGCTGTCCTCAGTTATCTGCTCTGGCAGGACTGCAGCGATTCCCACGCTTCCCTTACAACTTTCTCTTTGTTTCATTCCAGTCTCTCCGAAGATATATCGTATTTCAAGTGACATTGTTGTGAACGAAGGAAGCAATGTTACTCTGGTGTGCCTGGCCACAGGGAAGCCAGAGCCTTCCATCTCTTGGAGACACATCTCTCCATCTGGTAAGTACAACTATTTGTCACTGGAGCTTTCTGCCACCTTTCACTGATAACGGGCTTTGCATTTTCAGTTTTCAGAAGTGCGACGGCATCGTTTTTGTGTGCCTTAAAAATTGTGTACCTAAGTAGACTTAGAAAACAAAAGCTTCCTCAGATTTCAGCAGAGATCAGTGAAAACTAATGACACCGCCACATAGGAATGTAGGAATAAAGGCACCCTAAAATGAGTATATTTTTAAGCCAGTTTTAACAGGCTGCAGCATTTGTCAAGCAGTTCCAATCAAGAAGTAATCAATCATGGAAGTAATCAAGAACACACGGGATTTTCTGGAAGTAAGCATGAAAGTTAAAAACATTAACATATCATGCAATAGATTTAATTTAATATAACTACCCTTGAACCATCATTCCATGGTACAGTATCATTTATTAGAACGGTTTTATAGAACAAATTAAATTATACATATGAAAACTTGCAGACCAAATGGCATCTAAAAGAATAGCTTCTATTTAGTATTTCCATTTATACTTTTATTTCCTCATAACATATTTAAAGGAAAACTTTGGGCAACATCACAGATATCTCTACACTGGTTCACTTGGCACAGAGCCACCAGAGCTGGCTTCTTGGGAGCAGAGCAGGATCTGTATTCCTCAGAGGTAGGGAGTTTCCTACCCTGTATCTCAGAGCTGTGGCTCTGGAAATTCTGGTGGGTTTTGTGTTTCTGAGAGGAGATACTCCCTGCTTCCAGCTGGCTGTGGTATGGAAGACTGGTGTTGCGCTGGTTCTTTTATAGTGACTCGACAATGATAATTGATTTTGCAGTGAAGGTCTTTCTGTTTGCTCACACAACTTTTATGAAACCCATGTAATTGCAGGGAAGAATGGTTTCATGGACTGTCACAGCTTACTGCAGTGTCTCATAATCCTGAGTAAGAGTTTGCTTTACAACGCAAGATCTGAAAAAATAAAAAAAATTTTGACCTTTAAGACAATGACAATGAATTCTGCTCGAAGTGTCCATCAAGGGACTAGGGAAAAAAATTCAGTTGTAGCAGAAAATGGATTTTAACTAAATGTCAAATAAAATTTTATTGGAAACCGTGGTGATACTTTAGAGTAATAGCTTAAAGCATTAGACTGTCTGCAGAAAGGAGTCGTTACAATTTTCCTGGAGAGCAAAAAAAGCAGAAAAGGAGAATTAGTGCACTCAGGTTGGAGAAGGGTTTGGAGGAGGAACTAGATCCTCCTCATCGTGCATTCAGACAAAATTATTGTGCGTAGCCGCAAGGGCTTTCAGTGAACCCACTGATTTTGTGTCTTGACCAAACGACTGAGAATGAGGACTGAGAGGAAAAATGTGATCATTCAGCTGCAGACCCATTACATTTACCACACTGAATACTGAAAATGAAATTTGAGGAACAGACTAATCAAAGATAGCATGGAGATACAGAAAGAGTCAATCAGAGTGCTCCAGTGCAATGATGATGTGCCCTTGCTGAGCTTCCAGCACTGGAAGCTGCAGTTGGACAGGTACGTTTTCTCACCATCAGAGAGTTAAGGGCAGGCAGTGCAAAGTCTGTGCTTTTTTTCCCTTCCCTTGCCCAATACCTGTTCTATTTTGCCTTCTTAGCCCTTCTCGGAAGCATGTATGAATAGCACCCATAGGAGACAGCAGGGTTCATTTACCTTATCCTCACTGTTTCATCCTCTCTGCTGGAAAGGTTGACCAAATAGCTGGCAGGTAATCCTGCAGTTCCCATATAAGTTTTGATTTTGGGCTTTGCATTGGGGAAGATGGTTTGTTGGATTGGTTTTGCAACTTCTCTTACTCCCTTACCTGGAAGTAACAGGTTAGATGAAACACAAACATGTATTTAACAAATTTGATACTTAAACAAAGGAAAACCACACAAGTGAACTGCAGACTGCCTGAGATGGACAGGGACCCCTGGAAATCAGCCAGTCCAACTCCTGTTCAGAACATGTCCCGTTGGGTTTGAATATCTCCAAAAATGGAGATACCACAGCCTCTCTAGGCCTTCTGTGCCAGTGTTTGATGACACTCACAGTAAAAACAGGATTTTTTTCTTGTTTAAATGGAATTTCCTGTCCCTCAATGTTAGCCTGTTGCTTCTTGTCCTGTCACCAGCACCTCTGAGAAGAGTCTAGATTCAGCTTTTTACACTCCCATTCAGCTACAGGAAGCCCAGAGCCCTCTCCTTCCAGGCTGAGACCCCACCTCCCTCAGCCAATCCCCAGTTTGGATACTCTGGCACCTTCATCATCCTGCAGGCCCTCCACTGGACTCATTCCAGGATGTCCATGTCTCTTTTGTCTAAGGGGGCCCTCGGTAAAAACAGTGGGATATGCACATATCACAGGTTTGCTGCCTGAAGTGGCACTGGGAGCATCTCCTTATGGCATGGCAGGTTTGCCTCACTTTCAGAGGTGTTTACACTGGTGGTCATGAACTGCTCAATCTTGATTATGGGCAAAGAGGGGGTACACGTGATACAATTACAATGAATCCTCAGTTTATGTATAACTGAAATTTTAACTCAAGAATCAGTATTAGTCTAGATCTAATATTCCCTGCCTGTGGTAGGGGTGTTGCACATAAAGGCACCCCATGTTTAGGATCCATTCAGGATCATTTTAAAATGTTTACTATCATGTTTTTATACCTTTGTTCTTTCTTCATCACCCTGCAGCTCCACCAAACAGCTACTCGCTAGTGCAGGCTGTGTGAAACCATGGGTTATTTGGCAGAAAGTTAAAGGTAAAACAGATTAGCCAGGGATGCCTGCTCAGTGGGAGGAAACACTGCCCCAGCTGAACCAGCCATGACAAAGCTCCAGGCAGGGCTACACAAGTCCAGGCAGAGACGCTCTGACAAGCCTCAGTGCTGAGGCTCAGGGCTGAGTTGTTGCGAAATGTGTTTCTTCTGAGAGGTGACCACCAATGTTGCTGTTGCAGAGCTGCAGGATATGCCTTGGGTGTTCCCCGATTTATCAGCAGACAGAACTCTGTCTGGAGTGGGAGAACACAGTATCCAAATAACTTTTTCTTCCAAAATCTTGTAAAACGTGATGGAAGCAAACCTATAGTTTACAGAATATGTTCTGTCTACTAGTCCATCAAATAAAGAATTTTTCCATTTCACTAACACTGTTCCGTGCTCAGGTGGATGTTTTGTATACAGACAGTTAAAAACTACACTCAAATCCAATTAAATATCAGTCTGGCAAACAAGAAGCCTGGATTATCAGAAAACAAAATGCAAGAGAGTGGAAAACACCGGATTTCTGTAACTGTTTATATTCTGTTTGCAGTGAAATAACTTTATCTAAGCATGAGCTTCATCTGCACAGTATAATTTCTACCAATTTTCTCATGTAACTCACAACAGCACTAACGAAGCTTACATGCAACCATCACATCTAGAATATAACACTAAATTATATCAGTGAATCATATTTAGAATAATCTGAAATTATTTGTCAAAGCTGCTACTAAAAGATAAGAAACTGAAATCTCTGAATACAAATGATTCAATGTAGACTAATTCCAAAATATTACCATGATTTGCATCAATGCAGCCTTTCCTTGGATAAGGTTCGATTCAATTTTTTTTGAAAAAGAGATAAAATGAACCTTTCATATGAATAAAAATAAAATGTATTTAGAGGTGTTTTTTAACTTAGTACATAAATTATTGGTCTGGAATCTTTATTGTGCATGTTTAACTTGCAGTCATAATGTAAATGCTTTCATTATATAAATATTCATTATACAAAACTATTATGTAAATCCACAAATTCTACACATTCAACGTATAACCATAAGCAACATGGGACTGTAGTTTGTAATCTGAAAATCTCGTATTGTTGAAATGGCATCTGAATAAATTGCAGGTATTACTTATTTTGTTCTGACATTTAAGAGCAAAGTTTAGCATTGATACTTTAAGAATGAAACTAGAATTTTAAAGAATTAAGGTCTACTTGAAACATAAGTCCAGCTTTTAACACTTGTACGCACTGTGTGTGTGTGTTACACTGCCAGTTTTGAAAAGCAAGCTCTGCCACTGTTGCCAGGAGTCGTAACAACAAAAGCCACTTGGAAATCTTTTGATGAAATGTTACTGCTTTGCAAAATCTGGGTGCTGTACATCAAAAGTCTTTTCTGCTTTGGTTTTGATAAAACTTTCCAAAGGCAAGTTTTCCTGGCAACAGAAGGACCGATGACTCAGGATGCTTGGGTGTAGTTGTGGCCACACTCAGACAGCCGAGCAGGGCACGGACCAGTGACAGAAGCACACACTGACTGAGCACTTGAGCTCCAGACAGGCCTGGTAGGGAAGTCTAATATTTCCTGGGTTTATCTAAATGTAAAATAGGTTAAGTTCCACAGTTTGAAAAAGTTTTTGAAGAAAGCAAAATATTTTCTAGCTAACTCGCTTAAAAAAAATAATACTTCTTGAGAATTCACACTATGGTCTAAAGTTCAGGATATCACAGAATCCTTGAATGATGTGGGTTGGGGAGGACCTTAAAGTTCAAGCTGGCCTTGAACATCTCCAGGAAACAGGCTTCTATGACTTCTCTGGGCTACCTGTGCTAGTGCCTTATCACCCTTGCAGTAAATAAGTTCTTCCTAATATCTAATCTAAACCTGCCCACCTTATAGCTTAAAACTGTTACCCCTCATCCTGTCACTGCACTCCCTAAAAAAAAAACCCTCCCTGGCTTTCCTGTAGCCCCCGTTTAAGTACTGGAAGGCTGCTGCTATAAGGTTTCCCTGGAGCCTTCTCTTCTCCAGGCTGAACAACCACAAATCTCTCTGCCTGTCCTCATATGAGAGGTGCTTCATATAGAGGTATTTAATTCCACATCCCAGCAGATTGTTTTGGCATTTCCCACTACAGCACAATCACAAAGACATCTGAGTCTCCCATGGGAAGGACACAATGAGAGCTACCAGAGCTACCAAAGCAGATGTGAGTTATTGGTCAGATGTGAATGGTTATGCTTTGCCAAACTAGCTAAATATCTCGGTGGCTTCTGGGGGAAACAAGGTGCCTCAAATGAAACATGCCTGCATTAAGACAGCAGTGACCAGGATGGGTTTATATCATATGGAAGAAGAGAAAGGGAGGGGCATAAAAAGATTACAAGAGTACCCTCACTTCGGGTTTTTTTCAGAGTGCTTGACTTCACAATCTTAACATTTACCACAAGTTTTATTAGATGAAGTGTCATGTTTCAAACAAATATTTTCACTCTGGTTGGTTCGTATTGGCATCGTGTTGTTACCCAGCAGATGCACATGCAGGGCTGGGCTTCACACATACTCTCTGCAGCCCAAAACCTGATGCAAGATATGAAGGCAGACAAAAGATTTTCCTCAAAAGTGCACTCCTGGTCTAAACTAAAATGCTCATACAGATCCACCCAAAGTGCATGAACTAACCACCAAATGAAGGAAACTTGGTGGTCCTGTCCCGACCAGTTCTGACTGCACAAGCAGGAAAGACCGGCTTCAAAGCAAAGCCACCCCAGACCCATCCCACACAGTGCACATTACGTCTTCAGCACTGTTTTAATCTTCATATCCATTCCTATTATGCTGCATTACCTGCTAGTGTAGAGACTGAGCTCAACAAGGAGATAGATGTGGTGATGAATGTTTTGGTAAGGGATTTCATGGCCCATGGCTGAGGCGAAAAAAAAGGAATTAAAAAAAAGATTGAGACATAGGAATCTCCTGCTATATTTGCAGTTCTGTGTAGTGTCCCAGCTTCTCTGGCTTGTTTCATCTCTGATGTCTCATCCCTGATGAAGTCTAGTTTCGAATTTTCCAGTTCTTCCTTGCTCGCTTTCTCCTTTCTCACAGCTTTATCCCTATTACTTCCAGTCTAGTTTTTAGTTATTTTCCTAAAATGTGAAGATAAACAAGATATATGTATAAGCATGCATTTTGGAGACCAGTTTTTCAGAAATTATGAATTTAGATGAATAAAGACAGATATTCCCATGTCAAATGAAAATCAAATCCTTCGCAGTAGGACACACTTTTTCATTCAGCTCTGTTTCCAGAGAACAGTGATGCTAAAGCATTAAAAAAAAAAAATAAACAAAACAAAAAACCTGTAAGAACTGTTTAGCACTTGCAAAATAACAGATTTTTCACTACTGCTGAGGAAAGCTACACTTTTCCAGAAGTTAGATTTAGATTTAAGCATATTCACATGATGATTCCATTCCTTCTCTAACATATTTCATTTGCTGCTGGGGCATGTGTGCATGAATGTGATATGACTGAACTGAATCTAATGCCCGTCCTATTGTTTCTGGACAGCCCTAAATTTGTGAAGATGTATTGCATTAATGTATCATCATAGCAATACCATTCTGACGATATATTAGTGCAATATATCTTCAGAGCACTCAAATGATGGCGCTGTCTGGGAAGGATGAGTCTAAGAGCCAATTCAATTCAATTATAGGACAAAAGGCAATACTGGTCCCTGAAGAGACACAACATGATTCCCACAACACCCTTCCAGATGCAGATTGCTACAGAAAGCTGATACTGGGAGTGGGGGGAGAAGCAAAGAGAGATTTTTTAAAACTTCTAGCTAAATCCTAATACTTAACTGACAAATTATTACCAGATTTCCAGGGTTTTTAAAATGCTGACTCTTGCTCCAAAATAGTTTTAAAACTAGAGGGTTTAGAAACAAAAGTTTCCAACTTGTATCTTTTTGAACTAAGTTCTAACACATTTTTTGCTGTTATTTCATAGAATCATGGAATCATAGAATAACCAGGTTGGAAGAGACCCACCAGATCATCGAGTCCAACCATTCCTTTCACACCAGTTTCCGTCTAAAATATTTGCAATTATGCATGACATAATTTTTGATGCATGAGAAGTTACTCTCATCCATCCTCTGCCTAGCTATTGTCTTTGCATAGTGAAGCTGCACTCAGCACTAACCAAGTTGCGTGAAGGATCTTGCCATAAAGTATGTGTTCCCAACTTTGTTAATTCAAAGTCCAGTTAGCAGATGCTTCAAACAGCCTGGCAATACTGCCGTCCAAAAAGTCCTCTTTCTCTCAAACTGCTTTGTCCTGAATAGCTTAAAACTGATGATTGTTTCCTGGTTCATAGGTTTGCAAAGCCTGGAGTCTCTGTTCTCTTGTCTCCCTCTCTAAATGACACTATCCCACTTCCACAGCAGCTTGGCAAGAGCCCTACAAGAAATGAACCATTTTCTGACAGCGTAGCCATCGTTTCATCAAGCTGATGTGTTTCCAGGCTGCAGGGTGCCCTACTTAAGACCTGGCATTCCAGTGGCAATGACACATAGTCACCTTTCCTAAATGGAGGTAGATTTATTGCCACATTATACCAAAAGCGAAGCTAGTTCCCTTTAGGTGTCTAAGAAGCAGAATGTAAAATAATTCAGTGATTTAACCTGATCAGCAACGACAGTGATATGCCTCCTTTATACCATCATTATTCATCTTGCAGGCAACAGCTTCATTACGGGGCTAGCACTGTGCTCCTCATTCAGGTAAAGCATTACGAGACTGAGCTGAAACATCTGTTCCTTGCAACTGAGCTGGAAGTGTTTGGAGACAAGCCAGGAAACCTTCAGAGACAGACTGAGGCAGAGTCAGGCAGCAGTGGCAATCTAAGATTGACCGTGATCAGAGAGGTTTGACTTGTGGGGTGGAGTGAAGGAGATAAGCAGAGAAGTCTTGCACATTGCTGTCAGCTCCTCTTCTACTCCACTTAGCTGCTGGCTTTTGCCACCAATATCTATCCCAGCTTCAGAAGGAGGGAAAGACACAGAAGTGCTCTCAGCTGTCCTGAGCCACCAGAGAAACCTGCAAATTGCCTCTTGGCTGTGCTGTACACATTGGCACCAGTTGGTTTCAGAAGTAATGCGTTCAGTACCAGCATATTACACTGACAAAGCCTTCCTGTCCTGCTCCTAGACGGGATTTTTTTGTATCAGAAATAGTGTGGCCAGCAGCACCAGGGAACAGATCATCCCCTTGAGCTTCTCTCTGGTGAGGCCACACCTCAAATCCTATGTTCAGTTTTGGGCCACTCACTACAAGGAAGACATTGAGGGACTGGGGCGCGTCCAGAGGAGGGCAATGAAGCTGGTATCAGAAACGGCATGACCAGCAGGTCCAGGGAGGTTATCCTCACTCTGTACTCGGCACTGGTGAGACCGCTTCTCAAATCCTGTGTTCAGTTCTGGGCCCCTCACCACAAGAAGGATGTTGAGGCTCTGGAACGAGTCCAGAGAAGAGCAACAAAGCTGGTGAGGGGGCTGGAGAGCAGGCCTTATGAGGAGCGGCTGAGAGAGCTGGGGTTGTTTAGCCTTGAGAAGAGGAGGCTGAGGGGAGACCTCATTGCTCTCTACAACTACCTGAAAGGAGGTTGTAGAGAAGAGGGTGCTGGCCTCTTCTCCCAAGTGACAGGGGACAGGACAAGAGGGAATGGCCTCAAGCTCTGCCAGGGGAGGTTTAGGCTGGACATTAGGAAAACATTTTTCACAGAAAGGGTCATTGGGCACTGGAACAGGCTGCCCAGGGAGGTGGTTGAGTCACCTTCCCTGGAGGTGTTAAAGGCACGGGTGGACGAGGTGCTAAGGGGCATGGTTTAGTGTTTGATAGGAATGGTTGGACTCGATGATCCGGTGGGTCTCTTCCAACCTGGTTATTCTGTGATTCTATGGTGAAGGATGTGGAGCACAGGGGTTGCAGGGAGTGGCTGAGAAAGCTGGAGCTGTTCAATCTGGAGAAAAGGAAGCAGAGAGGGGAGACCATATCATTCTCTATGGCTTCCTGAGAGGAGGTTGTAGTGAGGTGAGTGTTGGTCTCTTCTCCAAAGTAACAGGTGATAGGAGGAGATGAAATGGCCTCAAGATGGGCCAGAGGAGGTTTAAACTGGATATCCGGAAAAATTCCTTCATGGAAAGGGTTCTCAAGCTCCGGAAAAGGCTGCCCAGAGAAGTGGCGGAGTTACCATCCCTGGAGGGGTTTAAAAGATGTGTGGATGTGGTACTTAGGGATATAGTTTCCTAGTGGATTTGGCAGTGTTAGGTTAAGGGTTGGACTCAAAGATTTTAACAGTGTTTTCCAACCTAAACAATTCTATCTTTCAACAGCACTTATGCAAGAAAAATAAGGTGCATGGAACAGCTGAATATCCCACTGATGGGCACATGGTATTTGCGTAGATGGATTGGTCTGCTACAGCTTTTTCAGGACATGAAGCTTTGTAATTAATATTTTATATGAATTTAATGGCCTGGCTCATGATCCTGAAGGGGAGGTTTTTGGTTGGTAAAAGCATTGCATGTCATTAAATCAATGGGTCCCTAGTGTCAAACACACAGCTGACAGCTGCCCAAGAACCCAGGGGGAAATGGTGGTTCTATGCAGAGTAAATGAGGGAATTCATTAACAGTTTAAAAACAGCAGTGCAAACACTAGTACTCAGTATAAACTGCTCGTTGTGATTCTTTCCTTTGTTTCTAGATAAACAAAAATTAGGAGCTTCCAAAATCACACCTCTCTCATAAAAAAAGATGATGTTTTTTTGTTTTCAGATTATGGAGCTTTGGGATTTTTTTTAATGATAGTTGTAAGCAGCATTGTTGGGAGATGTGCAGAGTGTTAGGATCCAGTTAAGCGACATTCAGTATCATGAACCACTGCTCTGGTGTCAAGTGACATTACGTTGTGGTCAGGGACGGTCTGAGGAAGACTTTTCAGAAAAATGTCATTTTTATCAGGACCATTACAGAAGTTTGAATATCCCTTCAAGAACAATTAAAGGTATTCCTAGAAATCTTCATGTCTTCTTAAAATCTCTAAACAAGCTGAAAAAGATTCTTGTTAAAATACGGTTGTCAGGAAAAGAATATTCAATCTAAGATGGTGAAATAATTGGGTTTTTGTGAAGGAACTGAGAAATGAGAGTAAGATTACAATCAGTGAAATACGGAGGTGCAAACTAAAACCATAAAAAAGCATTGCACAAAAATAAGTATGAATTTTTTGACAATTGTATAAGACTGGTAAGTATTTCTCACTTTTCAATAAAAGTAGATTAAATCATTAATAACTCATAAAATGCTATGAATATTAGAATTTTAATACATGCTTAGTTTATTCCTGCAGATATTAATTCATTTCTACTTGAGAAATACAGCAGTTATGAGTGAGCAATTTATGAATCGTAGAAGATATTGCAGTGAAACAAAGTCTTTAATGTTCAAAACCAAACCAAGCAACTCTAGGTTTCACCCTTTTCCCCCTTCCTTTAGTGTAGAGTTCTTCATGGCTATTTTGCAAGACACTGGTCTTTCGAACAGAGTGTGTCAGCTTTTGGACTTCTGCATTTTTTTTTAGAGAGAGAAGTAACAGATAACCCCTAAAATGCAACAAGATGGTTTTATTTCCTCTTTTTATTCTGGGAACTTCCCCTCCAGGAGGGCTGCAGGCAGGCAAGCAGGCTGAAAAACCAGGCTGGGCATGCTGGTGAAGACAGATGCTCCAGGGAGGTGACAGTAAGCAAGCAGCAAATGCCACATTCATCCCAACCATGCCTGCAGTATCTCCTGTTTTATTTCACAGAAACATTTTTTCTGGGCATTTTTATGAATAAATCATAATCATATTTTAAATATATTAAGAATTCTTTATAAAATGCACATTTTACCAAAAAGGGGAGGGTTATGAAGAAATATTGAAAAAATAGTCATTAATGATTCATTTAACTGTAGTAAGGCCTCCAGTTTTAACAAACTGCAAACGGAAGAGTCATATAGAATGCAAGGGAAGAACAAATGTATTCAAGCCAAACAGATAATCGGTAGATAAATAATAGACTATCATTTTCAGTGCATCATTTTGATATAGCAGCAGGAGGCAGGAATGTTATAAAACCATCAGACATTAGAAAAGCTGTGACCACAGTCCTCTTGCCCAGGGTTAACACCTGGGTGGCACTGATCAGGCTCCATCTGCCTCCCATTCCACCTGCTCCCCAGTTCCAGGGTTCCCACACCCTCCGTCTGACTGACAAATAGACCAAGTCTCTTCCGAAAGCCACTTCACTGGTGTGAAGTTTTATTTGGAATAGTTAGCCCCCTCCCCAAAAGCCAAATCTTCACATTAAGAGTTCTGAATGATAAATGAGCTCAAGTAAGATTTCATCATTCGTCCTTCTTATTTAAAGATCATTACCCTGTTCTTCCTTATACAGTTTTAATTCTTGGTTCTTTCAGAGAAAGTTTTTTAGTCTGTTTTCAGACTGAAGATGTACATGTTTACCTATTTGCTGCAGAAGTCCTAGAGGCCTCTGTGTAAGAGGATCTCTTGCAAACCCCTCTCCTGCCAAAACATGTTTTGTATGTCACAATGGAGGGACATCACCTCCCTGCTCTGGGTGGTGGTCATGCTCAAGGCAATGATACCACTGAAAAAAATACCATTTTCAGCAGACTGCTTTTATACCTCTGCCTTCAAGAGGCAGAACAGAGTTTTGGCCAGATCCACGAAAATCGAAGTGCGGTCTGATATATATGTAACTAAATACCCAGAAGACATAGCACGCAGACATCTAACAAGCCTACAATCTCAAGTGTTTTTTTTCCTTCCAAAGTAACACCTAGTTTAGTAACTTTAGGGAATGAGGATAACTGTGATTACTTCTTTTGTGGAACCAAGCTCTACCCTCTGCACACAACATCTCTTGATAGCCGGCTGGCATTTAAATTGCCCACACTATGAGCATGCACACAGCCATCTCTCCAAACATTTCTCTCTGTGCTTATGTATTTCACATATAGATGTAGCTCTATTTGTCTCCACCTCTGAAACTTTCAACTTTGTCAATCTATCACTTTTCTTTTATCAGCATGCCCTTCTTACAAAATTGCTCTGTTTGCTTTTCTTGCTTTGTATCATCAGCTGGGAGATCTCCTCCAGCCCTCAATTAATCTGTCAGGTTTGATTTTTTTTTCTTCACATTTTACTTGGTTTTTCTTTTCAAACACGGAGGATAGCTTCTCTCAAGCTAAATGACCTTCAGTGATCAATGTTTAAATCGTCCCTAATGTGATAGGGCCATTCTCCTAATAAACTCTGAGCTGTTCTGATTACCTGCAATGCCTCAGAGGGGGCTATCCAGTTACAGCATTTGTAACTTTAAACTCAGAATCCATAACGAGTGGTAGAAATGGCTTCAGATCATTTTTCTGTTTAGACTTTAGATGGTTCTCATCACTCCATGGCAACTCACCTCCAGGAAGGAAAGGTGCCTCCTTGCACCCATGATTCTGTATCTCCACTCAGCTTTTAAGATCAAGAAAAATCTCATTAACTACTTAAAGCATCTGGTGATAATCAGATGGCACCATGATGACATTGCCATTGGAGACCACCTTTTGTTCTCCCATATTGAGCCTGCTCCTCATTGTGAGGCAGTATGTGTAAGAAAGAGCAGGGATCTCTATGCCTCCTCTCTTTTGGGAGACAATTCACTTGGTTGTGCACAGTCTGTCATGTGCATCATTGAAATACCCTGAGTCCATGATGAACCAGGACTAGCATCAGCAAGCCTCATGCTCTCCACACTCCCAACCCCACAACAGTCTTCATTCTCTGCTGGAGGATGAGGTGTCTCAATGATTGGGTCATAAAAAACAGTCTCCTGGATATTGAATAGGTTTTACAGTTCATAAACTGAGGCTATATAGTAGTTATTTAATATCTGAGTGAATAAGGAAAAAAAAAATCCCCCTTGGCTCAGATGAAGTCCTCAGAGTTTTTTGGAGCTGTCTGGACTTGCACCAGATTTTTACTTCTTACTGACTTATGTTTAACACCAGGGGAGGAAAATGCTACCCTTGCAAAACTCATCTGTCCAAGCCTTTGAGAACTGGTCCATATGGCAATGTGTACATGTGCTACACCTGATGCCAGATACCATATGCATGGGAAGAAAACACAGTTTTAATTGTGTACTCTCCTGAGGAATAACAAGTGTGATGATTTATCAGGCGTTGTAACACACAGCAGTAGCAGAAAATAGACATTCAAGCTTGGTTTCATAGCTGTTTCCATTCCTGACTAAAGAACTTGGTCTTACAACCCAAGATATCCAGAGGGGATTACTTACATATCATTATGAGTATTGGTAAGCCTAGTTAAGAGATCTTCTGAAAAAAAAGGAATCTGGAATGGCCTTGGACATGAAGCACACTTGTGTTTAAGTTTCTTTTACTTCAATTGACTTTTTTTCCCCATCTTTGATCAAAGAGTTTGACTGATACAATGTTAGACTGATGTACTGGTGCTAAGGAACCTTCCAGATTCCTTTTCCTTAGATACCAAGTCTGACAAGCCTTTTGATTGCACAGCCAGAAACAATAGCCAGACCTGTTCCTGTCATCTTGAAAGGTCCATAAAATGCACAGAGTCTACAGAAGGGCAGAGTAAGTTGTGGCCGTAAAACATCACAGAAAAAAACAATGAGAAAACAGAGTTGCCTCCTGAAAATCTTCTTAATTCACCAATGGCTTCATACAAAATTTATTCTCCCTGCTGCTTATGAATATCCCTTTTTTGAGCTCGATGTGCATGCAATGTAACATAAATCCGCTTACATATACTTATGCATACATCTTTCACATAACACGATTTAAGTTCTCCCACGCAGCCATGGGAAATCTCTAGAACTAAAAACAAGCTGAAGAAGGTGAAATACTGAGCAGATGAATATGAAAGGAGAAATGTGGTATCTATGAATTCCCTAAGAAAAATATTTATCTCTAATATTTACAAAAGCTTTCTTATGTGAGCTGGATGCAAAATTTCTGGGGACATAAGTGTTTAAAAATGACTTAATACAAATATTTTTAAATGTGTATGTGAATTGCTTAAAGCACATTTGGTTTATAGCACTGTATAAATGTGTGTATACTTTGCAGCATAAATTAAGTTCATAGCTCAGCATAAGGACCTTGTAAGCACAAGGGCTATGAAAAGTTCTGATGGGCATTTTTTCAAATCATGCTAACAGGAATTACTGTGGGAACTCCCACAGCAGCTCCCCAAAGCTGGCCGGTGTCAGCACCTGAGTATGTGTTTGCTTTCCCTGCAGGTATTGTTCCTGTTGATACTTTTCAGCTGGACAGATGATTGCTTGCCAGGCTTGAGAAGTGATGTTCCTTATGCCATAGCAGAACTGTGCCGAATACACAAACCTGTCACTTCTGTCAGTACGGAGTGGCAGCTGCATTGTCCCCAGCTGAGGCTGAACATTATCCCCTAAGTGGCAAAGCGAGTGCCAGAAGCACAGCTACAATGGAGTAATCATTAAGAAAGTAAAAGCTGGGAGTCAAAAACCTAGGTTATCACATATCATGTTGTGTTTACATTAAAACAAAAGTATGAAGCAGAGAATGTTTGTGTTTACCTTAACTCCAAAGTACAAATAATTATTTTTATGAAACTCCAGGTACTTGGAGATTGTTTTCCTTTTGTCCAAATTGTTGTTGAGAATTGGGATAGGATACACTATAAATTATTCCCAGGGTTCAATGTACAATATTTTGGTGCATACCATATATCCAGGGAAGTACTCAAACTGGAAAGTATTACAGTCTCAGAATTCATCCTGATGCACAGGTGAATTTTGCACTTTATATAATTTCCTTGGTATTGGAAACAAAGTGGAGGTCTTGTTGGAAGGTCTTTCTTCCACCTGGGCACACAATCCTCTACCAGCAGGGGCTTTGTAGCCTTCACCACTGTTCAAAGAAATAGTAAATAAAATTTCCCAGATGTTGATTCAATTTGGCCAGAGTGGAGCAGGACAGTAGCCACAATGTGAATGCTTACAGGTGATTTTTTGTGGAATTTTTTTTTAATTTATTCCTACAACAACATGGAAGAGAAAAAAAATCATTCTCATGCAATTTCTCATATCCCGTAAATTATTTCATTGTATTTTATGAATGTTCACTTCAATCCACAATATTTTTCCAATTTCAGTCTTATCTTTCTACTTGACATAACCAATGCTTACTTGGGCTCTTTAAGTGGAAGGCACAGTACATTGTGCTTATTAATGACTGCTATCGTGCTAACCAATGCACTGTTATAATTGATGTTTTGAACCTTGTTCACCTTAAAACATTAATCTGTGAGCAGATAAGCAAATGGAATTCACTGCTGTGATGGACATGAACATAATACTTGTACTCCATTCTCACTACCAAGTTCAGATTTCTGCCGTTGCTCCATAAGCTGCAATGTTATTAACCATCAATTAAAAGCTTGTCTGTCTGGGAAAACAGTTTTTAACCTTTAAGCTGATAATTTCCAGAGTCCATAGTCATAACTGTTATGATATATCATTTTAAGATTAAAATTATGCTTTATTGTTTTTTTGTTTTCTTATGTGGTGAACGTATTGTGAGGTATGTAAACCAATTAATTTGCTCCCCTGCTTCCCAAAAGACACAGAAAGATGAACTTTGAAAAAGTAGCGGGTTTCATCTGATATCAGAGTGCTCACCACAAGGCAGGAACCACAGTAGGGAAAAGTCAGGAAGTGCTGGGCTGTAGAAAAACAGCAGCATCTGTGTACGCTATGACTCTATGTCAAGTGGACATACATTAGATTTTTTTATTATATAACTGTTCTTGCTCTCTAAAATAATTAGTTGTTTCAGATATATCATACCAAGGAGTTACATATTTCAGTTTAATCTCCATGTTGTTTTATACCAGAGAGACCTCTATGTATTTTCAGTAGTGCTCATACTGACTATCCTTATTTCTGTGTATCGAGGGTTTGAGTCCCTTGGAAGAGAAGAACTATTATTTAATTTTTAATTAATATGATAAAGTTTATTAGGTCACACTGTGTAAGCACCGAGTGGTAAGATGAACAAGCCTGAAAGGGCTTTTTCCCTGGAAGTAGGACATGGGATGACTGACCCATTTTACACCCACGGCCACCCATTAGCGGTGATTGGTTGTGGATTGCTTCCAGGACACATCTGGCTTTGGCAGCCCTCCAGGTTTATCATGCTTATATTCAGCTAATACTATAAGGTCAAATGGTCAGGGATGCATCAGCTGCTCCAGGCCTGGGCTGTTTGTCCCGTTAGCTTGCTCTCATCACTAGCTTTCCTTCTCACTACTGGGGAGATGA
Source organism: Phaenicophaeus curvirostris (assembly GCF_032191515.1). Taxonomy (NCBI): domain Eukaryota; kingdom Metazoa; phylum Chordata; class Aves; order Cuculiformes; family Cuculidae; genus Phaenicophaeus; species Phaenicophaeus curvirostris. The sequence continues at coordinate 1,310,733 of NC_091399.1, read as the reverse complement.
GGGGCAGGTCTCTGCCCAGGTGCAAACCATAAGCCCTAGTGGCTGCTGAAACTCTCAAGAAAATGTGTTGACTAAGGACCTGCCTTATGTTCTGTAAAGACCATCAGCTGTAGAGCTCCATTAGCAAATTCCTCTCAAGGATCAGAAGGCTGTTGGGCTCAACTATAGGCAGGGGAGAGCTCTTGGATAACCCCAGGAGCTTTGAGGAGGTTTGTAGCCCTGCATGGGGGCATTCTGAGCTGCAGCAGCTGCCCAGCTTGGATGTATGTTATCTGCAACACCCAGCCAGTATATGGCTGCTGTTCAGATATTTCTGAAGTTTCAAGCGTTTTGTGCTCAGCATCCAGTAATTTCTTTCATTGATTATTTCATTTCAGCAAAACCCTTTGAGAGTGGACAGTACCTGGACATCTATGGAATTACAAGAGACCAGGCTGGGGAATATGAATGCAGTGCAGAAAATGACGTCTCAGTCCCAGATGTGAAAAAAGTAAAAGTCACAGTAAACTGTAAGTTGTGCTGTTTTTTAATCACTAAATCCAATGGAGAAGAGGGACACGGCTGAGAAGAAAAGTCTAATGCAGAGAACTGCTGCTTGTGGTGAAATTGTAGTGTGTTTGAACTTTGTATTACAGTAGCAAAGTGACCTGTACTATTTGATGTACGAGTTAGCCTCACCAGAAGAATGGAAAATGAGATCAAGGTTCAAATCCTCCTTTTGTGTGCCAGAGGACAGCAGTGCTGGCATGCTGTCGCAAGCTTTATAGCCGGTGCTGTCACTGGGCTGTGGTGCCGAGACAGGTTTTGGAGTAATTTTTTGAGTAATTATTTGAGCAACTTCTGAGGACTGCTGTGGTGTTTGGACTGAAGTGTTTCTGATTTAATTTGCCAGAGTTGTGCAATAATATAAGAAGATGAGAAACTTTTTGAAATTCTGTTTGGGTAGTTAAATGGAGATGGAAACTAAAGGTACTCCAGTGGAGGCAGCAAGTTGTTCTGTGTGTTTGCCTTAGCGTGAAGGCAAGAAGGACTTCGCTGCTGCACAGTTCTGACATAGTGATCTCTGTGGATGGTGGGTAATACCAGGAACAGCAAGGTCACCTGTTACCTGCTCCTGAGACCTGTCAGGTCTGACCTCCCGGGACTTTCACACTGAGGAAGTGTTTGCAGAGTGGCACTAAATTTGATCTAAAAAAAAAATTTTATCTAAAAACCAAAAAGTAATAAAATAGGAATAATTTCTTTCATTCAATCTAACAATGAATTCTTTTAGGTTAGAAGCAATTACCCAGTTTGTAATCTGAACAGTTTGAATATTTGTAAGTTTGGATATTGCTATGGTATCTTTATCAGTCACAAATTTTTGAGACGTCAGCTTTGTGTCTCCCTCCACAGACATTGTCTCTATTGACACACTGTCAGTAGCAAAGCCCCTTGTTGCCAGATTACAGCAGAGCTGGAGGCTGGAGTGAGGGAGGTGGGTTGCAGGTTGATCACTGATAGGGCGAGCCTTGCTTCCCAGGTGTTTGTGGGATGTTCACATTTTTAAAGGCTGACAAGACTCTCCTTTCAGTACCCTGGTATGTGATAACAGGTTACTTATAGTTCATGGTGTCCTAGACCATGGTGAATTAATGCACTAATGCTTATAGAATGGTTTGATCATATACTGGGTCTCACAGGCAGCTTTCTGTACTGCTTAGCTATGTAGGGTAGCGACACTAGCTGCAGGTCCTGTTTTCCTGTGGCACTAAGGCTCTGGTCTAACATGCTGTGAAAATCAGTCCTTACTTTAGAAGTCATGAGGGCAAGGTGTCAGCAGCAGAGAAGCTCGAGGAGGCTCATGCATAGTCCATCAACATTCTCACTATTTCTTTGCCTTCATTAATGTGTTTCCACCAACATCAGTGCTGCTGAATTCCTGAAAGCACACGGCTCTAAAAACCTATGGACTACGTGGGAGGAAAAAAATCACAGTGGACGGTGTCCTGTTGAAAAATTGATTGTTGTTTTTTGTGCAGTATGTTGTTACTGGAGGATTGTTGGTAAGAGAAGTTGTGCAGATACTTGCCTAGGTGTGCCCTGCGTGTTATGGGGTGGCACTTCTCATGCAAACTGTACTCCAACATGTTTTATATTGTTAAAATACGTAACTTGCAATAGGGACCAGAAGGAATGGTGAGTTGAGTCTACTTCTAAATTTGCATGAGTTCATATCATGGGGATGATGAAATTATCTGTCTCTGAAGAAAGAGACATAAACTCATACTTGTAGGAAGGGAAAAGCTGGTAGGTATACTTAGTGCTTTGTTGGGTTTTTTTTTTATTTATTTGTTTTTAAAGCAGAGCACAGAGGAGTTGGTAAGCTCATGGAATTTCCCTAGCGTTCTGAGCTAGGATCTAGAGTTGCACAAGTCCTAATTAAGATAAGAACATCAATTTAGTTGGTCAAAGACAAAATGCAAGCCTAAAAGCAATGCATAGCTCATGTGCTAGTTGGCACATGCTCTGCACCCCGAGTCATGTCAAAGCTGGGACTATTTCTGACCTAAGTTCACCACTTTCTTAACGTGAGTTTTGGGTCTGTCAGATATCTTTGTAGGCAGGGAAGATCATTTCAGTGTTATGAAGGCAAAGCTGAGCAGTGATGGTTTGTTTCTGTACCAGCCCTTCGCTCTTCCGCTAGCCACTGCTGTGGGTATGTGTGGTGAGCAAGAGCCTTGCTGTAGCAGCTGGGAAGCTGGGAGAGGGGCCAGTGATTCTCGTATGGACAGCAGCAGATGCTGGGTTGCAGGTGAGATGGAGTTTGATTTCCCTTAAGGAAGCCAAGGGAGTAATGGGGGAAAGAGGGTGTCTGTGTTGAAAGTTGGCCAGGCTCAGGATATCATACTCCTCTTTGTATACAACAAACAAGCGGTGCTCGGGTTTGACTGCGGCATGCGGTGCGAAGGTGCCTCTGTCTGCAGTGAGGAACGTTACAGGCTGCTAAGTGAATCAACAAGCTCAGTAAATACTTGAATAATATGTTCAAGCTAGGGTTTGTCCTGAATCACCTACCTGGGCTAAGCTGGAAACATCTGTGGCCATAGTGTGGATGCACATGGTATTGCATAAGATTCGGACACGCCTCTCAGTCTGCTCTGGAGACGTACAGAGTGTGGGGGTTTATTTCATATTTCTTACAAGTAAAGGAGAAAATGGACTGGAGAAGGGAATAAAATTGAAGGCATGTAAAAGCAGGATCTGGCTACAGCCTCAAACTGTATACGTGAACAATTTGTCATAGTCAGCGAATGGCTAATGCACTTCTGTTGGTTTTTATGTTGTCCCCTAGCCAGTTAAGCGCAATGCAAAAGCGCTCCAAACATCTGCTCCCAGCTGATGATGCACATCAGTTCTGGCCACGCAGAAAAATGGCTTGCTGTGTTCAGAAGAGGGTCATGATGGAGCTAGGTGATGCTGAGAGAGTTCAATGTGCTTCTTGTTCACAAGTCTGATGTACCACAATGCTGTGGTGACCAATGCCTCTCTTCCCAGCACCTCAGCATGGGCAGCCCTGTTCAAAAACAGATGTTGTTTCATTCAGGAGATTTGTGTGTTCTCTACTAGTCACTACATACAAGAAGTGTGTATCAAATTTATTTTCACATTTAAGTCTGGAAAGATCTTAATGAAAAAAATACAGAAGGAGTTAGGAAGCATTCAGGTCATTTTGTTACCCTGGGTTGAGGACAGTTTCCTTAGACAAATGAATAGACATCTTAGAAGAAAAAACAGGACTGAAGAACATCTGACTAACAAATTAATAAAGAGCAAGATTTTGTCTCCCCATCCCATCCCTGAAAAAGACTCATTCGTTTATTTCCTTTGGTTTTGCAAGTTTATTCCATTCTCCTGCTAATGCCCTGCTATGCCAGCTCAGCTCTATCTCTGCAGCCTCTACTGCTCCTCCCCCACCCTGTTGCTGTTCAGTGATCGTACTTGTGGTGCAGCAATGTTGTGCCAATATGCCAGGTACCTCATCCATATGTTGAATTCCACTTACCTGCAACTTGGTTCTTCAGCAAATGTCACTAAAGCCAAGACCAGCACACCAAACTCCCCACCTCTAGTCTTACAGGGATCCTGCAATTTTACAAAATGTCTATCTCTTTTCCCACCTGTAGTGCTTACAATAGCATATGCTCTTGGAAGTAATGTGTGTGGCTTATGCTTCAACTTCTGCTCTTGTACCTTTATCATCTGATGGGCTACAGATGGCCACTTGCTGCGGAAGCGTCACTTTATCTCAGAGTCTGAGTAATCCTTGTTTCATCCGTGTCCCTCCACCAAGTCCAGTACAGTGATATCTTGATGTGTGATCTCCTGCACACACACCAATTATGGTACAGCACTGCATTTACATTAATATGATTGCTTAACCGCTGCTTCTGACAATTTTTAATACTTTTTCCCAGTTATTAAAAGGAATGGTCTTTACTGCAGACCTGATAACTGTATAAATCAAGGTTTTATTGTGCCCAGTTAATAGAATGTATCAATGAGCCCTGAGCCATGAGGGTGGGTATAAGCACAATTTTGAATGTGGATATTCATCGCATAGAGCAGTTGTTCAGTCATCCAAGCATGTATGAGAAAATTACCAGGGTTAAATTGCTTTGAGTTTCAAGTTTCTTGGCTGGGCAACTTCCAACCTACATAAACAATCAGCTTGCTATCTGCCTTACAACACATATGTCATAACTCTAATGGCTTTACAACGAGGTTGGGGTTTTTTCCTTTATATGGTTTCATATTGCATAGTCTACATTTCCTACTTAATTTATGTCTATTCCCCATAATTTCCCTTTTAAAAATAGTGGCCAGGGACTCTGTGGTGCATTGTCTGTCTGAGTTCAGAGAGGAGGGGAGGGTGGGAAAGAAAAAAATTGAGGCTGCTGATTAATGAAGATGGAATACTATAACAAATCAAGTTCAAATAGATAAGATATAATCCAATTTCATTTCACAAGTAAATCTTATTAGGATTTTCCATTATATTTTATAAAGCAAATACTGATCTATAGATAATAATATTGAACCACACTTTGACAGAAACACTGTTTGGATTAGCAAGGCTTTAATACATCAGCTGAAAGCTGGTCTGAAACTATACATGTAGTACTATACCTGTGCTAACACTTCTAGTTCATTAGAAGCATACTTAGCAATATAAAAAGCAGTTGCTAAATGTGAGACTCTCCAGAACTGCTGAAGCCATGCTGAGATGACTAAGTGTGAGAGGTGTGCATCATGAAACTGGCATTTATTTTAATTTATGTAAAATTTTCAGCTACCTAAATAAATAGCAGATGCGGACTTATAAAGTGGAGTTGTATTGCAGTATTCCTTTTTCTAGACAATATACACTAAGGCTCTGGTTTTCTGTTATTGTATCTCAAAGAGTTTTATTAAAGCTGGATCTTGCAGACTTTACTGAATTAAGATCCAGTAGCTTTGGAGAGAAAAAAAACACTGAGTTGAAATTAAAAGACAATAATTTAATTTCAGCCTTTTTGAGCCCCATCACATTGCAAATTGAAGGCCAGATTCATCAGTGCTTACTGGGGAGGTGAAAATTACTGTTCCTGTGCTGAGGTAGCCCAGCTGGAGCCAGGAAGCACTAGTGTGTTCTCGTCCTGCAAGGTCTGTTGGTTTGACTGTCTTGGGATCTTCCTGGCAGCACAGGAGGGAGGACAGGTCTTCATTTCTGAGCCAGGACTCCCAAGTAGTTTTTCTGGCATGAGTTGCTTCCAAGGAAATGATGCCTGGTGCAGCCTGGGCTCAACCTGCAACAGTTGTCCTGCCTCAAATGTGCTGCAGTCAGTGGAAGAGAAAGTGTGTCTGCCAAATTTTGTAGGCCACAAATACAAACAGTACAAAGATGACTCAAAATATTCTAAATATTGAGCCATATCTGCTTGCTACAGCATGTCTTTCTACAGATGTTTTTCCACAGGATCTTTAAAACATTAAAAGAAGGAAAATAGATGGAAATAGACTATGTGATACCCATAAAAATTCTATTAACCTTGCAAGTTGTGTCTCCGAATCAGTGCTGTCAATAGATGTTTGCCCAGTCCCTCCATAAGGCATCTCCAATGATGGCAGCTCGATGAGCTACATACTCCACTCAATCACAGTCCTTAACTGAACATTTTTTACAGTGTCTAATGTGAACCTTCCTTGCTGGGTTACAACCCCATTCCTCACCTGTCCTCTGAGGAATGGAGAACAGGTAAGTTTTGCTTTTCAGTCTCTTTGGAGACAGGGATTTGTTCTCCCCATGTTTACCTCCTTATGTTCACCAGGTCTGATTCATTTCATCTTGATTCTTGGGTTATGTTTGCTGAAGGATTGACTAAATGTTTCTTCTCTATATACTGGTTGGTGCTAGGGAAGGGCTTTCTTGAATAAGGCATTTAAAACTTGAGCTAGCATGCCAGGAAGGGAGGTGTTGGACTGCCAAGGATGTGGAAGGATTATCTTTGACCAGTCATACCTGGCTAGGGCATGTGCCTTCCCTCTGACAGCAGGACACTTTAGGGAGGTCTGTCTCTGGCAGCCCCAGTCACTCTCTGCAGAACATCTGTCTGGCCTCTTCACTGTATTCATCCAACTGATGAATCCTAAGCATTGAACTCATTCCTGTTTGGTTTTGTCCAGTTTTCAGGCAACTTCTTCAATTTTTCAAGGTTGTTTCAGGGTTCTTATCTCTGACAATGGTATTAATGAAAACCCCCGCTAGCAGAAGGCCCAGAACTGTTGTCCGGCTGAGCAGGCAGGGCAGCAGGCCCAAGAGCACAGCCTTGTAGACAACGTGCTCATGTGAAGGAAGCTTTTAGCCAAGCCAAGCTAGCTTGTGCATGGGAGACACAGTCAAATGCTTGCTGCAATTAAGTTGTGGCATCCGCTGCTGTTCTATGCTACGGGCAGGAATCAATGACTGGACATAATCTATTCTTCACAGACCTATTGGTGCTTGCTCACCGTCTTGCTATCTTCCCGGTGCTTTTGCATCTTTGATTGCTTGAACAGCATTTTATGGGGATTAGAGAGTAAATAGACTGGCTTATAATTCCCTAGCTCCTGCTGCTTTCTCCTTTTCTGAAAAAGATTCATGACTGCTGTGTCAGGCAGTTGCCCTGCACCTCGGAAGTAATATTGTAGCTCTGCGTCTGCTTAATCCAGTTCTTGACTATATTCTTCAAAATTATTAGCCCAATTGGTTTTCTGTCAGTTTGGTTTATTCAAGTACTTACTGCGTTATTCTTTTCTTGTCTGAACGAGAAATATAAGAAAATTGTGGTCATTGAATTTGTCAAATTCTTTGGAATGATTCTGTCTCTCTTACCCTTTCTTTTTTGTGTACGTGTTTCATGTTATTCAGTAAATCATATAAGCTTGTGGGGGGATTACCTCCTTTCATCAAGTTTTCCTCTGCCTCTGGACCACAGGTCTGCATGCTCAGACGAGGCACTGCATCGCCAATGTTGTGGTGTTCTCACTTGCATCTAGAGCAGAGAGACCCTGGGCTGCTGCCTGCCTTACCAGGCTCTGGCATGTGAGTTATGCTGCTGATTTTCAGCTGGAGAAGTATCAGTCCTGTGGGACTGGACTTTCAGGGAGCAGTGAGCCGGTTACAAAAGGTGTCTACTGTACAGACCTTGTGCCCCATTCCTGTTCGTGCCTTTCCTGCTGTGAAGGTTTGATAAGATATATTATGCTGTGGTTTTTTTATAGAAGGAATGTGTGAGTTTCTTGTATGAATTTTAATTAATGTGTTTGTTTTTTGCTTGGACAGGTTAGGGTTTTTGCAGAACAGCTTATCTCATTAGCATTTCTTAGAAGTCTGCCTTACTGTTGCTATGGTGCTTTGCATAATGTTATGCATAATACTCTGATTTTACTTTGAAATCAGACATACTGTACAAGCCACTCTAACCTAATTATATCTGTAACCTTAAACCTCCTGGGGAAAAACATTATAGGACTTCAGTGTTTGTTGGGGCTCCTAATACCTGGACACATTGCTGTGACTTTATTTTCCCAGAAAGTGTCTTGCTGTGGCCTGTTTCTGACCTATGAGAACCATTTACTTGGTAAGGTTTTTTCCTTTGGATTCAACAAAGACAATTTCTGTCAATCAAGATCAGTACATTATTAAATAAAAGGCAAGGCCCAAATATTTTGTGATGGTCTTAGTCCTCTTTTTCTTTGGCACCAAGTATAAAACTGCTCAAAGGCAATCTGCAGTTTTGATTTCCACTTTCTTCTAAAATAGGAGAGGGGAGGAAGGGAGCTTCTGTTTAAGCATAAATAAATAATTCTCATTCTTTCAATTTTTAATAGCTACAGATGTGATTTTTTTCATATTTATATCTCTGATTAAATTTTGGACTTTGGAGTTATGGTCAACATTGCACACCAGGAGTCATTTTGTTGGAGAATCAGCGAGTCTACGTAAATGTGGTTTGATCCGTGAGGGCACCTTCATTTTTTTTTGTCGTTTTATTTTAAAATAACATGGACAATGTATTGAACTGTTGTATGCATTTGTGTCAGTCTTAGGTTTTGCAATATTGTTTGTTTTTCAGCCAGCCTGAGAAGGCACAGCCACCATGTCTGTGTATCAGAAGGTTACAATAGCAATTGTAGTCAAAGGTGTTGCATCCCACAGCCTTAGAAGACCTAATCACAAGTATCTCTTCTTGATAAGGACGCTTCTATCCAGTTACTAAGTTTTTTGTTTTAAATCAGCTAAAACCAGTTCTCTGAGAGAACAAAACTGTGGAGGAGAAGTTACTGCTTTTCTTTACAGTGTCATTTATATCAAGTAAATTCACTTATGTCAACCCTTCAAACAGAATTGCACCCACATGAGATTAAATCATATGTTCATATTTGACCATGGAACAGAAAGACCTTATTTTGGTGCTGCAGTGGTTGGTGTTATCCATCTGGGTGAAATTCCCACATTTAAAACTGCATCATGTAGGTCAGGCATTCTTTAATCGTGAAGTATTTCCTGGTATTGTAATGACAGAGCAATTTGCTGGTACTGAGCAGCCACAATTCCCACTGATGGTTTTGAGAGGTATGTGTGCATAGAGCCTCGAAAGACTGAAATTTGCAATGTCTTTTTGAAGTGTCAAAATTACACCCTGAAAAATCTACAGATGCTTCAGTGTGAGGTTTCACTGGGTTCTATGAAACATGTTTTCCTCTGTTCTCAGGTTACCATTCAAAAATGGGTTTTGGCTTTTAAGTCACACAGGGGAGTCCTGGAAATCTGGCTGCTGATTCATATGTTATGCTGTTAATGAATTAGTGGGGCTTTTTTTCATGCGAGCTTTCCAGAATGTGATTTTGTTCTGTTCAAAACTTCTAGGTCTTGGATATGTGGGTGAAGATAATGCTGGTGCACACCACAGACTTATGTGGTGGGTCAGAGTCTGCAAATGTAAGAGGTGACCCTGGCTAAGCAAAATCTATATACCAAGCATGACTTCATGCTGCCTCATTTTCCACAAATATTTTGATTTCTTTAGGAAGAAGAGTGGTCCCCTTTTATTTTGTCCTACCTGCTGCAGACCTGGAAAATGGATGGGCTTCTCACTTTTTTCATCTGAAAACTGGTACAAAAGATCAAAGTTAGAGTTATGCTAAAATTTTGAATGGTGAGACTGGTGCTTCTCTGCAATGCACTGTTGGGGGACTGTTGACTGACTTCTTGAAAGGTGTGTTGGCAGGCTGCAATGCAGACAGGTCAGGAGTGATGCAGGTGTGGAGTTTTGTGTATTAGTCCATCAAGACTGTCTCTTGACTTGTTTTTCCTGTTACTGTTAAATATTAACCAAATTCTAAATAACAAACTCTGCGTTCAGTACATAGAACATTTACATCTGAGCTTCTGTTTCAATTAAAAAGATGTAGGAAGGCCTTCAGAAGAGCAGTGGAGTGAATGCCTTGCCTGCAGCACATAATACACAGCCGCAAGTGGAGAAATAACAGGATAATTAGTTTTTATATTGGTAGGTAAAATGTATGAGTATACAAAGCCACCCACTCTAGCCAAAGGAGATTAGGTGCTAGCACAGCTGAGATGAAAACACTTGTCATAGTTTGGGTCAGTAGTAGTAAAGCTTGCCTTTGGGTTCAGCCATCCAGATGAGGAGCTACTAGCAAAATATTTCAAGTGGAACTGATGCAAATAAGAAGAGGTTTGGGGGTTTTTTTATGACATAAGATAAAGAGCTTTGAAGAATTTTCTACTGTCCTATAAAATGGAGGTTTTGTTCATGCACAGTGGGTTGGCATTTTCATACTTTTTTGGGGTTTTGTTATTTATGGTCAACTTTAGGACTAAATTCTTACTTAATTGGCAAGTTATTCTCATCACTGAGATCATAATATGAATTATATTGTGTCCTATCTCATAGTAACACTTAACAAGAAATAGCTTTACCTATTCAATAAAAACTTGTCATGTATTAAAAACTAACTCAATTGGTGAGGTGGGGATAGGATGTAGTTGATTTGAAGATAATATCTTTCCCATCACTGGGAAAGGAAGCCTCATATGAAAGTAATGTTTCCTACTTTGTTCTTCAGGTATTTTTATTAACATTTCAGAAGCCAATATAGTTTGAGTTTCTAACTCGAGTGCAATTTGGCTCCTAAATTAACATTGATTTCTTTCTGTGGTGTAATAGTTTACTAGCAGGTTCTGCAAACTGCTATGCAGTTACTGCATGTTTCTGGAAAACATTGCTTATATTGAAGCATGACAAAATTCATTATGATGTTCCTTCATGTAGACGGCATTCTGCTGCCACAGCACATAATCAAGGGCTTTGGCAACATGAGGTCTCATATTTGAAGAAGTTCGAGCATTAGCACTCAAGATATCCAGATGATAAGGAATATATTTTTCATCTTCCTAAAGAAAATATCAGCTTAAATCTGCCAAATGTAGCTTGGTGGGAGTATTTTGGCTGTCTGGGGGCAGTGGGGAGCTGCACCCTGTGTTTATGGTGCAGATGTGTAAGGACAGCAGCCTGCTGAGTGCGCTGTCTCACCTCTCCATAAATGTCACATGTTGACCAGCGGCATACAAGGTGCAGGATGAGAATGCAGCTTGGTTATTTCAGGGGAAGGAGGAGACAATGCTGTATTGTAACACCGGTGTTGCTGCTACAATAGCCTAGCTTTTGGCTGCCAAGGCAAATAAAGAGTTTTAAACACAAAAAAACAACTCAGGTTCTCTCTTCGCTCTGTGAACAGTGTTGTCTCCAACACCAATCTGTGAACCACATAAAGCAGTTAGAAAGCTATTAAAGCAAGTGCAAACAAATCCTTTTTCAAGCATTGTTTTCTTGGGAACCAGTGTGCCTGACTTAGCTATTAAAATATTGTTTCTGTTATTCAAATATGGATTTTTTTTTTTTGTTTCAGAACCCTATGAGTGCTGATTATTTGTCATTTCTGCAGTGGTTAATTCTGAGCACTGCCATTATTATCCATTTGAAAGTAATCATTGTGCCTTATCCCCTGGAAAACAAGTCCTTGAAATAAAAATAATTGTCTTAATTTGCACGTATTTACACTCTACCAGTAGTTACAGGTCTGCATATTGTTTAATTATGGCATACTAGTAGATGTTGTTTATTATGTTTATACATGTCTGGGAGACTGTGCTGTAACAAATAATAGAACATCTTGATGTGCACTCCTCGTATCAGTGAAAAATATTGTCAACGTTATATTGTTGATGGTTGTTGCAAAGACTTCAGGCCACTGTTGGCAAAACTGTGCAGACCAGCTCGCAAATTGGTAGACAAAACAAAATTAATGAAGTATCTTTTACTGTTTTTCTGTGCTTTTCCACTTGTGCTGTCATTCGGAAATCAAAATAAGGTTACCGTAACATTATGGACACCTCCTTGCATCCACCTCTGGTGAAGCTGCTCTTTCTCCTCTTGCAGCTCTTTTTCCTGGCATCTGCAGGAGCAGGAGAAGGAGCATGCTCCTCTCCATGGGGTTGGCTTCCTGGGGTGCAGTGCTGGCTCCCTGGAGGGCCAGTATGCAGCTCCCTGTCATCTTCAAAGATGCTAGCATTTCACATCTGCAGGTGGGATACTATCCCCCTCAAATCAAATGGGATGAAAAGTGAGGAAGTGTTTGCAGTAGCTGAGGAAAAGCACTCCTGGGAAGTCAGCCCTGCCTGGATTTCTCCCAGCTCTGAACCACTGCTAGCTCTTCAGCCTCCAGGTGATTCCACTTTAAATACTAGCTAAAATACAGTTCAGGAAAATTGGAGTCTTAATAGAAGATTACTCATCTCTAAAGAGCTTATGCATTTCAAGAAGCAATTTGAAGTATACAGCAGGCTGTGTTAGACTCCAATCTAAAGCCAAAATTAATGGAGAGCTCTTCAGCTTCCAGGAGCATTCACTTGCCCAGATTGCTCTTCAGCAAAAACAATTACTTAAAATATTTCTCGTAATAGTCAACATGTTGTAAAGCAATATTTCTCCTAGTAATTGTGGTATTCCTTGTTCCTATTGGTCTAAGCCTTAGTCTTCCCTCCTTGCAAGTGTAGTGCCTTTGAGATGATAGTCTAAAAGGTGTTAAGTGCAGCTGATGACACCAGCTGAGGTCATGAGAAGATAAGTCTGATGAGTGTTTCAGTCCTGTAAAAGTCTCAGTTCCCTGATTCTTTTCTTTATTATTTTTTTCCAGCAGCAATCACTGCAGCTTTGAAATGGTTCTGCCAAAGAAATCTGTTTAGCATAACTTGAGAGTGGATGGGTACGACCATGATGCCATGCAGTGACAGTCCCTGTTGGGTCCTACCCTAACTATACTCAGCATTTCAATGAGACATCCAGTCGCTGATAAGACTGTAATGATATTGTTACAGCTTGTTTGTCCCCTGGTGAGATTGCTAAATTACATTTTAATAACTTCTGCGATTCAGCTGGTATTAGCAAGTGTGTGGTGTAGGCACTTGATCTGAGCTAAGGGAGCTTTGAGAAGTAATATTTCTGCTTTTATAGTGTAAAAGAAAGCAGTGCCATTGACACAAAGGAAAGGAAAAATTGCCAACATCATTCTTCAGGCATTATAATTCATAAAGCTGGTTCTCTTCATATTTTCTGTCTCTTCTCAAATAAAAACAAACTATTCTGAGGCTGATGTGACCTTTTCTGGACCTTAGTGTTGTAGAGCAAACACAAGCTCTTGCGATGAAAGCTCTGATGCCCTGCAGGCACAGCGGCACTCAGTGCTGCTTCACAAAGACAAGTAACATTGCAGGCCATATTGCTTCAGTTGATTTGATACCTGTTGCACGCTGTACGCAAAGATCATGACAGTCATTTCTAGACTAAAAGAATTCAGAAAAAAATCACTTAAAAATGCACTGTCTCCAGTGTATTTTGAACAAATTTCTATTTAATATCAAACATCTCAAAATTCAGGTGCTCACTGCTTTCACACCTGGTACGATCCATGGCAAAAGAGAACTTCTAGAAAAAAAGTGAGTTAGGAATTATTTTTCAATGCAGCAGTTAAACATTTAAGTAGGAAAATCCCCGTATTTCACACTTCTTGTGTAAAGTCAGGTCTGTATCCAAGTGCTGAGTTGCAATCTCTTATCTCCTCTTGAGAAACATGTGACATTGTTTGGAAATGAGCAGCTGTAACAAGAATATTAAACGGTCACCAGGAACAACCCGCAAAGTCCTGGACATTTCTAATGTTTGTAAATGGGTCTCATTTTTTTGGCTTTGGTCTTCTTCAATACCGCATGATGTGAGCTTTGTTATAAGCGATGATTTCAGAATCAAAGGTGACAACCATTTTACTCTGTTCATTGGCTTTTATCTGTTTATATGCCACAAAACTGAGAAAAGAGATTACTTTATATAGACAGTCTTATAAATAAATACAGATGGGGGGAAGGAGAGAGAGAAACCCTGAGACACATTTCTTTCAATACAATATTTCCTTTACCACCAACAACTAATTTTTTGATGCCACAAATATGCAGATCTCTTTAGTTTAGTGAAGAGTCCAGGGTACCACAAAGTGGATGGGTGTGTTAACCTACATGCTGAGGAAGCCTCCCTCTATTTATCCTTGGAGTGGTGGTGGTGTTTTCACACAGGTATTGTGACTGTGCAACAGAAAGCAGAAGCCAATGCTCCCTATCCCGTGGAGCTGGCAATAGAAGTCATTGGCACAGATGGAACGTATAAGAGAAGAGTAAAATACAACTTCAAGTAAATCAGTTCTTTTGGATTAATATAAATTAATTATAATAGCGATATACCTACTCCAGCGGATCCCCTCTTTGGGTTAGCAGGAGGTCTGGAAAACCCCATCTGTTTATCAGTGTTACACTGAGTTTTATTTCTGTAATTTTATTTCTAAACATCGTTTTCAATTACACAAGATTTTTCTGAGAGTGTTTGAAAGCCACTTGTACTTCTGTGGCTTTGTTGCTTTTAGTTAGAAAAATCACTTTGGGCTTGACTCTGTGCATGTGCGTAGTTGTCACATATCAGTATCGATTGTCCTGTTTCTATCAACTTACATCTGCTGCAGATTACTGGAGAGAAGGGACAAGCCAAAAAACCCTTTATGCAAACTTCACTTATTTTCAATACAGAGCAATACCTTCTAGACCTTTTACAACTCTTTCTCATTCTTCATGAGATACATATGTATATCAGCTATAACACACTGTCAGTGAACAGTGGTTTTCAATCAAAAAGACTGTCAGTAAAGCCGATTCACTAACAAGAAAGCTGTCAAGCTGTGACAGCTGCTGTCTTTGCAACCCCAAACAATCTGTTCAGTGCTAACTCTGACTTATGCTTCCATTTATTATACAGTAGTAATGAGTTCTGTCCTTAGAAATATCATGTTGGTGAGTACACCTAGGTACTTTGTTATGTATGCAGAATATATCAAATCAGATCTAAGGTGTACAAGACAAGTTTTCTGGAAAAAAGTTCTACTTCTGTCTCTTGATTTTTTTTATTTTTTTTTTAATTCTAAATCCAGTTTCAGTGCTTACCTCATTTTTGTAGTTAAACGTGAACCTGGAGATTTTATTACTCTTATGAGCTGAGGAGGATATAATTTCTTTTTTTTCTCATTGTTTTGAAAAATGGTTTGTAAAGTTAAACACAACACTAGTATCTACAGAAATGAGTAAAGGAATTTGCTATTATAGGAACTGTTCTGGTGCTTAATAATCCCAGGATCTTGGGGACACAATAATTCAGCCCAGAGGAAGATCTGAGGGGTTTGGCTGATGAGGCTGTCCAGATGCAGATACCAGTATTCAAATTGTCAAAATTTCCTTTAAAATTTAAAAAAAAAAAAGGGGGCGGGGGGGGAAGCACCTTGACAGTCTCCTTAAGCAATCTTTTCCAGCAGTAGCTTAGCAGACTTAAATCTCCCTTGCTTCAGTTTTGGTTGTTTATTTCTTGCCTGGCCTATAAAGGAGATAGGGAAAAGCAGGTTCCTCTATTTTTTTTTTTTTCCTTCTATCTTGCATATTTAGTTATGCAATCTATCCTTGGTAAATCATCTTTTCCAGCTCTGCTAATCCCAATTTCTTCCACTTTTCTGAACTTGCTGCTTTAGCTGACACCACACTAGTGCCCCACAAAGCACGTGGTTTGCACTAGATAATGCGTCTGTCATATCTCTGGGAGGTACTGGCCTCTCTTCCAGCACTGTGTGGTGTCGGCTGTCTCCGCCTGCTTTTCTGCTCCACTATCTGGGAAGGGCAGTTTGGTCACCTGTGAGCCACTAGGACTGTATATCAAAAGTGGACAAAAAAACCCTACTCAACAGTACGTAGAGAACAGTCTTCTGTAAGGTAATTGTTGTCTCAAGTAATCAGATGAGGATAATAAACTTCGTCAAATATCTACATAAGTCAAACAATGAATAAATTGTTATTTCTGAGACCTTGGAAAGGCCAGCCGAGGTCCTAGGGGCTGAGGCCCTGGTTGTCTGTCATTCAGAGGGAACTGACAGCTGCCTGGTGTGTCTCCAATCCCTTGATACATGCCAGAACTGTAACAATACATGTTCATACCTGGGAGATAAGCTGAGAAGGGTAACAGCTAGCAAAGATTCATTAACAGCAAACCATGTGGTCTCACTAATTAACATTTTTTGCTGGGGAAAGCAGATGATGTCATGTGTTGGCTTTCATAAGCTTTCAAAATGTGGCACTCACAGGTACAAGTGTGGAAAACATGGACAAGAAAAGCTATCCATGGTGAGGGTGTAGAGGTATCGAGAAAACTGTTATCAAAAGGCTTCTTGGCGGGTCAAAGGGATGTGTGTCCCATGGGTTTGTTCTGGGTCTAGCATTCAGTGTTTTTTATTAATGATCACATTGTGTTTTCAGGTAGGGTAAACCTACAGTGGTGGTGGTACAGAAACACCCTGGTCTAGGCAACACACTGGGATAGTACTGAGCAGCAGGGTAACCTTTTTCTTTAATACTGATAACGTACCCATTGCACAGTTTCTCATTGCCCTTGGTATTTAATGTCTGCCTTATCAGCTTTTGTACCTTGGTTTTCTGGATGTGCTCCAGTAGCATTCAAACAGGTCTCTTGCTGCATTTCTGACCTAGTCTGAAATATTTTGCATTTTTTGTTCCAAACTTTCTTTCCTTGGAAAATTGCCAGCTTAAATTCACTTTCTTCTCAGCTTTACTGCCAAAAGATCTACTTAGCAATTCCTGGAATTTGTTGAAGTCCATTGCTTTTATCTTCCTTAGAGGGAGAGAACTAGCAAAGTAGATGTGCTCATGTTTGGTCGCACCCAGGGCTCCCATCCAACTCTTCCTCTGGATTGGCATTAGATGTATGAAAGCATCCACTTTCCTCCTCCTCACTCTTTAGTACTGCTCCAGGATGCTGGTACTCGTTTTCCCCTTTCATGTCCACACAGGCATTTGAATAAATCGGTGAGATAAAGGAACCACAGCAGAATGCAAGGGCACGTTAATTGTGTGGAAGCTTTTCCAGCAGAAATTGCTGAGGGAAGGGGGTTTCATAATGTGAGTGCCTGGTGCAGCAGTCAGTGCCTGCCTGGCGCAGGTAGGATGGCAGACTCCCTCAGGCAAGTAGACACTACAGCACATCAAGCTTCTTCATCCCATGCCCTGCCACATTGATGCTCTTGTCCCATATGGAATAATTGCCTTCCCAAGCTAGCACCAGTCCTCCAGCCTTACCCAGAGATGTACATTTGCACGTGTACGTGGAACACTGCAATATTTAACAGCAAGCTTGCATGGAGTAAAGTAGTTCTATCTTTCCCACTCCTTAAGCCTCACAATTGTTAGCTGAGGAGACACTGCCCTACCTTTCAGCACAAAGCTCCCCATCGCTGGGCTATCCTCAATGCCTGTGCGTGTCTGCATAGTCCCTCTCAAAATGCAGAGAAATGTAACTTAATAGAGTGAGTGCAAAAGGGGAATGAAAATTAGACCAATGAGTGTGCTGCAATGGAAAAGCTAACTGCCCTGTTCCTGAGATGCCTTCTCCTCAGGGAGACGCTCTCTTCAATTTCAAAGGGACGTCCTTCACCCTGAAGTCCTTTAGCCAGCACTTGCAAAGGATTCATTAGAAATATGCTCTGTTCTCTGTTGCTGAGGCTCTGCCACGTCTCCTCTAGCAGGAGGCCTGCACCCTGCTACAGACCCATCAACCTCCTCAGCACCTGCTGCCTGTCAGGTGCCACAGTGCCTGGGTGTTACCAGCAAGCTCTTCCCGCTCTCTGCTGGACACCTGAGATGCAATGTCAGGACTCAGAAGTTATGCCTCTCAGCTTCCCTACATACCACAATGAAAACTTCGAAACCCTTTTCTAATAGATCCCCTTCAAATGCTTCAAAAAAGACAGTGATTCCGCTCTATCCTGTCAATACCATATTTTATAGCATGAAATATAAAAGTTTATTCTTTCAGCTCAGGTAATTACAGATGTTCAGTCATTCTTTGCTGATGAGAAAGTATTGATGACTACTTTTTCTTCAAATTACAGCAGTAAGAGCAATTGCATATAGAAGAGGCGTTACAAGACAAGAGCCATCTTTGTTATACTAGTGCTCTTTCAAGTTGAGGGGGTTTGCATATTTTTTTTGTTTGAAAACTGTGAAATTCTCTTTTATTGCAGATCTTTCTGGGCTTCATTCAAAGCCCACTGTAGTCAATATAAAGACTTTGACTTCAGTTAAATTTGAATCAAGCTGCACTGGCCAATGAAAGATTAAAACCAACACCACCATATCAAACAGTGCCAAATACAGAGCATTCATATCCCCATTCATGTTTTATGCATCTGTTCCTTCTAAATTACCAACAAGTCTTGTATGCAAGTGCAGGATGTGTTTCATTTTTGTTCGCTGTGGTTTGAATTATGCCTGCAGACAAGCAAGTGTGATGCTGTTGGACAAATGCAGATATGAGATGTTCTGACCCAGCTGTCCTCAGTCAGCTGTGCCAATGTATGTTACGAGGTCTCTGACTGAAGGCAGCTCATGGAGCTAAAGGTTTTGTTCATATTGTGAACTCATACCCAGTGACAGGACTTGTTCTATCAAATGTGACACAGCTGATGCAGCTGTTTGCATCAAGATGCAACTACCTTTCTGCACCTACCTGATGCACCTCGGTGACAGAGGGTGTTTCCACCCAGGTTTGCAGCTGAAGGGGGGTTGATGTGGCACTGTCAGTGCTCACACACAAATATTTTTCTGTGTAGTTAGCACAGGTAATCCAACTCTCCTGACTCCGGGGTGCAGATCGGATGCTAGCGTGTGCCTGGATCTGCCCTCCCCTTAGATGCTGTCACCTGCGGTGCAAGCTCCGTATAGGGAATATGATTTGAAAAATGTTTTGTTGGCAAACAGAAGAATTAAACAGATGAAGCAGTAAGATGAAGTGGGATGGACAGAAAAACAAAGCAGTTCTTCTACGTGTGCACTAACTTGACTCTTCTTGTGTAGTTTCCTAGAGGTCTTTGTTTGCTTTGGTTTTGGGAGTTTTTGTTAAGCTTCTTCCTCTTCTTTCTTATCACTCACATGTTTGTAAAACACATTGTTAACAGTTCCTCTCTGTTGGCCTATTAGTCTTTAAGTATTACTTGGTGTTGCTGTGCCATATAACAATTACATGCATATTTTCAGTTTTCCTCTCAACTTAATGCTGGGGGGTGGAAGAGGTTGTGTTCAAAAACACAAATTTCACTCCAGCCAGTGATTTTGATAGTCTGTTATGATGCAACCCATTAGCTGGAGCTGACGGAGATGCACGTTTCAGGAAACTTTGATGCATGCTGCAACATGGCAAATTGCACACAGGGAATGCTTGAGAATCCGTTCATTTTCTGATGGCTAGTGCAATGTATTTACACAATTGTTTAACTCACAATATTTAAGGTACACTGTTTTGTAAAGCTAAATCCTGAATAGGAAAGGGAAAAGCACAGAATAGATCCTGGGTTATATCTAAAAATGCAGGAATTGAACAGAATTCTTATTGCTGCCTTGTATGTTTGCATAAAAAATATAGGTATGTGTATACATCAAGATCCCAATGAATTCAGTAGGGATTAATAAGTGATCAAGAAAAGATGGAAAAAATAAGCTTATTAATTGCTTAGACTACTGACAGTTAAAGGTATGTGTCTCAAATGTTGCCACACACTGGAGAAGATTTTCATATGAAAAGGCATTTATTAAACCACTCCATTAATTTGTAACAGTATCCTATCTCTGAATAAATTAGAAAAACTAAATAATCTAGGCTATTGGAAGATCATCTTAACTAGGTAAAACATATGTAATGCTGTTTCACTTGTAAAGATTTGTTACTTTATTGGTAAAACACTGTGTGTGTATATGTGTAAAAGTTTATATATATGAATATTAATCGTTTCTGTTCTTATGAGGCAGAAAACGGATCTAAGAAAACCTATTCCTTCACCTGAAATACTTTATCTTAACACACTGGAGAGCAATTTCACTAACAAAAAAAGACTACGTTAGCTAAATTAAAATCTGATGAAAGCTGGAAAAATAAAAGACTTTTTTTTGACATTTACAATTAATACTACAAAAATGTTAGTTTAATCAGACAATATGGTTAATAACAAAGGTGAAATTGGAAGTTGCCAGACCTGAATGCTAGTGTAAAAGTTAATAAATTCAGCTCATAATCATTATGCACATGCTAGTTATAATAATTTACTGTCCGTACCAAATCTTTATAAGCATTGTAATTAAATATAAAATGCACATTAGAATTATAATGAGTAATTAGGGCAACATAACTAATATGCATATAAGTCCCGAAGCTCATTAAAATGTTAAAAGATGAAACCTGTTCTAGCTGGAGTTCTTTTGCATGCTTTCTGTGCCTGTCTGAATGCCAGTGTATCGTATGCATTGTTTAAACTTTTCCTTTAGACATTTAAAAGCAAAACAAAAATATTTGGGTGGGAAAGCAGATTCGGCAGGACTTTGCATGATTTCTGGATGGAAAATTTGTAAAATTTGGTTTTCCAGCACAAATGCCTGACTCACGCTAACATGCTGGTGATATCAGATGAGTAGAAACTGAGCAGAAAGTAATTATAGAGTTCTTCTAGTGCAGGAGTGGGAGACAAAGATGATTGTTTTCACATCTTTCTCATTAACATGCTGGGAGAGAGATGGAGTTCAGTGAGTACTCAGCATCGTCACATGAGACTTTAATAGGGGTATTTATTGAAACTTCAATTGTTTCACTAAAATGAAAGAGGATGTGCACACATCAGAGTGTGCATACGCACTTGATGTAGTGCTCATCTATCCTGAAATCTCTAACAGGTCCCCCTGGGGCTCGCACACTGAACTGAGCAAATCGCCTAATGAACTCATGTCCTCTTTACTTGTGGGACAGGAATAACTCAACCATCACATCGTATTCCTGTGGATGCTATGTTGTGCTCCCATCCTATATGGTGCTTTTTTTCCATTACTCCTAAATAAGAAGGAAAGTAGGTGGTTGTGCTTCTCCCATGCTGCCTTAGGACTGATATAACCCGAGCTTGTGATGCTACTAGTTGGTGCAGAGGAACGTTGAACCTTGCTGGGTAAGATTTGCATGACTCCCATGAAATGACACCCAACCTGCAGCAAGCAGCTGTGGCATCTTGCATTGTCTTTCTGTCCAGCTCTCCTCCTCGTTAACATGCTTCTTATGTCAAATCCTTCCTGTGAATATATGTAAACATGCATCTCGGGCCAATAACAGCCTTATCTCCTGAGCCATTTCATGCAGGAACAAATGTAATGATGTTAGGAAGACCCCAGTTAAGCCAAGTATCTGAGCACCCACTCAAAAAAGCCTTTCCCAGCAGAGCATTTATGTGTATTTGAGCAATTCATAATAAGTAAGTTCCAGTTATTTATTTTCAAGTCAGAAGTAAAGCATTTATTTTAAGTGCTCTGCTCTGCAGGGATGAACTGTGGGAGAAGACTGAACAAGCATCCACTGTAGGGAGAGTAAATCTACAGATATGAGTCACAAAATCCTAGTACTGCTGACAGATACACATAATCGAAATTTTTTTGTTATTTTATGTGGTCATTATTTAGGAGAAATAAAAATGGCATTTAAAATTATTAGTCTTACACAATGTTTTCTTGTTAACGTCACTGTTAAATTTTGCTGCATTGTCTTCTGACAGACTACTAATTTTTCTATTACACTCTTCCTTTTGGGCTGTCACCCACTTCCTTCCTCTTGCAGAGTCTTCCATAGGGCATCAGCTGATGATCTATGCCTTTGAGACAAGTTGTTATTGTTTTGCTCACTTGTGTATTTATTATCATTTATTCTATAATAAAGTTCTCTGCACACACTCAGAAGCACCTCTGTGTCTCTGCAATACAACTGGAATCTCTTCCCATATAAACTGAGGAGGGAAAAACCTGGTAAAGCCTTCAGTTGTGGAAGATGTGGAGCGTGAGGGAAGATTTACTGGAGCCTTGCTTACTTTGTACCTGCCTTCAGCCTCAAATTCTATTATGCTGACTCTTTAACCAAGATTTCTCTCAATTTTCTACTAATTTTCCAGCTGTAATTACTTTATTTAAAATCTATTAAACCTTCTATCTAATTTCTACCTTTTTAAACTTTCATCAGGCCTTTAAGCTTGTGTCCATCTGTATTGCCCACCCAGGACCTTTGCTAGCATCTGTTTGATCGATCAGCTGGATAGAGTAGACTGCATCGTTAATGATACTAGATGATTTTCTGTAATAGTTTAAGTCATCATTATTAAACTCCTGAATGAAAACATTTTCCTAGATGGCCAATATTTATTCTTGCTATCGATTCCCTAAGCCACCATAAAAGCCTGAAAATACCAGTGGTAGCTGATGTGCGGGATTTCCTGCTGCAAGGTGGGCAGCAATGTTGCTGTCACTGGGAGTGCTCCTAATGGCCTGTCAGGAAACCTACTAGGGGTTTTGGAAGGCATCTAATTGCTGTTGGGGTCGAGTGGGATTTAAATCCTCCACCTGAGTAATACAAGAAAGTCAGATGACTTTGGTACCCACACACAGGATGGAGAGAGTGCTGGAAGCCCCCTCTGCTGTTCATAACACCCTATAAAAGGGCATCAGCAGAAGGTGGCAAGTTTGTTAGCAATACAAAAGGAAACAAAGTGAGCTGTAAAGAGCTGCAGGAGGTTCTAATTAGGAGAAGATGGTCCAGCAGGTATAAACTGTGCTGTGAAATACGGAGTCTGGTTGCAGGGAGGAAGGAAGAGGATGGGGGAAACATCGTTGCATCCGATTTGTGAATTTTCTAAATTCTTATGGTTCTACCTGGGAGGAAAAGTCCAATTATTTTCTGCATATTTATTATAGTCCTTCACAAACATCTGCCTGTCAGCCCCGACTGGAGACTAGATGTTATCCTCCATCCCTCTCTTCTCCTGGGTGGTTTGGCTGATCTTGCACATTTCCGCTGTACTGGGCAACTGTATTGGGGAGATTGTTCTCCAAAAAGCAATATCTGTTGTGTAACTGTGACACTGGAATTGAATTGAACCTTGTGAACACTTGTTAATGTAACATATGAACATTCCTCTTGGCACATTACATGTATTTAGTTCAGTAAAGTATCCTTTCTGATTGCTATAACATCAAAATATTTTAAATAGGAGAAAACTCACATAGCTCCAGCAGTGTAAGAATGCAGATAATTGCAGTGTGACTGACAGCAATGAGATCAGATCACAAACGGTTTCTCAAAAATAAGTCTTTGCAGATGACATGGAAAATCATTTTAAAAAAAATAAAAGAAATAGGATGAGATTCTTGGATCTGCACTATGTGTTTGTTTCTTTCCTTTCCAAAATGAACCTTGGCAACCAGCAGCAGAGGGTATTTAAGTGTGTAATTTCATCTGGAGCTATTCGATCTTCCACACTGGTGGGAGCAGTAAGGGTCTGATGGACTTTTGGCTCAGCATGTTGCTAATCAGTGCCTCAGAAATGCGCCTGCATTGCACAGTTTCTCTTTATACTAAAAATAAGAAAATAACATGACAGTGAAAAATCTAAGAGAATGGTGGCTGTAAGCTACCTTTGGTTTGTGTTTTCATACAGCATTAACTGCAGATTTCCTAAAGCAGAGAATATTGATTTTTATTTTTATTCTGAACAAATAGAAGCTGAAATCCTTCTGAAAGGGAGATCTAAAAGAACTTCCATTTCAGGCGTTTTTCAGTATTTTCCAAACAAATCTCTGCATCTCTCTGAGGCAAAGTCAAGAATTATGATTTGTAGCTGGGATCCAGCCAACATCCATCACCTTCCCGACCATGTGGTGCCTGGTGCTCAGGCATAGTACTTTTTGGAAAAAAATTCCTACCTGACTCAGATCTTTGCTAGTTTTATATTTGCTCCTTCTGCTTAGCTCCTAAGAATTTAATATTGTTTGTGTAGTGTCTGCACATTGCGGTACATTAATTTCATTCAGGTTCTTTAGTAACAGTCTTACCCACTTTAAGTTAGAAAAACATAGGAAAGCATCACATACAGACCACATGAAGCAACTTCATTTGACAGCAACTTGCTGGTAGCGTTGCATCATCTTGTGTCAAGCACACTCACTCAGGCAAAGTGAACTGGAGGCCTTCAAAAGTCCACAAAAAACAAGCATATTCTTGAGGCAATATGATGTATGACATGAGAAATAGAATTGAGTTATGTTTAGGTTGATTTTGATTAGCTAAATGATGAACGCACAAGTCTTTAAATGGATAAAAGTTTTCTTCAAAGGGAATTTTAGTCCTGCTCTTTGCATCACTGGGAGCAGCTTTAAAGCTGCAGCAAGGTGCATACCTGTAACTCTGCAGGTAAGTGCCAGTGTGTTGCTATCCATGCAGGCTGTGGTTCTCCCTGGAGCTTTGAAAACTCAGGATGAATGGCTCCATTAGGACCACCAGGGTCAGGCTGGCCCCTCTTTAGGTAGACAGGTGGATCAAGTCCCCCTAGCAATCCAGAACCACGATGTTAGACAGGCACAAGTAAATGGAGAAGTGAGCTGGTATTCCTCTGATTGCCAGGAGTTCAGGATTGCTGCCCTGCAACTGAGACCACCCCCAGTGATGGTCATACATGAACTAATGGTGGAGAAATGTCTTAGAGGTTATGTTACAGTGCTCATACACTTTGTACAAGTTGTAGGAAGCATTGGGAATGCTGGCAGGTAGTCCCTGGTCCCAAGGCAGATGGAAATCACGTGTGAGAGGTAGACTTCCTTCTGGTCATAGTCAAGCTTTCAGAAACCTCTGTTGGCCACGTGCCCACACAGTAGATATTCATTTTCTTCCATCATTTAGGTGGTGCCTTTGTATGGTTTATCTTGCACAAGTTTTGTTTTTATATCGTTCACCTTGTGCAATTTTAGTATTATTCTTTTGAATACTGCAGAAGCTGATCTGTGAGTTTCATGGTGCTCTGAGTAGCTGCTAGTGCCACTCAGTGCTGTAGGAGCAGATGCAAAGTGTAACCAGTTCTCCAAGTGATCTGTCTCACTCAATGTTATTTTTTAAAAATCTTGGCTGCACAGACTGCTTCATTTCTCAGTAAGGAGTGAATTTGTATGACCTTGCTGTTTTTATAGAGTAAAAAATCTGATTTTTTTTGCTGTGCACATTATGAAGAAGTAGTCATGCAATTTGATTATGTTTTTATTGCCACTTGAGAATTTAACATTACCAGTTGAAAGTTAATGAATTTATGGATCAGTTTGATGTCATCATTGGGAAGAGAGAGTTGAAGGCAGATTGTGTATTTGCCAGCTGTGGGAAATTGTAGTTTGTCTGCCTGACTCATGGTAGGACTTGAGCAATAGACAAGAGAACCAGTTCCCTGTTTAATCCCACCTGAAACATCCTTACACTGTTTTGTTAAATATCGAGACTTGTTTGCTTTCCCTGGCATGTGACATCTGGATTCCTGTGTGGTGTCCTACACATCTGGAAAAGCAGCCTTTTATGGTGTTGGTGAAGGATGAGTGTGCGATGGAGCTGACCCACCCATGCAGGGAACCTGGCTGTCACTCTACTCTTTCATATATCAGGTGCTTCTTTTGCGTGGCCGGTCTCCATAAAAGATTATGGTCTCTTAATGTGGCATGCTCAGCAGTGGATGAGATGGTGAAAGAAGCAAACAAGAGGCAGTCAGCATTTTACACATACATAAACACCTTAAAGCAACATCTGGAAAACTGCTTTGGAAAAAATAAACAGGTTTTTATTTATAAGTTCTGTGGTTTAGTTTTTATAGTGGTTTTACGATGCACATAAATTATTGCTTAAAAACAGAAAATGTAAAAGAAATTCCAGGGAGAAGGCATTTGCTGTTCAGGCTTTCCTTTGATAATCTCTTTCCAGGGGAATTTGCTGTGTTTTGTTTTCAGCTTATGGTTGCCTTTTGCTAGCAACTGGAAAAACTGACGATGACATTTTATCTTTATTTGTATCTGTAGTTCTAAGCTTAAAATGTTTATTGCTATTTAAAATGTTTACTATTTTAAAAGACAAATATATTTACTGAGACAACTCTGTATCCAGTGTAATCCTGGAAATGCTGGTTTATGGTATCCGCAGTTGCCTCGTAATTGCAACGGTAAGTTTTTTCTTTTAGTACGCAAAATAAGAGCTCTAAGGCCGTGTGAGCCTATAGGGCTTATTTGGCATTTGCAGAAGCCTATGCAGCAGGTGAGTGGTGTTGGCCATGTTCCCTTCATTTCAGACCTCTGCACCCTGGCTGATACCCTACCCCTTCTCAGCCGTGGGGCATCCTCCCTGCCAAGGCCAGGGGGACCTCACAGCCTCTCAGCCAGCATCAGTGGTGGGGCATCATGTGCTTTTCTCCAATTCTTGTACAACACTTACAAATAGTTACATTTTATGTGTAGTAACTGAGTTGGAAAAACAGGTTTTTTTAGTATAGAATTCATATTTCTTCATGTCTCAGTTACGTTTTTCGCACCAGGTACACAGAATGTATATCAGGATTTTCTGTGTGGGCTAATTTTTACGCTACTCAAAGAAAACATGGTTGAATGTGAATCAAGCTGTAAAACGTGCGCCAGGCTGAGATTAACATAGAGCTTGCTGAAGAGAAGTGGCGTTAAACAATCTGCGTAACTAGATGCAAATATCCATTTTACAATTCTTTTTTTTCAGTTGCCCCCACAATTCAGGAACTTAAATCCAGCGGTGTGATGCTTGGAGGGAATGGACTGATACGGTGCGAAGGTGCAGGAGTTCCTGCCCCGGTCTTTGAGTGGTACAAAGGAGACAGGAAGTAAGTAGCCAGCGCTTGCCGACCCACTCATGCTGCTGGGGACCCACATGGAAGAGAGAGGAGACTGCCAGCCTGGGTTTGCCCCTATGAACACAAGCCCAGCAGGCTGTCCTGAAATAAATGTTGCGCTTGAAACAGAGGGCACTTGGAGGTGTTGGCTACCAACAGCCATTCTGCACAGCTTTTGGTGGAATTCCTTGGTTTCCTTTAGGCCATAGTTTCTGTGCTCAAAAATGAGGTGTGAACAGGCTGGCTGTGGCTGGGTTGTGATAGTGATTATTCCAATAATTAGCCTAATATTTAAATATGCCTTAGCAATTACAACCTTTAAGTATAGTAGCCAGAAAGATACTGAAAAAGTCTAATGAAAGAAATTCTTTTCTTTTTTTTTAATTTAAATTCATCTTCATGGGTTTCTCACTGAGGGCTTTGGGCATGGAAATGTTGGTTCATTAACAAGACTTTCAACCAAACCTTAATGTGTACTAATTTTCACCCAGATGTGGCATTTAGTGGCCTAGAACACAGGTTTATACTCCAGAGACTTGAGTAGAGCTGCTACACTTCACAGCATCCAAGGGGGTGTCAGGAAAGCACCCACCGCTCAAACCCTAAAAACTGCCTCTGTGTTTTGGTTTTGTTTACAGTCAGCTTCACTTTCAGGTCATTAGTGCTGTGTGATGATAACAAGCATCTATGCTGTCATCTTTATTTCAAAAGGCAGCTCATTAAACAGGTAGCTATTTTTCATATAGGATATTTAGTTTTACAGCTTTTAGCTTATCTAAGATCTTTTTTCTGTTACATTAACATGTCGGTCCAAAACCAAATGGATATATCCTCTTGTAAGCAAATGTCCATATGCAGCTTCTAGCTTCTGGAATTTCCTGGCTTCCAAGTGCTGAGTTTCTCAGTTCAAATGTCCCATTAAACCTAGGAGCTGACATGTGAATATTAATGACCATTTTTCATACTAAGCCGTCTGTCAGCTCATTTCTCCCTGGCCAGCTGCTCCCCTCAGGAGCATTAACGGCTCATCTTCCTTTGTGAGTTTTCAGAGCAGTCATAACTATTGTACTTTTACCATATCCTAACGCATTCTCTAAAACAAGATAATTGATCTTTACTATATATAACAGCAAAAGTTTTTCTTCCATTGGTAAAATTCATCTGCATCCTATATCCAAAGATGCATAAGATATTGGATGCATGTTGGGAGGAAATGCAGCAGAAACATATTTTATGTAGAAAGTATTGTAGGTCAGCCTTGAGCACTCTGGAATCAATTAGCCATTTCCAGTATGATAATCACCTTTCTATTTATAACATTGACCAATTCCTTTCTTCATGAGCACATTCAGTGCCACAGCAGCAACAGGACAGACTAAGCAGAGCATTTCAGGACGCTGATGTTGTGCCTTCTGTTTTCTGTTTCAGTTGATGTATCACCTGAGGCTTGCTGTAATCAGCAAGAAATGTACTGCCCTATTGTGTCTCACTGCTCAAATATTATGTTAAATCTAGTGTCGCATCCTTATTTTTGTTAAACTGTCGTTGACAGCTATGCTAGACATATATGCGTACAAAGGTACTGGATATTTCCAAACCTCCACCACTTGCAGGAAAGAGGAAAACATGTACACATTTTTTTCCTCCAGTATTTCCCTTTACCTCTTCATAATGGGAAATCAGCACAGAATCTGATAGCTCAGTTGTTGTTTAAATGCAAAACTGAGGACAGTCAACTTTCGTAGGTGTATAACAGCATAGCATCTACATTATTCTGCAGGTAATTTGCAGACATACCACGAGACTAAATTTATGTACTCGGAGTGCACGCTCTGCTATATTTTCTGCTAACAGAATAAAGAGAATCCCATTTGAAGCAGCTAGTCTTGGATTGGGCCTTTGTTTTCTAGATCAGAATGAATCTTTGAATAATTGAGCAGCGAGAGTTAGATCTGCAACCCTAAGTATATGTTCACTGTCTGAAACAAGCCTTTTGGGCCTGTAAACTACATTGTTGTTACTTAGATTAATGTAAATCCAAACCCACAGTTTCCACACTCCAGGGATCATCTCATCATAAAACAGCCATTAAAACTAAACATAAAAGCAGTTGTAGAATACATCCAGTTAAAACTACTGGTCTTCAAGGCAGAGAGTTTGTAGGATTATTAATTCTGCTTTATCACCAAGCTCACAAGAGTTGCTATTTGTTCACTTTCCATAAGCACTGGCACACAAGCAGGCTTTGCAATATTCTTCCTGGCCAAGCACAGGAAGGAGGAGACCAAAGCCCAAGAGCTGCAACCTGTAGGAGGCTGTGTGGCTTTCTAGGGCAGGGAGTAGGCAGGATGAACACCCCAACTTCTCCCTGCTGGGGAAA
The DNA here is from genome assembly GCF_032191515.1 of Phaenicophaeus curvirostris. Taxonomy (NCBI): domain Eukaryota; kingdom Metazoa; phylum Chordata; class Aves; order Cuculiformes; family Cuculidae; genus Phaenicophaeus; species Phaenicophaeus curvirostris. The sequence goes on along the minus strand of NC_091399.1, from coordinate 1,281,383 downwards.
AGTGAAGACAGGTCTCCCAAGGGCAGGTTTCACATAATTTAGCACTTTATCTGTTAAAAATAGTGCCTCGAGCTCCACACGGGAGCTATGAGGTGGCTACACAGACCCTGAGCCTGCACCAAATCTGCAGGGTCAGATGTGCTTGGGGACCGTTGGTCAGGGACCGGTGTGCTGGGCAGCAGTTCCCCGGGATGGGGAGGATGAGGTGAGCTAGGAAGGGTATCATCAGAGCAACTGCTTGTGGATGGTGTAAATCTCTATTAGAAATGTGCAAAATGCACAATTGAATCACATTAAAAAGGTACTGGAAATTTTGGGGAAAAGTTAGTAAAATCATGTTAAAATTATAAAAATGTTTGACATCTAAAACTCCATGAGTATTCCTCTTGGACAGGAGGATGGCTTCGCTGTGCTGACTCACAGTTTCTGAAGCTCACAACTGTTCAAGTATGTTATGTTACAGAGTTATGCAGAAATTAGATCTCAGACATTAAAAAACCACAGTGGCGAAGCTCAGAAGTCACCTATCTAAAAATATTATTTCCCTCATCCTTGACAAAGCAAACAAGACCTACTTTTGAAATAACAAAACTTATTATAATGCCTTTAATATATTATAATAGCATGAAAGTATTCAAATATGAAACCAAAGGTAGATACCCTATGGGGCTGGTACTGATGCACAATCTTCTTCCGACGCATAGGCATAATTTCTGGAATAAAAAAGAGATCAGTTTTCCCTTTGAAGCTAGTGGCACCGAGAAGTAAGGTGAAGAAATGTGTAGGCTGGCTGTGCATGAGTTAAACTGCTCTTCCAGCTGGAGAAGTAACTTGGTAAAACCCTGACAAGTAATAAATGCCATGTTCAGTCAATAAGCCAGTCAGAGCAGTATGCGGGAGTAATTAATTTAAAAGTATAAGAATCTAGTTCTTACAATTGCAAATGGAAATTCTCAAAACTGCTGAGTTTATGCTAAGTACTGCCGACTCCTCAGTCCATTAATTATCTCACTTTGATATGCATATCATTCTGATTCCATTTACTCTACTTCTAGTTCTGGCCCCCCAGTGTCAACAAGTTCCTAGCAGGGATGCGGAGGGAAGATTACACGATCTCTCTGCTGCTGCTTTGGTGCTGCATGGGCTGAGCATAGGGACAGCAGAAATCCCATCACCCACTGTTTTCCAGGAAAAAAAGAATTGTTAGACCTTACAACTGTAAACAGAGATCCTGTAGTTCAAACAGCAGTTATGGGCAAAGAGGATGAGTGGAGGTGACTTGGAAAGATCTGGTAGGAATAAGGTGTAGGTGAAAGTGGATCTATCACTCCAGTACCTTGATGTCCCCTGGGAGAGGGGCAGGAAAGGGAACATGGGGGCTCAGAACCCAAAAGTCAGCAGGAAGGGATGCTGGCAGTGCCTGCAGCTCATGCTCTCCCTGCCGTGGAAGGAACATCCCAAGGAAAGTATCTTGCCTGGGACAGGAGACACTAACTCAGATGTGCTGCTGAGTACCCACCTGCTCTGTCTCCCCAAGAACCACAAGCACAGCCTCAGTTGCTGCCATGCTGATCATGCTGCCATCAGCTGTGAGCAACGGAGCCTCATAGCAGGGTGTGTTTTCGGGCAAAGGAGTCTCTTGGGTTTTCTGCAGGAGAAGCAGAAAGAGGAGGGCCGTTAATTGGCAGGTTTTCAAAGAGAACATCCACGTGTAGAAGCGCATGCATGGGTGAAAACAACAAAATTCTCCCTTCCACAAGTCTGGAGGAAAGATGAATCTTCTAACTGCTGTGTTCACCCCAAACTGAGCATTTCAGTTCCTTTTTGTTATGTTTCTCACAAAACCATGCGTGTCCATTAGATGTACTTCATCCTCTTCCCAACAATGGGCTGCAGAGCAGACCCAAGTCATTTACAGCTACACAGACTGCACAGGATAGAGAACCTCACTGTATATGCAGCAGCAGATAGTTATTAAATGGGAACAGAGGCACTTATTTAACGATTAGAAGTATTCTATCCATAATATACAGAAGTGCAATTAATGATAGACTTGAAATGTTTTTAGACAGAATGCTAAAAGATTGCATTCGGTCTTAGGATGTATGATTATATTCTTCAATGTATTAAGCAAATACTGTGTACTCCGCTCCTTATGTGAAATGTAAGTAATAATGAAGAATCAGCTGTAGCTAGTATTTTAATAACATGGTTACCCTTCTCATCTCCTTGTTTGATCAGAGGTGGTTTGTCTGCAACAGCAACACATAAATTGGTCATCTTTCTTTACCCCAGTGCAGCAGCAATGTATCTGGCATGGCTTTGGAACCAACATTAAAAGACCTGCACTGTTCCTATGAAATTTGAGGCAGGAAGCTCAAAGCCAGGGAAAGAGAGTCAGGTGAAAAGAGCCCTGCTTTGGCTTTTTCCTGTGCATCATTAACTGGTTACTGTTCAGGCTGCCATCTCAGAATGCAGTGCTGCCGTAGCACATCTTTCCAAACTGTAAGTCTAAATCATAGCTGTAAAACAAACTGTGGGCACGATCCTACATAGTCACATTTCTGTCTGTCTAATACTTGTCTGCCATCAGCTGGAGGTGTATAAGGACACAAGCAATCTCCAGAGTCTGGCAAAACACTTTCTGTAAGTCTTATGTAATACTTTTCTGCCCCAAATAAGGGTATTTATAATTTTAGTTAGGTTTGCACAATTTAACATCTAAGCTCTCCATCTGAGAGTTTATATCCTATCTTATGGCCAGGCAGGCAGGGCAATAGGCATCCGTCTCTATTTTCTTTTAACTGTAGGGGGCACAGGCAGAAACTGTTACCCTCAGCACCCCGAAGCTCCAGTATTGCCCATGGCCTCTCCAATCTGCCGCTATGATAATTTTGCTGAACAGTCTACATAGGCAGCTTGCAAACAGCTTACCATGCAGCCAGTTATACCTAAAAAAAAAAGAAAAGAAAAAAGGGAAAGAAAAGAAAAAAAAAACATTTATTGCTTAGGGTATATGAGTTACAGAAATTTTCTTTTTGCTTTCTAGACTGATCAATGGTCAACAAGGAATTACTATTAAAAATTATAGTACAAGATCACTTCTTACTGTTACCAATGTGACAGAAGAGCATTTTGGCAACTATACATGTGTCGCTGCCAACAAGCTAGGGACGACAAATGCCAGCCTGCCTCTCAACCGTAAGTAACGTGGACATGTGGCAAATGTTCATCATTGGTTTTTTCCACATACATGGATTCAAAAGCAAAGAAAACAGTAGTTTGATATTTTCCTCTGATTTCTTCAAAAAGGCACATAAATATTGTATTCCTCAGTACTGGGCAATAATGAACCTGGTTACTTATTCCATAGTGTGGAAGGGTTTCTGTTCTGAAAGTGATGGCGCATTTAGGGGTATCAATGAGTTATGAATCTAAAAAAACCTACAACTAAACCCAACCCGTCGTTATGATATACAGATAGAATTAGTATGACAAAATCTTTCTGCTCAGAATAGCAATAATGGATCACAAAGGTACCGCTGTAAATAAGGTTAAACACTCTTTGACATAGTTTCAACAAGTGTGCTGAGCTGAATAATTGGAGTAAGCCTGAGCCCTGCTTGCAGGTCGGTTTGCCTGTTGTTGTTCTCTCATACAGAGCAGTCGCGCAGGACTTGAAGTTAAATCTTTTTGAAAAGACAATAATCAGTGTAATAGGCAAAGCAATGGACTGAGATATTTTAGCATGGAGGTTATCTAAAATGGGTCCGAAATGTCCTGCTTGAAAGATATTTTTACCTGTGGATTTGTAGTATTTCACATTGTTGACAATCTATCCATCTGTTATTGGCATCCAGAGATGTTCTTACTTGAACTTCAATGCTAATCTGTTCCAAGAGTGATAAAACTGAAAGGAAAGGGAAAAAAAAATTAGTATATATCCTACACATTTTTCTTTGTATAAAGATATTCTTTATTGAGTGGAAATGCAGATTTTCAGTTGCTTAAATCCTAGGGTTATTGCCTTCTAACTGTGAAACTTCATTCTGAATATACATCCTATATGATATGTATTGTCAGGATATTCTAAATTACTGCAGAAGAGAGGTAGTAAGAAGAAAATAGCATAAAGCCTTTGCTGCCTCCTTATTTAAAAATTGAGAAATCACTAACGGTGTAAACAATGTTACACTTATTTTAAACAGAAAATGCAAGAAGTGAAAGCAAGGGAATATTATGCCAGTAGCAGGTAGAATTTGGAGTACTTGCAATTCAGAGAAGGTAAAATAAAGGTTTAGTTTAATTTTGAACAGAGCAGAGCTGAATCTGTGTCTTAGTTGCTGCCAGGATCTTATAAGATTTATGCTGTTGGTATGCCACGTAGCCACCCTTAAAAGTACTTGGCAATGCAAAGTTTGAAAATGTCATGTAAGTACCAAGTATATTGTTACATGATGTACAGGGGGTGTTCTCCATCATGAAGGAGATGGGATGTGTGAAGCAGAACAGTGTGGGAGAAAATACTGCAATCTGAGTCTGGTGCTGACCTCACGGAATGGAATATGGGTGTGATGTTAGCACAGAGGTTTGAGTGAAAGACCTAGATGAAATGTCTTAATTTTTACTGTGTTTTTTTTAAACTACTCAAAACAAGGAGAGTTTCCCAAAATTTGCTGAAGTAGATTACTGTGGGCATGAAGGACAGTTTTTTTCCTTGCTCATAGTTTGCTTTAATATGATCTAAAAGGAATATCAGTTTTAAAATATGTAAATAAAGGTAGCAACTTATTAAGTATGGAATTCCTAATCCTTCAGAGAAAATTTTCTCTTATGAAAAGCTGCTTACCTTTTATTTTGTTAGCAATGATAGCTGATCATATGCAGTGGTTTACATATGTGCGGGGGAAGTGTTAGCAGACACTAACATAGAATGGTTCGTTGCAATATTTGATAGTCAAATGTAGAATTAGGTATAATTTGAACATCGCATTTCTTGACAGATGTTAAAAATTACACATTGATGTCTTATTTCAAAACATATTTTAAACTGTTAGTTGCACTTGTGCACAGTCTGAGATGTGGAGCAGTCAGAATAGCAGTATTAATGCAGCTGCCAGGAGCAGTTGTGATTCAGGAGCCCTGCTGCATGTCCTGCCACGTTCCCATGCAAAACTGCAGTGGGTGCATAAAGACGTAGGTTTTTTTATCAAAATGCTGCCACAATGTGCAGCAGCAGTGGGAGCTTTTCAAATCCTGAGCACACCTCCGCTGTTAGGTATTGGCAGCTTGCCCAATATCACTAAGTAATTGCTAATTGACTGTTTCTGTCTGCTGTTGGGGCTTTTTTAAGAAAAATGTTTATAGCAGAGTTAGGAAATGTGTGTTTTCTTTCTTTGCACATCCCCATGTAATACATAAATGGCATTATAGCTGTGCATTGCTGGGAGCTTTTCTTGGGGACAGAGCTAAGCATCATCTCTGTTATTGGTCTCTGCATCCTATGCAGGTGTAAAACTCAAGGATATCAGGAAATAAAAGATTATTTCTTCTGCTGTCAAGGGGGCTCTGGCTTTCAGTGATCCATAAATGCGACCTTGGGCTAATAGAAAGTCATAAACCAGGTAAAGGGATGTCAGGACAAGGTAAAAGCTGACTTTGGGTGGGCGTGGACATTGACTGAGCAAAACAGACAACAGATTAATGGAGCTCTATGTAACAGAACCCATGAGGTGGATGGGGCAGGAGGAAAACTCCTCTGGCCTCATGGCTGGAGGCCAACCCCACTGCTACTGTGAGCTGGGGACAGACAGCAGAAGGTCACCCAGAAATACTTCTATCCTGGAGACAGATAGCTAGATCAGTTTGCAGAAGAACCTCTTGTCTAGGGAGTTATGAACATCCCAGATCCCACAAATGTAATGAAATTTATCATGTCGCTAACTGAAGACTTGTTGGCTGTGTCTAAGATCTAGCTATTTAATAATAAATTCAGCAGCTGTAAAATACAAAGGCTGAGCCTTGCGGGAAAAATACAGAGAAGCAGTGGTTCCAATAAATTAATAATGAATGGCAATTTGCTAATTATTCATGGCTAAGTACTCTATATCATCCAAATGTGTTGTATTTTGTGGGTAAGTGCAGAAGTATGTGATCCTCCCAGAACACTGCCTGTGGAGTGCTTGTTGGACAGTCCCATCCTGCCATCTATGGGCCTGATTTATCAGATGTTTAGTACTGCCTACACTGGCTTTTTATGCCAGCTTTTCCCAGAATTTCTGGTACTTAAGAATGTAGTCCTTTCCTTTCCTGTAAAGAAAGAATGAATTTGCTGATTCATTAAACCCACAAGATGAGGCATTATGGTGTATACACATGGTAAGAGGTTCCATCTAGAGGGATGATGAGCCAATGAGGAATGGAACAGACCTTTTATAATTATGCAGATTTTGCTTTTAAATTAGCTTAATTTTTATTTGAGACAAAAGACATTTTTGTACAAACAAATTTGCAAGGCCATTGCGAGGGGAGGGAGTTCTCATTAACCATTAGCACTGAGGTAGCTTTATTCAATCGTTTTTCTCAAGCAGCCAAAACTGAGAGTCTCTATTGCTGCTAAAGCAGCAACGTCCTTTCCAAGATGTCTCCTGTCTTTGTGCTGTCTTTACCAGGAGGCACAGTTGTTAGTGGGTTTCTAAATTTCTTTTACAAAAGATGAGTTGTGGCAGAAAGTTTTCCTGCCTTTCATTGATGAGGATAAAGGTGGAGCCGCTGCTCAGCCTCTGCTCCCCACAGCAGAATGTGGGATGAGATGCTGCCATCACGAGTCCTCGATGAGCCAGGCACAGGACTGAACTCTGCTCCGTGGCACCAGAGATCCAGACTATATCTGTCAGGTTGTAGGGTGCATTGATTTAGTGTCCTGGTTTGGTCAGGGGTGCAGCACCAACCCCATACTTCTATAAGCTTGTCTTCATCTCCTCTTTCCTCCATATAAGCACTTGTTAAACTAGGGCAGAAAACTCAGTGGTTGTTGAAATCCTGCACTTTAAATCTGCATGTAGATTTAACCTATACATCCAAAGAAACTATAAATCTACTTAAGACGCAGTTCATAGAAGCATTAAATTCACTACTACCTATCTGATATCTGCGTGTCCCTTGAAGATATGCCGTCTACAAAAGTCTAGACTCATGCAAGCCTTCACCTCACAGAAGGCGAAAATAATCATTACTTCTCTAGTACACGTGTGTGTGGCTGTTCTTAATTAAAGGTATTCTTTTTGTTTTCTAAAGAGCACCTCCTATACATTCCCTAGTACTTTTAGATATGCTTTAAATAATTTCTTTGGCAAATGGGACCTTTCCTAAGAAAACTTGCAACACAGAGGAGGCATCTGTCTGTGACAACTGCCAAAGAAATCATTTCATTTAAATGGTCGTATGCATCATCCACAGGGGTTTCTGACTTTCAGGTTTATACAGAAATCTTAGATATGTTGTTGGTAGTTATTTAAAAATGTAAATAACTGTGAAGAGCTGCAGAAAAGGTCAGCAGTGACATTTTGAAGGATAAGGAATGTAGTAAGGTGTGCAAGCAATGTGGTAGTATTTTTTGCTAATTTAATTGCTGCAGCTAAACAGAACTACTTTATTGAATAAGTGTCCAACTGTGAACTTATGGTTAGTGCAACATGCTTCTAATCTTGTCTCAAGCATTTCTACTTACCAGGAAGCGCCAGACCGTGCCCTCAATTTATGTGTTGATTGCATTGCGTCCTGGCTCTTACAGAAGGATTCCTAATTAAACTGCTGTATTAATATTCTTAATACATTCAATTTTGTGCCTAAAATGCAACAAAAAATTAGTATTCTTAAAAAAAATTAAATTAATTCATCGTAAATTGCACATATAATAATATGCATACTTCTCAACAACATCTATGTATGATTGGTGTAGTGTTAGCTATGTCTGCTGGAAGACTCAGAGGTATGAGGGTATCTGCAGTGTGGTATAAGGGCATTGCCAGGACACAACTTATAAACAGTGGGACAGGTAACCATTTTCCATGTTTTTTTCCTCCTGTGTCAAGTCATGAAAATCAAAGTAAAGCTAGGCTTAAGGTGACTTCAGAGATCACATCAGTCTTCTGACCAAGAGCTGGCTCACTATACCAGTCGTTATTCCTGGCAGCTGTTGGACTTGCTCCCCTCTAATCCATAGTGTCCCCCGAGGATAGGTTGTAGCCATGCTTCTTTCCTGCATTAGCCTCACTTCCTTCGTATTTAAACCAGACATTTTCTTACTGCAGCTATAGCCTATTTCTACCCGTCAGTCACCATGGGAAGAAAAGAGAGCAGGGAGCAAGAAGAAATGAGATCTGGGGAGAGGAAGGGAAGGACAGTGCCATGGGAAAATAATTGTTCCCAAGTTCATAAAAGCATCTCCTGAAACAAGCAAGAGAACCTTTCAAAATTAGTAATTTTACATACCAATAAGCACATCATCAATAATAGTGGTGACGGGGTGGCCAAGCAGACATGCTGCTGGGACAGGTACCTTCCATCACTGTTTTGCAATGATGATTTAATGTTGACTGATGCCTTGGATGCAGTCATGCTCTGGAAGTGGCTTTACTTAAACCTTAAATGCTTCTGTATGCACTTGTTCTTCCTGCTTTAGCAAGCTTTAGGGTTGTGCTGTTTTGGGGTTTTTTATTTTGACTTTTTTTCCCCAAGCATATCCAGAAGCTGGGATGTGAACTTCTTAAACTCAGCCTCTCTGGAGCTGTATTTAGAGCAAAGGAACACACAATGCGGCTGTACTGCAGGAACCTGGTGGCAGCAGCTGCGCTGCTCAGATTAGTGGTGCAGCAGGTGTGTCTGTGGGGCACTTGGTTCAGCATAGTCCTCAATGCACTCTGCAAGGCTGTGGTCGCAGCCTCCTTCAGGATGAGCTGAATAATATTCTCCTCATGTAGACTGGGTCTGGGCTGCATCACTAGCTGTGCTGCCTTCTCTGTGACACAGACCTCTGGACCTCCTGTGGGAGTTGTCCTGTATCACCCAGGCTACATGCTGGTACTGCTGCAGGTGGTCCTTTTTATCACTGATTGAGCTTTTAGATACCCTGCAAATATTGCTTGGGTCATCTTCTGTTCATGTTGTATGGTGTCATCATTAAACTCAGCAGTTTCATTTTATTGACTGAGAAATTGTATTTTATTGTATTTGGATATGTTACAGGTTTCTGCTAAGTTTTAGCTTGATAGCTTTGCTTGATTTAACAAATTTGACATTTCTAGAAGGAAATTTATTCTCCAGGGAAGTTCTCTTTGTGTTCACAATTTCAGCTGTTATCCAATTACTTAAGAAAGATTTTACTATTTTATCTCTCACCTAGTGGCCTGCAAAGCAAACCAAACTTGAATTTGCATATTTCTGTGTTATGTCTTAGCCAGGAGGACTGGTCAGAAAATATAAATATATACATATATACAAGCATTTATAAAAATATAAACAAAATTTCCTGTACTCATTATAAGCCTATTCAAAGACTGCATAAGTAATTCAAGAGACATTTATTGATTTAATAAGATTCAGATCAAGCCCAAAGTCTCCTGTAGATATCACTGTGTAAAGACCTGGTGCCATGGACCTAATTTTTGATTGGAGGTGCCCTGTCCTCCCCACAGGGTGCACTCACTCCCCAGATCTGTTCATCCATCTCCTGCTGATCATGCAGAAAATGCCTCTTCATCTACATCTCAGGAGGGGTGATGGACAGGGAGCAGAGTTGAAGTTTGTCCTGGGAACTTCCAAATCATTTGTAAAGGGGTGTTCATACACCTGAGCCATCATGCTTTCTTAAGGATTCTGACCTGCAGCAAGGGACATCCATTTTCGTGCCTGTATGGTTTCGTGGTATACTCTTTATAAAGCCAAGACAAATCTGCATGTGATGCATTGTCACATCTAGAAGCTAATAACATCTGTGGTGTATCTCTGCTGTTACAGACTGAAGGTGATTTTTCTTCCCTTCCCCCCTGCCCCTTTGTGGGGGCTCTTATCTTCACTGGTGGGTCTTCTAGTCTAAGTCTTCAATTTCACTTACCATATCTAAGTTGATATAATGGGATCAGCTGCTACAGGACAAGTGATCCATCATGGAAAGGACCTGTCCTGGGGATGAAGACTGGGATGGACATCCAGATCCTGATCAGCATGTTGAAATCCAAGGAATTTGAGAGGCAGGGCTATAAATTTGGGAGTCAGTTCCTCAGGGACCTTTCTCAAAGATCAAGGTGTGTTCATCCAGAGCATTTTGAGTGATCATGTTCCCAGTGGAAAACAACTCTCTGAAAACTTTCAGCCATCCTCGATGGGATTCATACACAAAGTAAAAATCTTTTTTCTTGCCCTGTTCTCGCACTGGGTGAAATGCAAACGCATAATGCAGCTGAACAGCATGCAAGTAAAACAGAGTTTTCTTTGCATCACAAGTACACCTGGGGGACTAATTTCATAAGATATTGCTGAGACAAGAAGCCTGGCGGAGCTAAAAATTCAGTATCTTAAATTCATATATTCATACAGAGTAAGATAAATGTCCAAATCTTTCATTTATGTAAGTCATAATAATTCTGTTAGATATTAGGTATGAGATCCTTCCATATGGATGCCAACTGCTGCTCCAGGTAACAATTACTGAGAGTTAAGGAGAAATTTTCTCAAAATCCATTTTCCAGCTTGAGCTTTATTATGAGTTTTATGACAGTAAGTGACTGAGATGGGGCGAGGTAGAAATAACCTGTCTGAGCAAGGCCAGTTACACGTGTTTCTCCTTGACATTTAGAAGAATCTTTAAAAGCCTGAGAGCATATCTGTGTTTGAGGAGAAAAATATAAAGTAAAAAAAACCCTAACACCATAATCTTTGCTATGGATCCTTGCAGAAGTTGTCTTTAGATATGCTTTGTTATATTTGTGTTTATATTCTCAAATTATGCAATTATAACCATAGCTAACAACATTTAGACACATTCTTGGTGAACTGGATAAATCAAGGAGGTTGAAGCATGTCTAAATATTCATCTTGGGTAGGAGTTAATTATGATGATTAAAATATTCAAGGTCATCTCTGGAATTTACACTACACTGCTGAATGCAACAGCTATCCATGCCCTGACCAGGGTGAGGAGCACCAGCTGTCAGAGCTCTTCTAGAACTTGTGTTTCTTTTCAAGGGGTAGAAAAACTCTAAGTAAATTAACTTCATAGAAAAATAAAAAATCCAAAGAGTACCATGTGTAACAAATGGGATGAAAATTAGTAGTATTGTAATATAGTGATATAAACATATTATACAACTCAATGCGGAACACAGCCTTGGCCTAAAAAATTTTGCAGAATGGAGGTGGAGGTTCATAAAGGGCTGATAGGAAACAAAAGATGACAAAAATCCCATGTCAAGAGATTAAAGACGATTATCGTCTATCTTCTAAAGGAAAAGAGGTTTATTGAAATATTGGTTGGTCTAGAGAAGGTGTATTAGGAAGTTTTCTCATTAAAAAAATCCTGAGAGAGCTTTCACCTGCACTAATCAGTGGCAAATTTTATACTTAATGCAAAGCACTTCATTAAAATATTATTAAGTGCAGAACTTATTTTCCTAACAAGTTGTTGAGACCAAAGCACATGAGGCTTTAAAAAGGATTTAGCTATTGATCAAGAATATCAAGAATTTTCATAAAATTCATAGAATTAAATTTAAACCCAAGACTTCAGTATTTAAGCAAATAGTCCAACAGGTTGGAAAATGCCATGACTGAGGTGATTTACCAAACAAATTCTAGGTTATTTAACAAAAACGGTTACCCAAAACCAATGTTTATCTGGAAAAGGTGCATACTTCTGTCATGCTTCATGTCCGCTAATTTAGAGATTAGTAGAAAAAAAATTAGACATAGACATGTTCTCTAGAGCTTTTATTTACATTTTGCTGAGAGCTGCTATGTGGCTGAGCAATTTGTGAACTGAAGAAAATTAGAAAGAAAAAAAAATACCCTTTTTTTGCTGCAAGTAATCTCAAAAGAGATTCAGAGATTTTAAAAGGAGAGCTTTGTCAGTGTGCCAAGGATATAAACACTAATTAACCTCTGAACTGAATCTCATAAGTAACAAAACGCTGAGGTATTTCAATAAATTTCTTAAATAGAGGATTCAATTAATGTTATTCTTAATTCCACCTACAGGTTTGTATGCTGAGATTCTGACTGTTTTTTAAAAATAAGCTGAGTATAAAAGCTTATTCTTCTTGAGACTTTTCCAAACCTCAGACAAAAAAATGTTAGAATTAGATGCTTCAGCATTGCTTGAAATACTGGTAATACTTTGCAAAAAAAACCCCAACTATAATTAATAGATTGTGTAGTATTTAGATTTACCAACTTTATTACAAGATAAAGCACAAAGCTGAGAACTTGATCATTCAAAGCCTGTTAATTTACTCAGTGAAAATACTATTCTGAGAAAAAAGAATTAAATGTTTAATTTCACATAAAAGAGGACATGAGGGAGAAAGCAATAAATCTCTCAAAGTAACCACACCAAAAAGTAAGGTGCATCACAATTAACTTTGGAGCAATGATCTAACAATGTCTTATCTGAATCAAGGGAGATTTCAATGCTTTTAAAGCTATGGTTTTACAGCTAAAGGTATTTCTGTACACTTCTCTATCTCGTGTGGCAAGACAATTCACCTTTCTTCTTTAACTAGAATACAGTTTAAACAACTGATTCCTACTAATATCAGAGTAGTATTCTGTATGGAATATGCCTGTTCTAAAATAGTACTTTTAATTAATGATTAAGTGGTTGACATTTTGAAGGAGAATAGCGGTTTTTATAAAATAACAAAACTTTTTCCCTGAATTTGGATTTCTAAATGAGGATGCAATATGAGAAAAGGATTAAAGTTTGCCTTCACTGCTTATCATCATCCAATATGATTGCAGTATGTCACCTATCAGACACATGGGTCTCCTGTTTAAGAAATCTTACTGGCAGTTAATTTCTGTTTGCAAACAAAAGGCTTAGTCTTGACCTTTCAGCATTTACTCTCCAACAGCCATGGCTGAAACTACTCCTGGGCTCTGTAAACACTCTTCCACATTTTGGAGCAGATCATCATGTCCTGAAATATGCAAGTCAGAAAAGTAGTTCAGCTCTTTGCAGTCTTTGGCAACAACTGCTATTAAAAAAATAAAATAAAATAAAATTTCCAGGCCAGGGACTGAAACCATAACTCCCCAATTTGTATAAAGTTTTTCATAAATCATAGAATTATAGAATTATTTGGGTTGGAAGAGACCTTAAATATTCCAACCCTGCTACCATGGGCAGGGGCACCTCAGGCTCTTCTTGGACAGAAAAACCTTTCTTATAAAACAGCTGTAGTTACTGACGCTGTCATTTTGGCAGGTGGGCAGCCGGGACGGACGTAGTATGTCTCACCTCATGTCCTTGGTCTGACACACGCAGCCACTCCGCTGTAGTGGAGCAGGAAGGAGTCTGGCTGTGATGCTGCACATGATGACAGAGTAAAAGGAAATTCCCCTTGAATAAATATTTGTTCAATACTGGTTGAGCAATGCAAAGGTTGGGTGAGGGTTGTCTCTACGCATAAATCAGCACAATAAAGTCCTGCTTGGGAAAATAACTGCTTAGGCCGAGGGATGAAGTTGGTGCAAAAATTGAATGGGTATGAATTTGTCATGCATAAATCCAGGCTGAGAGAGGAGGATTTCTAATGCTTAGAACAGCTGGGTTCAGCAACAGTCTTTGATAGAGAGTAGCAGGGCAAGCAACCAGAATTATTTTGACAGTGAGTGAAGCTTAATGATTTTATCAACAGGATTTGTCCTCAGTGCAAAAGAAATGAACGTAAAACCTCAGGTCTGCTCCATAAAAAAAAAAAAAAAAAGACAGAGCGCTTGCATACAATTTCCTTTCCACTGTTCCAATGAACACCTTCCTGCAAAGCTAAAAAAAGCAAATTTCACCCAGAGATTTAGTGCTGGTTTGACATGTTTAACAATCGGGGTATGTGGTTGGCATTAAAGAAAACAATTAGCCTGGGTCTTAATCTACCTAATGTCCTTTTTCACATTTCTAGATTTCTTTAAGGTAGTCTTTATTGTTTTGCATTTAAGAAAATAAGTCCTGTTTGCCTTTTTGCAGATGAAGATATATTTTATTTTGAATACGTTAGGAGTAGCTAGTTGTGTTATTAAAACAGTGAAAGAACAATGTAGGGAGGGTCACTGTCACTGTAGGCATTTGCTGAGGAGGGACTAGAAAAGGAGTTGGGGCTAGTCCAGGGTTATCTCAGCAAGGTTTAGGTGGATTTGGTATCCAAAAGAACAGAATAGTTATTTGTATTTCCAGAAATAATATGTTCAGTTCTTGCATGCTAATAGTATGTTTATAATATGCTAATAGTAGTTCACCTGTGCAATGAGATCCTAAGCCGTAGCATGACACTTACCTTAACAAATTGTGCGGATTCTCCATCAGAAGAAGTAGCAGAAGAGCAAGTCTTCTCTTACCTTTACAAGGGGTTATCCTTGGTTTGAGTGTAATCTTCTGAGGTAGCATCCCAAAATGTAAATAACAGATAATGTAATAATTTTATTTGACTGCCTTGAATGGGAAAAAGCTATTGGGTCTGTCAACTGCTATCACAGTCTGATACATCTAAATCCCTCACAGGAAATGATAAGTGAATCCTTTGAGAAGCACGTGTTGCTTTTTTATTTTAAACCATTGATGTGTGTGCTGGGATTCGCCGTTTTCTTGTATGCTATTTGCAGACTTCTGTTCCTTGATCTCAGCTTTTAATAGCTCCCCAGGCAATAAACATATTTCCTTCTTCTCACTGTTTGTCCAATGACATGTTCATAGATTAGCCAGGCACTGTTCATCTCATGTTCTACCTATTTTCCAACACACAACTGTACCAAATGAAAAACTGTTGTACTTCTCTATGACTCGTTTCTAATCAGAATAATCTACATTAATAGCATTAATTGTGGCTTTTGCATTTTTTTTCTCTGACTTGTACCATTATGTGCCACACTATTTCTCTTGAAAAGTTTGAAGTCAATTCTTATACTGTGTTCCTTCTTAAACTCTGAATAGATATGTGCAGCCATAACTCCAGCTTAATTAAGTCTCCTTTTACAGAAATTGTAGACATTTTATGATTTCCATCATGACATTGGCACATTTCACCATGTAATTTATAGAGATTTGTAATGATTCATTTGATAGGCATTGTCTGTGGATTTCATTTCATCAGGGATCAGTAGAACTGTAATTACGAAGTAATTATTAAATAACTTATTCACAAATTGCTGCGCCAGTGAAAGCAAATATCAGAGCAGATGAAAAGCATCTAGTTCTTCTAGGCATGTGTTGTATACATACAAGGATTGCAGAGATGAGGGTGCTTACTCTAAATGCAGTGGGAATATATAGTTCAGGCAAGAACATCTATAAATTAAAATGAGGCTTTCATTCCGCAAGGAGTTATCTATGCTCATGTTCCAGAGCTGCAAGCAGCAGAAGAGTTTCATGTGGGAAGCCCTTCAGGTAGTTTTCCTGGAGGTGATTGGGTCAGAAACCAGGTCGGGGGTAGCATCTCTAAGGGCTGACCACGGATGTGATGGACCCTGATTGCGCAATACCCTGATTGTATATTGGCTGCAAATGTTAAAAATTTGGTTAGGTACTTGAACTCTTCCCAGTCAACTCTCTGTGTCCAAGATGCTGTTCTAACTCAGCCCGATTCCCATTTTCTTCCTGTTTTCTGAAAATCAGGATGAGAAGTTGCTCAACTGCCTGCTACTGTTTGAATGTTTTCCTTATCCCAAGGCTGCAATGTGAGCCCATGGAATGTGAAGGTTCCAGCCCCAAGTCACTGCTCTGAGTTGGTGAGAGGAGAGTGTGCAGAAACACGGCTCTCATGTATCAAGACTTGCATCCTTACAGGTGGTCTCCTTGTTTGACCCTCTCATTAATAATATTTATTCAGAAATCATGCTCTGCTACAGTGAAATGAACAATTTGTGTTCATCAAAGCAAAATAAATGAAACAATTTTAGTAAGTGCGTGGCTGAGCAATATTATTGACTGCACCAGAACAGTGTAATTCGCATTCATGCATGTGCAGAGCTCTACAGAATTAAACAGTTTTATCAAATATGTATAATGCAGTGTGGCATGATATCCCATGTTAAAAGTTTGGAAAAAACCAGAATTACTCTTGGTGGTTACAGAGTACAACATTTTATAATGTTTCTATCCCACAAACCTTTTATATGGCCCGGATCAAATGTGCACATGTTAGAGCAAATGCTGCTGGGTATATTGATCAAAGGCCTTAAATACCATAGTCAGCTGTCTCTCCTGTAGATTTCATCTAGCTTACACTGAATGCCAGAAAAAAAAAAAACACGTCTACCTCTTTTCAGCATCCAGGTAAAGTGTAGCCAGCCATCAAGCAAATATTTTTATATGTCCCTTGATCTTTCCAAGCAAAGATGAAGCATGGCTTAACAATATACTCCAGCCTTGCTTGGAAGCAACACGCTGGCAGAGCTGCAGGACTGTGTAGGAGAGGAAGGTGTCTCCAGGAAGATTGCCCTGTGTCCAGGCTAATTTTATTGCAGTTTTGGATATTCAGAAGTGGGAGAAAATTAACAACCAAGCCTATTATTATGAACCTAGCAAAAGCATTTATTTAAAAGTATTAGCAGTTGCAGGCATATCGCTTTACACACAGGAAGGAGTTAGAGCTGTGGCATGTGTCACATCTCATCTCTAATATATATTTTGCCTTATTTACTTCCAGAAATGTAGCAACAGTTGTGCAAATTTAAAGAATGACCTCTAAAAACAAGAATATAATTATTGGGAGTCAGAGCAATGCTAATCATATGTTTCTGAACAGCAAAAATGCTAACAGATTTCTAGTTCTACATTATTCATGAGCTTCCTATTTATACATATGAATGAAAGACAAAACTAAAAGGATGCAGTGTACTTTGTCATTTTTTCTTCATTTTGTTATGGCCTCAACAGCTGTACAAATCATTAAAGCTGCAGTTTTCTCTGGAAAAATCTGAAATAGGAAATAAGGACTAATGAGCAAATATTGTTTGTCCTTTATGAAACTGTAACTTTAACAACTGAATAAAAACATTGTATTTCATATAACTCCAGTGATATATACATAATTAAAATGTTGATAGGAAATAGAAATTGAATCAGTCTCTCTCTTTCCTTTACACTGATTTTGCTGCTTAAGTCACACAGCACACCGGTGACGTAGCACCAGGAAAGGGGCAGCTTCATTAGCAGCCTCATTAGACTTTTGACATCAACAGAAGGTCATATTCAGCATAGTGCCCCTGACAAATGGGTTGTCTGTCATTGCTATTTCTTTGTCCATTTTGCAATTCGATTATGTGGCTCCATCCTGTAAACTTGGTTTAGAAGAGCAACAGGCTGGGAAGGATTGATTAAACATTTAGAGAACACTTCCAGAAACCTCTTAAAATATGCTTTTTTCTCTTTCACAAATAGATCCCTTCCTTTCCCTCCATTTTAATTAAAAGCATGTGATTTATTTAAACTTTTTTTTTCTTCTAGGAGAATCTCATATGGCTGCTGTATGCTCATGGATGGTCCCTGGGCATTCGAGTGTGCTCTCTGCTTTGCCATTAGCTTGTGTGTGATGCAGAGGGGACCATGGCAGATGCTGCCATGTGTGGATTGATGGGATAACCACAAAGTAGCAGCTGAAATGGACGGTCGGGCAACACAGGGACAGGCTAGATTACCACAGGAAGCTTTTAAAAAAAATCCCTTAACTGATCGTGGTTAAGACAACAGTTTCTTCTTTTCCTTTTTGGTAGACAGGTTGCCATGGGTCTGGCTGCAGCCGCTCACTGAGAAATTGAGTTGCTTTAGATGTGCAGGGGAAGGGAATTTCAAAATTTGTATTCTCAGTAGTGCTTTTCTGATAAAGACTATGAGAAAAAAAAAATGTAAACCTTGAGGAAGACTCATAAACTCAGATTCTCAACAGAGATTACAAATTGGTTGTGCCTTTTATTATCTTTTTTTCTTTTTTTGACAGTACTCCTCAGTGTCTGGTAACTGGATATGCAGCACTGAGAGAAAGGCTTTTTGATTTGATATCAAACAAGCCCTTTAATTTATCTTCTTAGAATGCAAAAGTGCTGTTTAAGGTTTTCTTCATTTGTGAAAGTTATTGTTATATTTCGTAAGCTTCAATAAGTGTCCCTAGGTGGGGCATCCAATGCTTTAGAAATCTTCTTCTTCATCTAAAAGGACCTCAGTTTCTTCGAAAAAATACTCCTCGCATGGCTGTATGTAGAATAAGTAGCGCCTCCCTCATACCAGTGTGGCCAGACCATTTTGATGTCCATGTTGTTTCAGGATAAAAGCAGAGCTTCATGCCAGCCACCTGCTGCTGGTTCCTTTCCCTTCTGAAAGCATCTGCTTAGACCCAGAGCACCACTTCCCTCTCCAGTGACATGTTTGCTGTTCGTCATTTCTTCCACAGCCAGAGGTTCTTCAAAAGGCTGTAGGCAGACCTACGCACTCAGTGCTTGTGTGGGACTCACTGTAAAATAAAATATTTCTGGCTGGGTTTGGAGCTCTTTACCTTTTCTTGGCTTCTTGTTGCACGTAATTTCCCCACCTCCAAACTACCCATGACCATATTATCTTTGCAACTGGTGAATGACTTCTTTTTGCTATCCTGACCTAAGTGACCACTTCTGTGGTTTGGTTTACATTTTTCTCTTAGCCCTGCTTTGTGGGAGGTTCTTCAGACAGAGGTTGGATGGAACGGTTGCAGGCTACAAGTGCTGAGGTCCATTCTGAAATCTGTAAAGAATCAGGTGTTCAAATTTATTTTTCAAATCTGAAAAATTTCTATTTCCATTTATTTAAATTTGGGTTCATTACTTGAATCTTTTTTGTGATTTTTTTCCCCATTTTTGAATAGTTTAATGCTTTTAAATACTAGTGCAAAGATATACTATTGATGGGACCTTAAACTAGCGGGTGTATTTTTGTGATACTCAAAAAGTAGTCCGCAATGTGAATGGGGTTTTTTGCCAAAATCCCTTTGCTCAGAACACATTTCCTGGATTCATTCATTTCCACAAAACGCAAGGATTCCTGCAAAAAGCGAAGCCTTGAGCATATACTGACTTTTTACAATTGTTAGAGTGGGAATGGAAAGAGCAGAGTATTACTGGAAAGAATATCAAATGCGTGAGCATTATTTTAAACATTATTTTTAATGTTTACAATGGAATATGATCTTTGCTTGTTAGTGGTTCAAATCTCTCTATTTCTTCAGGCTATAAAAGTAGTTCATAATACATAAAATATAAATATTTATTCTGGAACTTATTAAAAATTAAATAAATTTAAAATTTTAGCGGAATTGCATTATTTTGGTAGCTTTCTTTGATTTTTCATATGAAAATCAAATTCCATTAGAATTTTAAGTAAAACATTAAACTGCACCCCTTAATATTTGAGTGCCAGCTAAGAACATAGGTGGTGCTCAGGCCTAGTACTCCACAGAAATGGATTTCAATGAGTGCTCTCATAACTTATTTTTCATTGGATGTCTTTTACAAGAATACACTATAAGGTGTCATTAACATGGTTTTCTACAAGCTTAAAAATATTTGAATATTTATTGAAAAACTCTTGCTATCAAGCAAAACTAAACTACTGTAGATATAGAACAATGAGGGCTGCTGAAGAATGGTTGGAGTAAACTACCTGGCAATTTCAGGTCCCAAACTCTAGGCTAATAATTATTTAATTTTTTAATTGTCTCGTAGACATTGTGCTATTAAATGCTAGCCATCCTGTAATAAAAGAACAAGATATTTAAATAAAATAAACCATTACTAGGCAATTAAAATGTGATAACTCAAACCTGCAAAAGAGCTCAAATTGCTGTTTCAAAATATTAATTGTGAATAAAAGACATGGAATAAATTAAGGCTATGTTTCTACCCAATTTGCTTACACTTTCAGTTGAAAAGAATTATTATTAAGTATGTTTCTCCATTTACCACTGCACTCAAACTGTTTCTGGCTTACCTAGGCTTAAGAACCTTCATTTCAAAATAAATCATTAATATTTAACATAGCTGATGAAGCCCAGGGGAGATTAGATGGAACAAGCCTGGTTAAGTATCGTAAATCATAGGTCATAAATGAAAATAGTTATGAAGGATTTTTAAATTAATTAATGTGTTTGTATTTAATTGTCACTTGTATTTTGGACCAGTTATTGATTCCTCCAATATGTGGGAAGTCTAAATATTATTACAGCAAAATCCATCAATTTAACTGATGCAGACTGAAACAAAACAACATTTTCGTATTCCTCTTTTACAAAATTCTCTCCTTGTGATCTGTAAGTGTGCTAGTCTCGTAGCATCATGTTTGACGCTTTCTCATGTCTAGAAATTGCTCTCTCATTAGACAAGATGTTACTGATACTGAGTAAGCACCTGCCCCCTTCATATGATAAAATATCTCATAATGTGCTTTCTCTTACACAGTGTGTGTAAATGCCATTCTATAGTAAATATGAATATCCAAACATACTTTTTCCTTTAACTCTATGACAAAAAGCCCCTCCCCAGATTTCCTGTAGGCTTACTTTAAGTACTGGAACACTACTATGAGGCCTCCTTGGAACATTCTCTTCTCTAGGCTAAAAAAAAGCCCAACTTTCTCAGCCTGTCCTCATATGGGAGGTGCTCCAGCCCTCTGATCAACTTTGCGGCCTCCTCTGTACACTCTGTAACAGACCCACGTCCTTTTTGGTGCCACAGACCTTGGTGTCATTGGGAAACTCACTGAGAGTGCTCTCAATCTCACTGTCTGTATCACCAATAAAGGTGTTAAACGGCACCAGTCCCAATACTGACCTCTGAGGAAAGTCACTTGTCACTGGTCCCCACTTGGACATTGAGACCTTGACCACATCTTTTCATGAGTGACCATCAGCCAGTTCCTTATCCACTGAGTAGTCTATCCATCCAATCTATATGTCTCCAATTTAGAGAGAACTATGTTGTGTGGGACAGCATCAAATGATTTGCACAAGTATGGGAACTGTTTAGAGTATGGATGATTAATATCTAGACAGCTAAATACTAGAATAAATAAGAACAATATTAGAAAGAAAAACTACAATATTCCAGTGCTATGGTTTTATCAAATCAGACATGTACCTTTTCTTGTGCATCTAACTTCTCAGTCTTCTGACTAAGTACTATAGAGCAGAATGGATTTCTTGTGTGTGTTATATCCTAAAATAAGATTTCAAGAAACATAAAGTTTTAGCCAAAGGCAACCTGAGTTTGTTCTAGTAGTCATTTTACACTTGGGATCAAAATACCTGAAGAATGGCAGAAACAGATGTTAGAATGTTGAATGTTACTGAAAACAATTAAAACATTTCATAGTTTCTGTTTGTCAGTTATTGTGAAATAGGTTGACTTTCTGGCACTGTAATAGCGAAGAATACAAAGAATTAAATTGTATCTCAGACTCGTATTGCATTGCTTTTTGTTCCGAACAAAACAGAATTTGAGCATGGCCTATGGCTTTATTTTTCATTTTTAAAAACCAGCTGCAGAGTGATAAAATAAGCTATCTTTGTAATCAAAACCTGGGTCTTTAAGTCAAGACCTCTTCTGTAACAGTCCCAGTGGCAGGATGGTGCTGAGCTCATATTGGGAGGGGGCTCCACAGAACTGGAAAAAGCAATGTCATTGTTATGTTGCTGAAGAACTGAAGAATTATCATTCCCTAATGGAACAAAATGGTCTTTACAGTAGCATTAACACCCACAAACAAACAAACAAATGTTTGCTGGCTCCAGTATCACCAGAATTGTACTCCCACATCTGCAGCTGAGTGCAGGGAGAAGGCAGCTGTCCCACGTGGCAGTAGGCACCATGTCCACCATCAGGGATGTTGCTACGTAGGAATAGAACTGTCTGCTCCCTGTCTTACTATGGAGCAGTACTGGATTGGTTCTGTGTTGGTGAAAGTTTGTGATTTGTGGCTTTTAAAGACCTTAATTTGTAGAGGATATCCTTACAATCTTCATACACTGGAAATACATATTTATTATATTTTACATATTGTTGATATGAAATTAATTACAATATTTAGAGCAGAACTGGTCTTCAGAAGTGAGAAACATTATTTTCTGTTACCTTGAAGATTTTTCCGGGGACATAACCATTTCAACAGACTAAGAACACTAAGTCAAGTGGCTTGATGTGGCTTGTCATTTCAAATTTATTATGAAAAAAGTTTGTAAATTTGCTGTATAAAATGCCGAGACAGCACAAGCAGGTGAAGACTGAGGGGTTTGACAAAGTACCAGAAATAGGGAAGCTGTCAAAAGTTCTGTGTGTTTTTCATCAATAGTACACAGAATGCTGATGTGGGGGAAAGAAGGGAATGGAAACATAATGAGCACTTTTCTCTCCTTTGTGTTTATGTCAGGACAAGGCATGGAAAAAGAGAAGGGAGAATGAAGGCAAACATCTGTCATGTTCCTGTTGCATTTCAGATTTTTTAAAACCTCATATTATTTGTGTCTCCACCGTTGCCTTTCCCTTCCTGGATTTAATACTGTACTAAGACTTGAATAAAGGTCTTGCCAGTATGTGAGCTACGGCTCCAAGGGGACTGGAGCCACAGCTTGGACTGTGACTATCTTAGTGCTGTACAAATAATAAATTAACTTGCAACACCAAAGAGGTTTCAGTCTCTACATCTTCGCTAAACATTGTGAGCAATTTTGGAAGTTACCAGATTTCTTTTTAGATAAATTTTATCTTAACTTGCAATGTGGAAAAACTTGCAGTATTTGCCAATGCAGACTGAGGTTTTGTTAGTTTTTCTCTTCTTCTCTTCATCCGTAGGCCCCTCTGTATAGAATCATAGAATAACCAGGTTGGAAGAGACCCACTGGATCATCGAGTCCAACTATTCCTATCAAACACTAAACCATGTATAAGACTGCAGTGTTTTGTGACTAGAAGCATCATGTACCTGTTTGAGGCCTATTGTATTTCTGAACTCTTCTTGCACTCTTGTAGACAGCAGTTTAATATTGAAACTGTTCACGTTACTGAAGCAGTAACTTCCATAGGAAAAACTGTGCCCTGGAAAATACTGATCGTACTATCCTTGTGAGCTGCCATAACAATTGTGTTTCAATATATTTATGATGAGCTGTGTGCATGAGTTGCTATAGTTTGTGCCAGCTGGCTGCTGAACTCAAGTCTGTGAGCAGTGGACAGGGAAATGTCGCTTCATTAACAGTGAAGAGTGAGGGACAAGTCATAACTCATGGAAAAGTATGTTTGAACTGAGTGGATGTTTGTGCTACTATAAGCAGTAATGATGCATCTGTCACTGTAAAGTCTGTGCATTTCTAAATGGAAAGAGGGAAAAATTTCTGGCCCCTGTACCGTGGGTAATTCTGTGCCTGCTTTTGGTTGCTGGTGGGGTTGGGAGATGGGAAGAGGAGATAGGGTACTTGCTGGTGGGGTAGGTATGGTTTTTATCTGAGAGTCAGAGGCTCCTAGGCTGGTTTTTGGCAGGCAACAGACTGAAACAACGTATTGTTTACTTTTGCTGAGCTTTTCATATTCTCTTGGGGGAAAAAAGGTTGGTTTATGCTATTAAGGCGTTGGAACTGGCAGGACGCCTGGGTCAGTGAATCTAATCCCCTTATACAGCAGGCTGCTCCGCCGTGTAATCCCTTCCATAAACTAATTGAGTTTACTCCTCGAAGGAGTTGGTTTTCCTTTGCACAAGCTCTGAAGAGGAGGCAGCAGGAAGACAACAAAGCTATAAAATGCTACAGACTCACTTCGGATTTCTCAGTACATTTGCCTATGGTTTATACCCTTTTGTTCATGCAAAGGTGCTAAAGAATTACTCTGTTCCTTAGTCATACACAAGGACATTTTCTAGGCAAATAATTACAAATAATTGGTCTCTGGTAAACTGATAGTCAGTTTTTATTTACTTGTGTATTTTTAGCTGCCTATATCCTTTAATAATGCCTTTCATAGCATATTTTTCTGAAGTCCTGAATGCTATGAAGTTGTAGCTGTGAGTGCTTACCCACCCTGAACATATCTCTAATTCTCAGTCCTGCTATACCTGTGGTCTTTCCCTCTCCCCTATCCCCTCCATGAATTTACTGTTCTGTTGATAGTTTTGTGTGCAAACATATTTAAATCCTTATGACCTGAGTATCCTGAGCTGACAGCATTTTACTTTAATTTTGGTCTGGCAATTTCTATTTCCATCTTTACATTCAGACTGCCATCTTCTAAGGTTTTGCTAAAACCGAAGCAAAATAATATTTTTAGTTCCATGCTTCATTTCTGTACCCTACATTTGTGAACAGAGGTTCTTACAATTTTCTTAAGGTATGTATGGGGCAAAAGAGTGTTTCACAGCAGGTTTTCTGTGGTTTCCTTTACAAGGTGATGTTCAGCTGGATATCTGGGCAACTCCCACTTCATCCCTGCTCTGCTGGTTTTCCCAGACATTCCTTTTTCTCTGCTTTTTGTTTCTTGCAGTTTTACCACTTGTGCTGTGCAGCCTTTCATAGAGTGGTTTCCCAGTTTCTTAAGAGTTTTCTCTGCAAGCTTTTTTCTGCTGGGGATGAGAAAGAAATTTCCAGATACTATCTCTTTCCTTTTGGTAAAATGTACTGTTAAATGTCCTTGATGTTAAACTGTACCTTCTTGTCCCAGCTGTCTTTAGTACCTTATATTCTCCAAAGATTTCTCTTTTCAGGATTAGAGCTGTACTACCATGTCTGTGGGGTTTATACTTCCACTTTATTTAAACTCACTCAGCTGCTGATTGTGTAGCACCAGATTACTTCCGGCTGTCAGCTCTAGCATACCCTCACCACTGCTAAACTAACCTGATTTTAAAAGTATGTTAGCTTTTATTTCTTCCCATGGCGAGGTGTTGCAGACACCTGCACATCTTATCCCACATTTCCCCTTCCTTCACCCCAACAAAGTTGGGCTGTTACACCAGCACCTGTGGGTATATTGTTCTTTTTAAAAACTCCCTGGCTGTCTTTATCGAAATCTGACATTCAGAAAATGTATTACCTTTTGTTGTCCAAAGAAGACTTATCTCTACCTTTCTCAAAGAAACAGTAACTCAGATAGTTTGTTTCACCCATGCTATCATGTTTTATGCCTCTGTACTCCATCGCAACACCAGCATAGGATGCAGCACTCTTCCCACCCCTCATCCCAGTACCTCATCCCACCCCTGCTCCAGCCTCAGCATTGCACTAATTTGGTCACGCTTGTCCCTCTCCCCACTGTGTGGTCAGGATTCTGCATTTCTTATGGGAGTTTTGTTATTTTCCCTGGCCACGTTCAGTGTTAGGGCATGATTTTAGCTGACTGCTGTTCTCAGTAGCATTCATACTTCTTCCATGCACTTAATCTGTCTTCCACTATATATTTTATTTGCTGTCTGTCTATGTTTACTTTGTTTTATTACTCCTCCTACACATAGTTGCAGATATCTCTTGGGCTTCTCCCAACCTCCCTTTCCCTTCTTCTTCTTAAAGCTGCACCAGTTAGGGATGCAGCCTCGACCCCAGAGGGTGACTGTCTGCAGTTCTTGGGTGTAACAGCCCTGCTACAAAAGTCACTTCATGACTTCCACAGATTTGCAGTCCATGGCAACATCTCTCAAACGACAGGACAGGGCTTCTAACTCCAGACTCACTTGTCCCAAACCATCACTGTGAAATTCTGCTTTTCATGGTGACATCTCTGGCAGCATCACCAAGCATTCACTGTATGGTCAGTAGGGTATTTGTAAAGAGAGCTGAACCTTGAAAGGCAGTAAAAGCTACATTTGTACACATTCTAGGAAAACTGCTGTCTTTCATCAGCTTTTCCCAAAGTGATCTACTCTGTTTTGGCTGAATCTGTTCTGGCTCGTCTTCCCAGGAGGAGTCTGGGTTTCCAGTGAGGACACACTCTGCTTCCATAGCACAATTGCTGCAGAAGCCCTATTTGAGCATCCCTGGAGCCTTGTGACACAGGAGACATGCCCACCACAAGTTTTGACCTTTTCACTTGCATGTCCACCATGTATTTGAAGTTGGTGGCAACTTTTCCTGTTATCCCAAACTGGCAGAGACAGTCAGTCTGCATGTGTGGCCACACAAGTGAAACATAGGCAGCCTTTCCGACCAGGTAGTCTGGACAATGACAAACGCAGGCTGGCAAGTAATATTAAGTGGATTTGGGCATTAGCACATTTAGACCCTGATAGATATTACCAGTTTTCCATCTGTGTTTAGCAGTCAGTGACTGTATGCCAGTATCCCTAAGACCAGGATGCTCCTGCTTCTGTCTTTTTTATTCCAGCTTGAATTTAAGTTCTGCTTTAAAATAATTAGATGGTTATGGTTCACATCTGCCTCACCAGAACAGGTGATTCTGAAGATAACAGCAAGGATGTTGCATGCAGCCATTCAGATGGCACCAAGTCTGTAAAGGGCAAACTAGGAGGTGATGTGAACACATTGCTTTTCCTTTGGTTTATGAAACAAATCTAAAAAGTTCTGTTCCAGGAGAATTCACTGAAGACGCAGAAATGGCATAGAGTATTGCATTTTTCCATTTTACTTGCATGGGTTTTTTTTCTACAACCACTCAGGAAAATCTGAGCAGTCCTGATACTGTAGGACAGGAGTCCCAGCAAAATACAATACAGATATTACCTCTCTTTCCTACATGTCCCTGCCTCCCAGTGTTACTAAGAAGTCATTAATATATTTTAATTTTAATGAACCAGCCTAGAGTGCTTATAGGAAAACCAGCTGGTTTTGTTTTCTCTCTATAGACCTGAACAATTTAATGAATGAAGATTTGGAAAGAGTTTTAGAACTTTAAACTAGAAATATATCCACCTCTCCAATTCCTTGATCTAATAATGCATTTTGAAAAATAGGAATTTTTGCAAGAATAATGCAAGATATTGCTGCCTCGGGTTCCAGCCTCATGATGCTACAATTCTCTGGCTTTATGCTAACTTAAGCACTTAAGATTCAATGTTTCCAAAAGAGGCACAATCCCAGTAAAATCCCTGCTGGTTTGGGGACTGTGTTTTGCCTTTTAATGAAACATTGTACTCCTTAACTATGTTAATTTACTTGATTGTGATAAAGAATTTTGTTATTCTGCAGCAAGAGGAGCCTTTTCCTTTATACGAAGCCATAGCAACAAGAAGGATTGACTGATAAATTGACAAGGAAAAGATCCTGTTATTTTAGGGTGGCCAGAAAAATAACCCGTGCCATGATTGTACAATACACTTGAAGGAAAGCACATAATTATACATAAAAAGTATGTATAATTTGCAAGACAAAAAAACTGGCAGAAATTAAGGCCCACTAAATCATATTATTAAATTATTTGTTAAACAGTCATTAAAATATAAAATTGAGGATTTCTTGGTAATTCTTTGGGTTTTCTGAGTGTCTTATTTTAACACAATTCTTTTTCTCCTGCTAAAATCATATTTGATCTATGTAGGAGTACAACCGTATTTCATAGAAGGCATCTAGAGAGCTGGAAACATTTTGCTGTACTGCATTTCCCTTTTTCCTCACTATAAGCACAAGCAGTGCTGCCCTGTGGTGGGCACTACCCCAGCAGGCTCTCTTGGATTCTCTATGCAATGAGACATCAGCCAGAACCTTCATTGTGCCTTTCCCCTGATAAAATGGTATTGATGTTTTAAGTAGATTGATTCAAAACCCACAAATATATTGCTATGGCTATTGCACAGTTTCCTAATCCAAGCCAACATACAAAGACCATGCTTTTTAAAACATTAGACATTGCTGAAAACAGTTTAGTTCATCATTCTTCACTGCACAATCATTTCTGCAGCATTGTGTGATTTTTCTTTACATCTGTGAAATTTATCAGAACAAACCCTGTTTGTGCTGCAGTCAGTCAAGCAGAAATCTTCATCTGAAGCACAATGCAACCCTCAAAAGAATCCCCAACCATCATTTATGCCCTCCACTGACTTCGCACCAGGCTCGCTGGAAGCATCGAGATCCTGCTGTCCTGCAGCCCAGTAACCAAGCGCTGTGGCAGGGTATGCAAACTGCATGTCCCCTGTCCTGCTCCTGGCTGGATCAGGATGGAAAGCATCCTCATCTCCAGCCTTCCTTTCTCACTGCCCCTTAATTCCATTCATGGTTCCTGCCATGGTAGGAACGTGAGAGAGACATCTGGGGACAAATCAACTGACCCGTCTGTCCACGTCTTTCCTTCTGTCCACTGCCACACACTTAAGCTGACCTTGTACAATGGTAGAAAACTTTGACACTAAACTTTCAACTGTTTTTATGTTAAATACTGCTCAAGATGTCACCAACCTTCATGGATTTTAAATTTCAAATAAAATTGTAAAGTTGGAGTAACACAGTTGAAATTCCATTTTATGTTGAAAATGTGGTTTGAATTTATCAGCAATCATGATGTATTTGTCAATATGTCAGATAAGTATTTTTGAGATTGTAAATATTCGTCTGTATTAGCAGAGTCCTTAGTATCAGTAATCTGGTAAAGAAACTTCATAACATTTTTTGTGGGGAAAATATTTGCCTGCTTTTTCAATTAGAATAATTTTTGCATCATATTAACTTGAAAAGTAATTGTAGGAGACATAATGCCATATTGGATGAGAGTAGAGAGTGTTCAGCTGCACATCCATTGTTGTCAACTCACTCACATCTTTTTTCATTAGTTTCTTGTTATAGTCAAGATGTGGTCATTGATCTTTTGAACTTGGTCATTTTGTTAAATCATTTTTATTAAGAGTATTGAATTGCTACATTGAGATGGTAGCTTGCTTTTGTGCAAGATTGATTGGGACTGGTATTTCACTTTGCATAGAATAGTCAAAGCCAGTATAAAAGGCACAGAATAATGAATTTTAAAGCAAAATTATTATGAAAAGCCACAAGTCATTGTTTCATTAGACTGAGGGCTGGAGCATTGCGTTCTTCTCTTAACTTTTTTTGTTGTTTGTACTGCTTGCCCCGGGTGAAGTAAACATCTTCAAAATGTGTTTGGTGGTTTTGATGGGTGTTTTCAATAAATATTTTCTTCTGGAAAGACTTCAATAATTAGAAAGACACACATTTTTAGAAGTTCACTAAGGCACAGAACTATTACTTAAAAACACTCTTTGTTCAAAATTATTACCTGGACTTATAGTCTTCATAAGAAATTACCTTCAATGAAGTGAGAAAAAAAAACTTTTTCTAGGCAGGTTTCAGCAATTCCCAGGAGAAATATTTTTGAGCTTGAATACTCTAAATGTGGCTTTGTCAACGTGGCAGACAAAAATATTTATGTATTTGGAGAGTGATGGTCCCGATGTTGTGTACTGGTGACACATGAATGATGTAGCTGGAAAAAGAATGACACTGATGTACAGCTCATAGACACTGAAGTCTGGTCAACTGCATATTTGTCACAGGCCTGTGATGGCTATCCCAAACTTTAAATAAACTTCTCGTGTCTGTTGCATGACTGTTTGCTGTCTCATTCTGTATTTGTCTTCCATGTGTGATTAACTCCCAAATGTTCTCTTTTTTTTTCCTTTTCCCTTTTTGTAGAAATTAATGAGCCTACTACCTCTAGTCCTGTCTCAAGCCCAGGTCAGTATCCACATACCCTCACAAAGTATGTTTGGGTACTTTTTCCCAGGGACTCATAACTGACACCTTGCCATATTAATAACTGGAACTGGTAATAGGTAGCTTTGTTGTGGTAGTGCTGGACTGTTTCTTTCCCGTCTTTGTGCATTCATTGTTTTGTGTTCCCTCCAGGCTTCATATGCTGTTCTCTTTTTAAATTTCCCCTTTTGAGAAAATCCTCTCCTCATCTCTGTTTTCCTTCATTCATTCTGTGCCCCAAGGTGATGCAGTGGATGCACATAGGGCAATGCAACCATGCCGTGTAATGACTGTGTTGATAACTTGACTCTTCTCTGGTGTGACTGTAAATATCAATGTTGGTTTGAGGCTTACAAATTTCTTGCTGTCTCATCACTGAAGGATCAATAGAATGGATCTAAGACACTGTTGTAAGGTCTTCCTTATTTTAGAGTGCCAGAAGGTGTTCCTGGAGAGCTGAAAATCCTGACTTTGTGTTTGGCAGGCCATTCATGATGATTGCTCATTTTCTCAGTTGTTTCCCATTGCTGCTCCCTAGCAGGACATTCTCAGTGGGGCTGGTCAGCCCAGCACAGGCTGTCAAACAGGGGCTGCCCAGCACAGACCTTTTTAAAAGCATGCATCAATATTCCCAAACACTTCCCAAAGCATTTGGAAGGGGTAAGTCATGAGTTTCATTTACCTTGCTCTATCTACCGTTGCTCTATGTTAAACACCTTCTCCAAGATGCAGTCACAGTGTCTGAGCTAGTAGGTTGATATCACTCCATGAGCATAAAGTGATAACATATGCAATGGTCAGGTCTTTTTCTAGAAGGAGTCTGAGAAGCATTATCAGGAACATCTATGAGACAAACATGAGTAGAATTTTCCTCTGGCAAAATCTACACATGAAGTATGCTTTTATTTCCAAAATAAGGTAAAAAGAGTAGAAAGCTGCACCAGAAAGCCAAAGCAATTGAGGTAGTCTACTCCCCAGTTAAAAAACACAGATTAAACAGAGAATTACAAAGGAAAAACTAGACATCAGGCTGGTCCACCCACCTTAAAAGTTACAGGAGTAGAAAGACAAGTGTATAGATCTTCAGTGCCTTTAATTAAAGGACTTAGGAAGGGCAGTCTCTGGTGTCCTCTGCAGAGATTCTTGCTGTGCACAGGTGTTGCATATCTGCCTTCCTGCATTCCTTTCTTCAGTACTGGGTTGTCCAAAGCACTCTGTCTCTTTTATGTGCAGAGGATCTATTCTGTCTGCAGTGCAAATCTGTTCACAAAAGTGACTGAGCAATTTATGTATGACCACTGCTCACACAACGCAGAAGCAGAAGGAGTAGGAGGGGAGGGGTGGATTAAACCTGCAAAAGGCTGATAGGGTTTGAAATAAAAGTTCCTATCCTTGTGGGTTTTCACAGTTGCTTTGGACTGCCAAGCAGCTGAAAATAAGCTAAGAAATTATTTTATAGCTAACAGAAACCAGGAAACGAGTCATAGATGGCATGGCAATTCTGTAAAGTAGTGATTGGAGAACCTTGATCT
The DNA here is from genome assembly GCF_032191515.1 of Phaenicophaeus curvirostris. Taxonomy (NCBI): domain Eukaryota; kingdom Metazoa; phylum Chordata; class Aves; order Cuculiformes; family Cuculidae; genus Phaenicophaeus; species Phaenicophaeus curvirostris. Next base: position 1,249,930 of record NC_091399.1, on the reverse strand, counting down.
ATGTATCATTTAACACTAGGTTTTGTAACTAGGTTCCCAAGTCCCCTTAGCCTGACGCTATTCCAAACTCTGTTCAAGGAATGATGGTTTGTGCTGTATGGTTATGGTTGGAATGGACTCTACTAACCTTTTGTGTCTTAATCTCCCTATGTGAACACTACAACACAATAGCACAGTCCTTTCTCACTTTATAAAATTGATGTTCAAGTAATACAGCTTCCAGATGTGTTTGAATTCTTGCTCTCTACAGAAATTTAGGACAAATGAGGAAAATTATATGTGTTTTGGAGAGAGCAGGGTAGAGACAGAAGAATGGAAATTAATAGCATCCTTTTATAACAATCTCTGTCTTAATTCTGAGAGCATATTAAATAGAGGGGCCTTTTTCCAAAAATACAGTATGAAGTGGAGAATATGAAAGACTTTTGTTGCAATGGAGGAGAAATTTAGAAGCGGCTAAAGTTAAAATAGTTACGAAGCTATATGAGTCAACCTAACTTCAAATGACTGAGGAAAGGACTCTGAGGTCAGTTTGCAGATGAAAAACAACATCTGTTCCCCTGAAAGACAACATGAAGGGGTTTTTTTAAAAGAAAAGCTCTCAAAATGGATAAAAACTCAAAGCTGAATCCTTCCTCCTAGAAATCAGTGCCGGTATCGGCAGTGGCACAGCCATTGAAATGTTCTGTTAGCTTTATGTAATTAAATAATGCTATGATAGTCCCTCTACTTTTCTAATTTTAGTTTGGTAAATAGCTAGATAATACCATCACTATTGCTACGAAGTTATACAGCTGCAGAGGCAAATAAAAAGTTTCCAGAGCATCAGAAACTGAGTCGCTCCTCTGCCACAGCATCAGTGGAGAAGGTGGTAGGTTGGACGGGGAGACAGTGGCAGAAATTCTGGTTTATTTTTCCATAGCTGTTTATAACAGTAAAATCAGATTTGTATCTTCACTTAAAGTCAGCCCAGGAGGTTTTAGACAACAGTGCCTGTTGGATCTATGTCTGTCCTGCTTTACTTCACAAAGAGACAGGAATACAAAATGTGGATAATCCTGTAAAAACTCTCTTTTTTCTCATGTCTTGCATCAGTCAGAATACAGAATATCAGCCTCCTTCTTACTAAATCTAGGCTTTGCAGCTAGTTGGTTAATTACTGCTATCATTTACAACTTCCTTTCATTGCAGCTTCATGGTTGTTTTTCCTGGAGAAGATTCTGCTGCTGGAAGAAGCCAGATCCTTCTCTAGTGTTTCAGTATCAAACCAAAGGTTATGAAAAAAAACAAAGCTGAGTCAATAGTTAACTGCAGATAGATGAGGGAGAATTGCAGGCCAAGTCTTTCCCATAAATCAATGTAAATAACAGATGGGATGTTCAACATTATCATTGCTGGTAGAGTTTTCCAGGATCTTTCTTAAAGGCCAGATTAGGAAGTTATTTTTTGTAGAAAGTGAAGAATCTGTAGTAGTCCTGAAGATCTTGAAACCACTTTTTGTTGAGAGTTTAGTCATGCTCTGAACACACAGTAATTATCCTATTCTAAAAATATCTTTGAAAATTCTTTTTCACTGTTGTTAGTGTATAGATGTATATGCAGATGTATTTTCATATATGGAAAGAGTAGTGTAAAACAAAAATGTCACTGACATCTTAAGATGCTTAAACCTGGAGCTGCTACTGCCTCTGGCTCCTATAGGTCACTTATTCCTATGAACCATCTATTTTCTCAGTGTTGCTTAAGAACTAGCTAGCCAAAGAATAATAGTCATATCTCCCATCTAAATAGATGAGGTACTGCACTGATGATGAGGTTCCAGTGTTTTCTCCTCCTCTTACAGTGTTAAAATTCTGTCAGCACTGAAACTGGTGCATACAGAATGGTTCTTTCATCTCACCAACTTTCCTTCACATATTCAGTATAATTAATCAACAGGTTTGACCTTCTGTTGTTAAAAGTTACTTATAAGATGCATGTGTGAAATTTCATTATGGTTTTGTGACATTTTCTTGATGTTCATAAAACATGTGACATCATCCACACTATACCTTTCACCAATTACCCATCAAAAACATTTTGGTTAAAAAAAGACTCTTAAAGATTCCTTACAGTTCCAAACAATAGAGGATAAACCATTTAAAACATTTATAACCAGTGTGGTTGAGAATCATACTTACATACATGTACATTCCTCCGATGGAGCCCCTTTTTACTCGTGGGAATTTACTTTCTCAATTTTTAAGTGATAATGCTTAAAGCATGTAGAATTACTTGCTAAAGTTAAAAAATTAGGGCCATGGTTGGTATGTATTTTGTCAGCCATTGCCAGGAGCTGTAGTTACCTAGGAATCTTATATCATTTAGCATAATTAGTTCACAGGTGGTGTCTTGAAAAGCCTTTGAAGGTGCTGCTGAATTCTTAACACTGACTAAAAAAATAGCAGTGACAGGTCAGAGAGAATAATTGAGAAATCACCTTTATTTAATGATTTCACATGTTATGAGGCACTTTTATAAAAAACAGAGTTTGAGAGAGAAGGACTTGAATTTATTTAATTTTCTCAGGAACAAAATCATATGTTTAAGTGAGCACTCCAGGTAGACTGAAGAACTCCTTGAACTTCCGCTACTTCTGTTTAATCTACCTAATGTATCTAATATTTTAATAAACCAGAATACGAAATAATGCCTAATCTCAAGTAGGATATATTTGTTTCATGTTAAATCTTCCATTTTCCTCTCTTCTTATGCAGTTGCAATTCCCATTTTAATCCATAAATGATTTGTGTAAGGAAAGTTAGGCAGGAGCCACATTGGTGCAGTAAGTAGTGCAGTAGAGAAGAACCCTGAGGCACAAGAGGTGACTAGCCTTGAGAAACAGATAGTCATTCACCTTAGTCAGCCAACATGCAAACTGTTTTCTTTCTTTTCCCAGTTTGTGGAATTTCTTCCAAAGAACTAACCAAGTATGAAAAGGTTAAGATCTAGGATGACAGATTCTGGATTTGTTTAACTTTTGTATCTGGCAAGTTTAACTTCTAAATCACATCACAAACAGATGTCTATTTGTTCAGAGAGCTTCTAACTCTCAGTGGCCACTTCACTGCCTCCCAAATAATCCCACCTTGGGAAGGAAAGCAGGGTTTCCCAGACTGCCCTCACATCTCCTCCATTTAATGTCTGAATCACCCTCTAAGGCCAAATAGAAAAACATCATAAGTTCTTTTGTCCCAGTTAACAGATATAAAAGTGTATATAAGGTTACCAGGTCTTGCTAGGAGTATGCTGGCATCAAGCAACTAAACAGTCTCTAATGAAAAAGACATCAATATACTAAACTTATTTACTAATTCTTTAAAAGCTTTGCATTCATAAGGTGTTACGGACATTTCTCTTGTGTTGAACTGTAAGCAGATGCGAAATTCCAGCACAGTTCTCTCTACTGGAAAAAATCAGTTTATATATTCACTCAGCATCATGCATTTGCACACTTTATGCAAAGTATAATGTGTTACTGTGGGAACACGCAGCAGAGCAAGGCAGGTTCTTAAAGCAGTAAGGCTTAGAGTTGTATACCAGCTGCACTATGGGAAATAACTGCCTCTAAAGTATTATATTCATCTACTGTTACTAACAAGTGAACTTTACCTTTCTAAATCATTCTGTGAAAGCTGCATCCTCCAAGTAAAATCTGCGGTATTAGGTGAATGTTTCTGTTTAAGTAAAATGCATGTTTCAAATAACTCACAGTATGTGCCCAGTGACATTCTGTAATATTTAAAGACTGCATCATTTCAGAAGGCTGTTCGAACACAGTAAATCATATTATTCACTGCTTGCTGAATAGATGCATCACTTAATATCAGAAGAGCTACTTTGTATCAGCTGCAAAATAGGATTAGAAACAGGTCATTTTTAGTCCATTGATTCTTACTCTCTAAACCAGTATGTAAAAAGCAAGAATATTTATTTCTGGTACTATTATTTCCTGCATGCCTTCTGTCATGGGGAATTTCAATATTAATGAGCTCTTCCACAAATCTTGGAATACCACTTAAGAGGAGAAGATCGTCTGACACTCACCAATTCATTTAACCAACAAAATCCAGGATTTCACAGAGAAATGAGAATGCTTGAATATTTCAGAATATAATACATTGATCAGTTTGCTGAAATTTCGCACTTTAACCAAGAAGTGTTCTTGAGAAATGCCAGGAAAACAATGCAGGGGCATCTGTAGTACAATGATTTCTGTAGTATACGAAAACAGTAGAGGATGTGAACAGTGGACAGAGATGCTCAGCTGACTAGCTGTTGCTGTTTCAGTGTTAACCCTTTCTTCTGCCTGAGTGTTTCTGACGAAATGTCTCAGAGGCTTGCCTAACAGGCTGACCTCAAGGATCCTCCATATTTCTGGGAGATGATCACTGCATTTTTTAATTTCTTGGCTCCAGGGATTCTGTGTCATTGGTGTTGGTTTATTGTTATACAAATTCTTTTATTGTACTGTCATATATTATTGTATACTGGGAACCAGCACACCTCTGAGATATGGGGAAAACTCTTCTCAGTCCAGTGCTAACCTCCCACAGTTAATGTAATCTTAAAAAGAAAGATACTGTTCTTTTTAGCTCTGGCATAGGTTTATTAAATATCAGTATAGATAAAGTGTATGACCATCTCAGTCCATGTCCTCAAGATGTCTCCCCATCTCAGTCACACGGTGGTACCTGATGTTGTCCAGGTGGAAGAGGAACCCTGGCAGGGGGCGGACTCCTGAGGATGGTGCAGAGTTGCACAGGCTGGAAATGTCTGCTCTGAAGGCAGGCTGGGTGTAGTGATCCACATATCTAAATTTTGTTCGTCATGTGCAGAAGTGATTTAGTCCTATGATCCCAAAGTATACAGGAAATCAGATGTTTGCATATGTAACTTGTAACACAGTAAGTGTGACTCCATTCGGGAGAATCTGAAACTTGACCAAAGCTGTTTATTATTGTGCTTTTCAAGCAGTGTAGTGTGTCATGTATGTCCACCAATGCCATTCTGCAGTCCTGCACCAGCTCCGAAAGGTCAAGAAAAACGCATGGTGTGAATCTTCCAGCTTCCAACACTGCAAGAGAGGGTAAAGCTATGCTAGAAGACCATACATATAAAGACATGTTCTGATTGAGAAAAGAGAAGCAGGAGTTTCCAGGATGTGATTCATTAGCAAAAAAAAGAGCAGTCTTTGTTTTTATTTATCACATAAGGGTATGTTTTATGTGAAGTTTTTATCAGCCAGAATTGGCTGACTACAGTAATTCTTACAGGAATAAATATGCATATATCCATCTAGATGAGATGTGTAGCCATATGCAGAAATTTAAAATGGATATATAACTGTGTATCTATAACTTCAGAGAGGGTCCCAGCTCTTCACAGAATATAAAAGAGCCTACAGCTACAGCTGGTTGAAAAGGATCTGACAAACTTGGATTATTAAAGGAGGGAAGGCTTGGGGGAATAGGGGACTCGTTAGAAAATGCGTATTTGAAATCTCCATGAATATGTCAGTTTTAAAGAAATTCAAATAAAAGCCTGTTGAGTTTTGAGTGGAAAAAAAAGTACTGGCTTTCTTCCAGGCTATCCATCTCATTCCAGGCAACACTTCTTTTCTTGTCTTTTCACTGTCTGAATTTCTCACCAAATGGAAATTTCAGTTTCTTGCCAGCTGCATCTAGAGTATCTATGCAACATGGACATTTCAAAACAGTTGCCAGCGATATCTCCAGCTAGGGATGAAAGTCGACATCCAGAGAAAATAAAGGATCAGCCATTTCCTTATTCTGAACCTAATAGTTAATGCATTTCTTTGCATCTTTATCCTTCCTTACTAAATACCAGTCATAAGGCTCAGTCTACAAAACTGGTTTATAATTTCGTTTTGGTCTTTCTTTAAACGTCCTAGATGAGCTGTTAAGCATGCCATCAGATGATGCAAGAGAGACTCTATGATATGCTTGTCTTCCAATAATCTCTTTTGTGTTAAAGAAAATAAAACAAAAATTCTTAGGTAAAACAAGATAGTTGTGATAGACATCTTTCAAAGAGTGAGGTCATAAAAGATTTACTCAGTAGTTCTGAACAATTAAACAAATATTATTTTATCATAACCTGCCACTGCTCCCAGGAGCAGTGCTGTCTTGGTTTTATTCTTCTGTTGTGCAGGACTATACAGTTATTGAAGATGGACCTTCCTCAGAATAAGAAATAGTTTTGAAGGCACAAACACACAAATGAGGGCAGTGGAGCAGTCCCTGAACATTCAAGGTGGCTTAAATGGACTCTGACTATGAACAAACAGAGTTTGTTCACTTGTGGATTTGAGAGTGATGAATAAAACAAAGATGGTTTGCTCAGAGCTGGGCTAGAGTTCAGAGTCTAGGCCATATATACGTTATATTATACACTCAAGCCATTTGAACAGTGTCCTGCTACACCGTGACCTTTGCGTTTGTCCAGGCCCTGATGCAAATGAGAATCTGTGACCCGACTACCAACATTTAAAAATAAATAATCTCTTATCAAGGATACACGACAACCCTTAATATGAGCATGCCAGTTCCAGAAGTTTGTCTTTCTGAGCAGCAAGTCATCCTCTGAGCATGAACATCACACCTGTATAGATAGAAGGAAGCACGTTAAGAGCTCAGGCCCAATTTACCTTATGCTACTCTGTTAATCCAGTAAGGCTTACAAGGATAATTTACTTTGTAGTTGTTCCTATGCTTTGGCACCTATTCCTGTGCATGATTTTCATTAAGTACCAATTTTAACTGAGCCTCTGAATTGTACGGTACCACAAAAAAATTTGGAGCCATCTGGTTAAAGTTTTAAAGATATTTTTTCATTAAGATGAAAGTTTTGCACAATATTTTACTGTTTTTTCAGCTGCTGAGTCAGACGTTTGCATAAGAAAAAGCTGTTGGCATTAGGCAGTAGAAGACTAATCCAATCGATGAGTGGCAGCCTGCTCCCTCCCACCTACCCACCTCCATATTGTACCACATTGTGATTGGCAACACTGAGTGATGCTGGGATATTCAGTCATGCCTTTCATTCCAAACACCAAGACAAAATGATTGACCTTGACATCTTTCGTACATCCTTCTCATTTTTGAGCTACATGACTCAGCTTGCATTCCTTTCTCAATCATATTCCACAATGGCAGGGATGCATCTATTTGACTTTAGAAAAAAAACTGATAGAACTTATCCTTCTTAATGTCTCTGATTGAAACTGAAGTGATTGCCTACTATTCACCCTCCTTATTCAACAAGCACAGTATATAAAACTACACTGAATGAGTTTTCTGCTAAACTGAGGCAATTTGGAGAAAAACTCAGGTTTGAAAGCTCAAGAGCATGTTCACTTGAATGAACAGGGTATGGATTTTCATAATAGGAAAACAGCGAGTAATTTGAATAGTCTGCAGTAAATTGTCAAAGCACAGCACTCTGGTTATAAAGACATTTCAGGAATAAGAAATGACTGTGATGTTGTTTCTAAGGTTTCCATATCTGCAGTCTCCTATGTCGTCCCTCTGCCCCAAAATTTAGGGTTTATTGTACATGAAGTGTTTCATTTTAAGCAAAGAAGGAGCTGTGTTTTAAAAACAGCTAGAAATCCTCAGCCCGTTAAATGCAGTTTATCCCTATCCAGGTCTCAGTCAGTTATTCATAAATTTCCTTTTGTGGAAACTTGAGGGATTGCAGTAGTTAAGGGATTATACAGTACACACTAGGAAAAAAACTAATTGCTTTTGGACCAAAACGTATCTTTTCTCCCATACCTCTCAAAGACCATCAGAAGTGGTTTTAAAGGCATCCAAGTCCATCTTTGTCTTCCCAAAAGCATAGGTCTTTAGACAGGCATTGACGTAGGGTATGCACTCAAAACAAAGCACCTTTCATTCCCAGAGAGGTGAGAAAAAGGGAAAGGTGAAAAGCTTTCATCACTGACTGCCAAACTTTACCTACTACCCGGAAAGGAATATCTATCATTTTCCCTTCTGTTGCTACTTTTCTTAAGAATATGACATCCATAACTACTTTGAAACTTGCTAACATTCATGCCAAGTGCCACATACTGTTTTCTGTCTCATCTTTCTAAATCTAGATTTTGAGCCAAAATCAATGGCAGAAAGAAATTGCCCACTGCCTGGCTTGGAAATGTCTGACAGTCTGCATGTGCTGCTTTCTCATCAACAGAGGGGCATACACACAATGTTGAGTTAATCTGATGGCAGCTCACAAATATAGTGCTGCACTAGGAAGAGCTGAGCCACAGCTCACCTGCAAAGTGATGGCTGAATATATAAAAGCACCTCTTTTGGTGCTTTTAGTTTTCTATTTCAAAGTGCATTTTAATGGTGAGTGTAGCATATTTCTAATGAAGAAACCAAATTCCTGACTTCACAAGGGTGATGAGAATATGGATGGAAAATAACAAAGAGATGAAACTTTTTGCAGCTGCCTTCGCCACCGAACCACTCAGCAATTGGTGGCAGGGTCAGCACCAATTGCAGTCAAGTGGCCCTTTGCAGTATGAGCTCGCATAGCAGAGTGCAGTGCTTGAGTTTGTTTCCTCAACAGTTTGTCTAAACTCCTACCACGTATTGCTTAGAAAATACAATTATGGAAGCGAACTCATTTTTCACCAGCGCTTTTCCTTGCAGCCACGTTGTGTCTCCACCCATCAGCATCAGGGATTCTCCACGGGTAAGGGATGGGAAAGGCAGGATGACACTAAGCATCTGCACAGAAGAAGAAAGTGTTCAAAAGGTGCATCTAGTGGGAGACAGTCTTGAGGATAATGCACTCATCCCTTACCACTGATCAGCACTAATTGGGAAGGGCCCTCCCACAGAGAAACCAATACTTTCATATTTTTATTTTTGCTGTCTCCACCAAAATATTATACTAATTGATATAGATTTTCAAAGCCATAAGTCTTAACAGGAGTTTCTTGCCTAAAACTCCCAGTCAGCTTTGAAAATTCTCAACTGCTGTTTGTTGGGGTTTTTTGTCTTCTGCAAAATAATATATGCAAAGCTGAGCCATAATGTCTCCAAAATCCTCTGTATTAAGCTGAAAAGTGAATGGGGAAGGATGATCCATGAAAAGCCTTCTGATGCAAAATCCTGCACCAAACGTAAAAGCTGCAGAGGAGAAGCAGCGTCAGCCAGGGAGGCTCAGGGGCTCAGCAAAGGCTCCACCACCAATCTTGCAGTTTGGTAAGCCCAAGCAGAAGATCAATCCAAAGCCACTTCCAGAAGCAAGGGCTTTCACAGAATCACAAAATCACTAGGTTGGAAAAGACCCACAGGAGCATCAAGTCCAACCATTCCTATCAATCACTAAACCATGTCCCTCAGCACCCCATCCACCCATCCCTTAAATACTTCCAGGGATGGTGACTCAACCACCTCCCTGAGCAGCCTGTTCCAGTGTCCAATGACCCTTTCCACAAAAGGGGAACGTTTCATTTCATCAGCCCTTGCACACTCAGGAGGTAGTCGCAGAAACAAAGAAGAACAAACAAGAAGCCCTCTGCCTTGAAGGATTAAACCTTATTACAGGGACAGGAAGATGTATATGAAACTCATGTCCTTGTATCAGTGCTGTATAGCATGCACATGCAGAAGACCTATTTAAATTCATTGAAACAAAGACTCCATAACAAGTTACACAGAAAGGAGGCTTAGAGCTATACAGTCATGAAAACCAATTAAAATAAACCATCATTTCTAGTCAGTCAATGGATTTACACAGCTTATAAGCTACTCTTTACTTTCTCCTGAAATCAACTTCTTGCAAGTAAAGATAACTGTAGGCACAGAAAAGATTCTTGGGTAGCTGACTAAGAATAGCTACAGGTGTCACCTGACATGAAATAGGAAAAAGTGAGTTGTTGGAAGGAAAAAATCTGTTTCACTGAGCTGTTGGGGAAAGGATTTGTTGTACTCAGAAAGTTAGGTGTATGTTAATGATGAAAGGAAGAAATTGTGTTTTTATAATTTGCATGATGGACTTGTTCGTAGGAAGCACATTCCGTTTCATGGAGTCTCACATACTGCGCAATAGCCAGATTATCTTAATGGGGGGTGAAATGACAGAGAAGATGGATGTCTTCCCCTTGAGTCATTCTCTGATAAAGACACATTGCTTAGCTACAAGATGACAAACTATATGTTCAAAGTGACAAATCATTTAATTAAAATTTACAAGCAGTTAAATACTGTTTGACCCAAATGGAAGCAGTTATCATTAATCAATTTTGGAGGAGGAACTCAACTTTTCAGCAAATTGATAGCTCACAGCTACAGTACCTGGGCAGTTTCTGCATTTCTTACACTTGGAGAGCCCTTTTGCTGGCTGCTGTAGAGTCTAGTTCAAAAAAAGATCTCAATCAAGTTGAAAAGTAGTAACAATTTTACTTAGGCACTGTTTGAATGCTCAAGTTTCATGAATAGTTAATGTCACGTCAAGTGTTCAAGAAAAACGGTCTTGTATCTTCAGAGCAAATAGCTCAGATTTTGATGAGTTATGTTTCTCATTGCATATACGGGCCAGTGGAAATTGCAATCATCTTTCATGAAAAGGCTCAGCAGTTTTTATTACAGGAAAGTAAGGGTGGCCATTGCATTTACTAACTAATGTAGTAACTGTAAAATTGCCAGGGTAACACGCTTTTTTATTTATGCTACTGAGCACATAATGTGCTGGTAGTTTCATAAAAATATATATTAGAGGATTTTTCACATGCCTGCTAGCTGTAGATCTCTTTTATGTATATGACTTATCCAGTGCCCTTCTATTTAAGACGTATCCCATTAGAGAGTACAAGATTAAGCAGTATTGACAGACAAGACAAACTCAAAAGATAATGCTGGTCTAGTCAGTTATAATGCAAGCTGTCACCATGCTTAAACTCTTCTGGCATGAGTAAACAGTTCAACTTTATTATTTATTTCATTCATCACATTATTATAGCAAAAGCACTATTGATAATTAATTGATTGGCTATTAGCCAGGTCCAGCAGTAGAATTCTACAGATTCCTTCTTTTTAATATACCTACAAAATCAGTGTATAGACTATGCAAAAATATGACCAAGAGAAACCCCAAAGGAATGTTTAAGAAAATCAACAGAACAGCTGAATAACAAAAAACATCATTAGAAATCATTTGACAACCACTTCACAGGAAGATTTGTTTAAAGGTTGTCAGTTCCTCCAGCAAGAAAGTTCCTTTCTCATATCGTGTCATGAAAAAAAAGGCAAGAAATCATGTACTAACCTGTTTAACTCAATATCCTTTGTCAAGATCAGAAGAGTTATGTTGAAACTGTCCAGAAACTGTGAAGTTCAATGTAAAAAATTACCATTCACAATGCTATATGACATTGCCTCAGTGTAGCAGAACCAACAAAATCTTCATGATATATGAGAACTATCAAAGGTTGCTACTGAATACATAGATTTAATATGCTGCTTAATTCAAGAGCTTATTTACAATGTCACACTTCATTTTGAGGAAAAAGATTCTGACAACCAATCATTTAAAATAGAGAAAGAATGTTTTACAAAAGGTCAGAAGTACAAATATTTTACATATTAACTACTAATAAATTCATTTCCTGTAAAAGTTAGAAGGATTAGAAAATGCCTTCAGAGCTATTTACAATATTTCAGGACAAGACCCATCCTCTAATTACCAATGTAAGTTGTAAATACTTGTCAAGTATGCAGATGAGCCAAAAATTCTATCAAATTAAAGTAATTAGCTCCGAAGTAAAATTTTTCTGTCACATTAAAATGCTTTTCCTTTTCTCATATGTGACACTTACAAATGAGGGCAACATTGTCAGAGAAGCAGTTATTGTAGGCTGCCAAAATTATGTTCATAAGTATCTGAAAGCACACACTCTGCATATTACTTTCAAAACAATCCACGTTTCTTAGCAATTGACTTTATAACTCTATAGTTTCTCTACAGTATCATGGTTCTGAACTGGGCAGATTATAAAATCTGAACCCTTGCAGGCAACTCAGAAGTTATACACTTTGTATGGAAATCTGAGCGTTGTTATCTTTCATGGAGAGCTGTGGTTCTTGGCATTGCTTGGTTCCTCTTCACAAAAGAACTTTTCTAGAGTGCATGGTTTGAGATACGGATGAGAACTGGATCTCTCAAGTTATATACTACAATACAGGCCTGGGGGAATGAGAATGAGACCCAGTATTTTCCTCAGTGCTTTCCTAGTCTTCTTCTCAATGTCCTCTTAACGGAAGCCGCGTTTATCATTTCTAGTGGAAGATCATAATCCATTCTCCTCTAATTAATTTTGGGCTTTCATGCAGAACACAGTGTCAGCCTGTTCTAGACCTGATGTCATTACCCTCTGTGTATTATTTTAAACTTAATTTTAAGGAAAACAACAGATGATTGGTTTTGTTGATTGCAATTGCTACAGATGATAACAGAATGTGGGCTAGATGTGTACTGTAGATATGCAGGTAAGTGGGTACAAACTGGTTTTGTGGTTTGCTTTACCGTGACTGAGCCAAGAGCACACCAGAGTGGAGCACACATGTGGGAGGGAAGGGTTTTATGGAGTGAGAGATATTCTGGTAAGACCTGTAGCTGAAAACTGTAGTATGTCTCTCATGACATACAAACTTGTTGTACTTGATCACATTAGCAAGCACTTATGTCTGCTAAGTACTTCTCCAAAATAAGTAAGAATTTTTTACTTTTGAATAATGACACATATGTATGTTACAGCATTTTAGTACATTTTTTCCCATCTAAAATAGTCTATAAAAAATTGAAAGTTTCAAATAGAAACTTTCAACAACAACAAAAAATAGCATACTATGTGCTTTAGAAATAGCATGCATATCATACTGCAGCTAAACAAGCTCATCTTTCTAGAAGCAAAGCTTGGAAGATGAATGTGACATCCGTATTTAATCACTGTAGTGTATATCCAGGGCCAGATAATCACACACATCATGTAAGTCTACAGTATGCAGGACCTGCAATTGCCTCATATGCTAAGATTTCATGTAAATAAATGCAACAGGAATTAGTTTTAGTATCAATTAGCTACATATATTTAGAAAACTGATCTAAAAGTGATTTTATGTTTCATTCTCAACAGATAAGCTTCTTTTCAACTTTCTACAAATTTTTGGGTTTTCCATTCATAAACAAAGAAAAATGGTTTTCTCACCAAATTTGGGGCAAGAAGGACAGTTTGGGAATTGGACATTTGTACAACTTAAACTACATAATGATTAAGAATAGCCCCAACTCACTACCTATTCAGAACTTGTGCCTGAGTCCATGTATACCTCAGAACTGGGATACCTTTACTGAGCTTTTGGGAAATATGATGAATCATAGAACAGCCCAGGTTGGAAAGGACCTCAAAATACCACCTGGTCTGACATTTCATGGGAAGCTGGACTAGGGGAACTTGCCAGTCCTCTTTGCATTAACAGCATAACATCCATAGAAATACAACACAAAGTGTTCTTGCATCCAGCCACTCAGAATCCAGTGTACAGTGATGCAGAACCTTCCTACAGACGTGTGATTAGTACATACTAAATAAGAGGTCTTTATCTTTTACCATATCC